>NW_026136718.1:29921222-30411222 GCF_905237075.1 Dicentrarchus labrax | reverse complement strand
GCAGCAGTGGTTATTTTTTCCGTTGGGACCCACCAAGTCAACCAAACTATGAGTATGAAAGAAACTAAGATCCTGTACACAAAAAAAGAAGAACAGAATGTATTGTATTTATAATAGAGAATAAAGAAGCACAGATTGTTGACTTCACGGTACTTGCCTCTGGCCTAGGTAATCTTGCATGGAAGCTGTACTTGCAAGATCATGCGAGAATCCATCTTGTGTCCAACCACAGTGGTTCAGACCAATAAGCGTTTTATGAGAAGTGACCCTTTGCTCAACAACAATGGCAGCTGCTAAAAAGGTTAGTGCAGATGCTGCTGGCATTGGTTAGAACTTAAGGCTTTTCTTCATTGAAAAGATATATTCACTCTTCTCCTGACTGGCTTCGATAGGTGTTTGACTATATTGTATGGTTGGTTGATCTGATTGGTTGTTCACCTGTGATAGACAGTGATAGACAGATGGTTCTCCATGGTTAAAGTAATCTGTAATTTTTTTTTAGAGTTTTTAGAGTATTCTATTTGCAGCTCTAACCCTACGAAGGCACTTGCTTTGCTCTTTGTATCTCATCTCTTACGAGATAATGATGACCAATTAACTCAGCTTTCTCCTGGAGTGCAGGTCCTTGATAGCCCATTTGCAGCTAAAAAGCTGCTTCATTTTTAACATCTTATTTTCTGGCAGTACTGTGGCATTCTGCATCATGTTGTCAAGCTGGGATCCAAACTACACATAGAGAGCACATTCCACATGAGGAGTGTTTCAGCGAGATACTGTACATCATCTATGAGACAACCCAGGTTGAACAAAGCACGGCAGGCGTGCCAGACAAAGAAGTTTTAGCAAATATAAATTTTCTTGATGTAGAGATCACCCAGAGAGAGAAAGCACTGGTGTCTAAGGTGTGTTGAATCTAAAAATCTAAGGACAGAGACATCCTTGCTCTCCCAACGAGATTACAGTTTGTGTATTTATGTTGGTGATCTATTTCACATAGGCCCTGAGCCTGAGAAAAGCAGTGTCATCATGAGAGCAAGAACATGAGTTCATATTTCTGTCTCTACCATTCTGTTCTGTTTTCTGTGAACTCTGATCAAAATGGACAAAACCAGAACCTCCACTGCCAACCTGGAACTTCTGCTGCTGATACAGTAACTTCTGTTACTAGTAGAGTTACCTGCACAGCTTACCAGTACCTGAGTGAGTTTGTGACACTGTTTAAGGTTGTAATGCTTCCATGAAAAAGTAAGCTAAGTAAGTGGGAGATGGTGAAAGTCAGAGAGTACAAGCCAACCCAGTCTCACTCCCAACTCTACTGTAGCTTGGTCAGTGCCCCTATGCTTCAAAAGGTATCTAGTGTAATTTCTTGAAGCGCAGGCCTCCGTGGACCTATTAACAACAATAAATATGTAACATATACAACTTCCAGACAAGTAAGAAATAGTAAATATGCAACGTCCAGTTGACCACTTGCTAAATATCATTAGGAGTGCTAGAAGGAGCCAGAGGAACCTAATTTTTCACCAATTATCTGTCTCAGGTACTACTGTCATTACCAACGGCAGCTTTAATGGATATTTATGGTGTAAAACAACTAGCTATCAGTCAAATAGATTTAGTTTTTCTTTCTCTCATTTTGTTCTGGAGTGAACATACTTTGAGTTCTGGTAAATGGTAAATGGACCTGTACTTGTATAGCGCCTTTCTAGTCTTCCGACCACCCAAAGCGCTGTTACACTACATGCCACATTCACCCTTTCACACAGTGATGGCAAAGTCCATCGAACAGAAACTAACTCATTCATACACACATGCACAGCATCGGGAGCAATTTGGGGTTCAGTATCTTGCTCAAGGATACTTTGTGAGCAAGGATACTTTGTGAGCAAGGATACTTCGAACTGTGGCAGGAGGAGCCGAGGATCGAACCAACAACCTTCTGATTAGTGGACGACCCGCTCTGCCTCTGCACCACAGCCGCCATTCTAGCACCACAGTTTCCGTCATGCTTCGGGTGATAGACTAAACAGGAGGCTGTGGGCTACTTGTGAGCCCTGTTTCATTAGTTTTATTTTTGGCCCTATATTTCTTTACATCATGTCGAAATTGCAGCATGAAACACCTTCTGTTGCACTTGATGAACAACAATGAACTAGATTATTGTTGATATTGAAGAAAATGTCTTTGTAAGATTAAGGACATTATGAGTTAGAGGAAAACTGGGATAAACAGCAGCTTAAGTACAACATCAATGGCAGCACATGTTAACTACCCTCTTGGTTTTTATATATATTTATATATTTATATATGTGACATCTCCAATATTCGAGTTTTCCTTTTCTATACTCTAGCGGAATAAAACGTTCTCATTGTCATATTATCTGATGTTTTGGTTGGTGAAACGAGTGACAGAGTCTGTGGATTGGTTCTAACCATGTGGGAGATCCAGTCAGTCTGTGTGGACACGTCAGTCAACAGCAATTAACCCGTTCACAACACAGCTGTGGTTTGGTGTGCATCCACCTCCCTCCAGACCTCTGACCCATTACCCTTGACCCTGATCTTGACCTGCCACCCCTGCTGCGCCTCTTTCTTCCCTACGTGACAGTGGAGGATAACCTGTTTCCTGCTGACTCAGCAGGCCAATAGTCCCCCATCCTGTGGGCTTGAGGTAGGCTGCATGGATACACACTTAAGTACACACACATAGGCACACACATGTCAGCACAGAAACACCTGCAGACATGAGTCCCTTCACCTTGAGCTTTAGAATCTGCCCATGTCCCAACAGAAACAGCCATAGAGAGTTAATGCAGGACATGTGAGATGGGATAACAGGGACTTGTCAGACAGTTAAAGTAACAATGGTGTTTCAGCAAAATAGAATCCTGGTCAGGTAGAGTCAGAAATTAGCCTAATGAAAAGATGCTACTGGTTGCGTTATAGGCTGGTTCCACTGAGCTGTTGTAAAGCTCAGTGTGGTTGGCTTTGGCCATCACCAGTTTTGTAGTCCACCATCTACTGGCTAGGTGGAGCTGAGATGGGCTGAATTAAGCCTGGCTACTGAGAACTATCGATCTGTCACCAGTCATGGCTGATCAAAGCTGAAAACCACAGAGATACACCAGGTTTATCTTTAATCATTGTGTTTTTGTTACCTTAGAATGAGCCATTTTTATCTACATGGGAAGCAGGTCCTCTTCTGCGGAGTGTTGAACCGGCATGTTTCTACAGTTGCCCAGAACAAACCAACCAAACACTGGATATAGATAGGGACTTTAGTGTTTTTTGCAAGTTTTGCAGCCACCATTGTTTCTCCTACACTCTTGGAAAGCTGAGCTGTATTCCAATGGTTGCAATCTGCAACTTGACCGCCAGATGCAAACCTGAAATCTAACTGTATAACCATTTGATATAAATGTAATAAAGTTAATTTCTTGACATGTCTCTACTGAACCAATAAAATGTAACACTACAAAATACAATACCTAAATGCAATAAACTAGAACCACCTTATGAAACCCCATTTCAAGAAATACAACTATAATTGGCTTTGAAACACACTCTGTGTTGGCATGTGTCATTCCACATTATTTAGTGTGTCTCTACCCGAGGAGCTGCTGGCCTGAATGGATTATACTATGAGAAATAGTATGAGAGTCTCTTCTGTGGAAGTGTACAGGCGGGACATCCTGTGGACACAGAGCCAGAGGACAATGTCACGGCTGAAGGGTGTTAACCACTGCTGCTCATCACTTCAGCTGAGGCACTAAGTGATTTCACCGACCATTCCCTGTTAAGCCATCATCATTTCATCATCTCCATTGCCGTCATTCCCGTCATCATTCCTGAGGGACAGCCGTCAAATCAACTCCACATGAGCTCACCACTGCGCCTGCACGTGACATACAGGACAGACACTGTAAACTGACTGCACATATCCACTCACACACACACACACACACACACACACACACACACACACACGCTGTAGTTCTCCTGACCAGCATGCGTGCTTGGAGACAAGCTGAAAGAACTTTTTAAGTGAAAATAAATAGTATGCATGTTTTCACTGTTGCCAGGGGGATCGAGGCCCAAACACAGAGAGTGGAGTTAATTTCTCTCCCGAGCTTACATTCTCTCTCAGCAACCACACACACATTCATAACTCGGCCGTACATTCTACACATAGACCAGCACATAACATGAGCCAGGCCGGGCGCCCTCTCGACTTCTCCAATCCCTGGAGAGTCGCAGGCGTGTCCAAGGAGGCTTTTCCAGCAGAACTCTGGGTATTTTCCAGCTCTGGCCTCCTCTCCATTAGCCTGGCTGGCCTACAAAGAGCCTCTGGCAGTAAATCCACTGCTCAGCTTATTATGGCGCAACAGCTCTGACAAGGAAGAAATGTCACAGGGCCTCACTGCCAGACCACAGCTAACGGCTGGCTAAAGACGTGAACAAGAGCCAAGAGGGGATTCCTGCAACACACGTCACTACAGAAGGGGGGGCTGAGGTTTGAATATGTGACTATGGGTCATTATGGAGCCGAACCAGGTTAGAGCATTTTCCTATGTGGAAAGTTATGTGTGTGTGTGAATTTGACTGTCCATGTTGGAATGTGTGTGTGTGTGTGTGTGTGAGACTGGAATTAGGGAATGACTGAATTAATCTTTTAATTTAGTACCTAGTCATTTGCATGGCCCACCCCTAATGGTTAGTTAATGAATGGATAATTCTAGCTTGTATTTCTATCAGTAATAATATCTTACTCACCAAGTTAATAGCTGAGATCTGGGAACACAGTGCCATCACTAAAAAGAAATCTAAATGGAAAACACAAGTAATAAGAAGATCACATGTTGAAAACAAACTCTAAAACTCTAAAGTTTCTATAACAATAAAAGAAAAAAAAGGTTTGTAAAAAGGTGCAGTAATGTCTTGAAACAACATTACTCAAACCAGAAGAAACAGAGCACCTGTTGGGGATTATTTTCAGCAATGGATTAATCCACGTATGCTGCTGTTGTGGGTATTTGCAGCGGCAGAGGTGGCAACCTCTGGCAAAGGTGGCAAAAATACACACACACTTTAGTACAAGTACAGATATTTGTGTAAAAACAGGCAGAAGTACTGATTCAACTTCCTCACTCAAATAAAAGTGAAAAAGTACATTCTCTGAAATGAACTAGTAGGTAAAAAGTACCCCCTTGGTTTCTCTGAAGAACATTTCTACTAGCTGTTTCTGTGCAAACTTCAAATAGGGTTGAGTACATTGATGATTACCCTCAAATGCATTAAATCAATAAAGTAACATTCCAGCTTTGAAAATGTAAGAAGTAGAAAATACAGATATTAAAAGTAAAAAATTAATAAATAAATACTCAGTACAACTTAATTGAATTAATAAAGTATTTGTACTTCGTTACCTCCTGCTGTTATTTGGAAAGCTGTGTGAAATACTCTCAAACAGCATGTGCATGAAGACATTAATGGTATCAGCTGAAATGCATCCAGTAAAGCATTACTCCGTGGTTACTTGACTCCTCACACACACACACGTGCGCGCGCGCACACACACACACACACACACACACACACACACACACACACACACACACACACACACAAACAAACACATATGGTGACATTGATCCAGTGGGGTTTCCCAGTCCAGAGCTGGTCTCTGATCACTTCCACATGGCAGTCCATGTCATGTGTGTAATGCCCCCCTCTGTCCTGCTCTGACATCACTCACGATCAAACTTAACATAATCAGCATTGGTATTCTAACTCTGCCCTTTTTAAAAAGTTTTTCCTGCCTCATCACTTTTCATTCCACAACATCCTTTCTCATGGTTCATGTCTAATGATTTGAAAACAAAAACCCTGAGGCAATCCCTATGTAACTTTGAAATGTTCAAATTCAACACAGAACTTCAACTGACACTATTAGAATTAAAAACTTAAAATTCACACTGGTCCTCAAACATGCTCATGCCCCCCCTTTCGGTTCAGTCTGTCATAAATAAATGCCATAAGCACAACTCGTGAAATACCATAGAGAAAAAGAATATTATAAAGTTGTATAAAGCTACAATATAGTGGCTGCCATGCAAGGTGCCAACTGCTCATCAGAACGGAAACTAAGCATTCACACACATTCAAACATGTGCAGCAATTTGGGGTTCAGTATCTTGGCCGGGGAGACTTCGACATGCAGCAAAGTTTTAAGTTACATTAATGAAATTAATGTTATCAGTATAGCTATGTATCAATATCTCTCTTTCTCTACATAGTACTGCTCAGCATTTTCAAAGAATTATAATACCTGTGAATTTGCTATGGCAGCCTTTAGTTTCAATTAATTTCATTCAGTTTGAAATATGCTGGCATAGACTTGAAACCTGAGTCAGATATAAAAGGTAAACCATCACTGTGAACATATCTGTTTTATTGTGGTTTTCATGAATCGCTCCCTGCAGACAGATCAAATGTCTATATAGTGACTGCACCCAACATCAAAAACTATGTTCTTACCACTGGGACAGTCACTGCTGTTTTTGTATGCCCTGCAGCTGTCATTAGCAATTTGTAATATTTGTTTGTTGACATAAAAAAAGTGCGAGTGTGTTAAAGGTTACCTGTGATGACTCAGCTGTTGGTTTATGAGTTATTGTGTACTGTGACCGACAGTGAAAGCAGAGACGGTTAGATTGATCAGATATGGCTGTAACTGTGTCTGGCAGACAAAGCTGGAACCAGTTTTGTGTGGCTACTTTACCGGACTCTGTGACAAACAGAGGGTCCTGGGGGGAAGCTCTGCTGGCTAGCCTAGAGTTGATGTATTCTAGTATTGGTTGGAAGGGACTTATGTACGAGTCTAGACGGAAGATTGGTTGAGGTAGGTTGGTCTTGCTGCATTTAAGGTGGTAAATAAGGGTGTCGGTGGACTGAATGGAAATGTCGGACATGGACACGTGGTGAGATGGATCGTACTTGAGGGTAGAAGCTGCAATTGTGTTTTTATGGCCGGGGATGTGAGCTGCTCGGATAATGAATTGGTGTTGGGCCCAAACTAGGGTGAGCTTCCTTATGAACTGCATTATGTCTAGACAGTGGGAACGTTCCTTGTTTATGATGTCTACGACGGCGCTGTTATTGGAGTGGATGGTGAGGATTGTCTTGGACCATTTGGACCCCCAAAGAATAGCTGCTAGGATAACTGGGTACATTTCGTAGATGGCTGAGGAAGAGAAGAGAGATGAGAATTCAGGTGGCCATTTGGCTGAAAACCACTTGCCACTGAAGTAGTCTCTTTTTTCCTGAATATTTCATGGTGGCGATGCTGATTGGACTGATTCTAAATGTACCGAACGATAGATTGGAAAATGGACCGATCATGAATGTGTCTTTGTTTCTTTGTGAGTTTATCGACTATGTGGCTGACTGCAGGTTGTGACATGTATGTAGACAACCTGCATTTTGACATGTAGCAGGTATGGAGGAAGTGGCAACTTGAGACTTTGCAACCGAGGCCATTGAAGTTGTTGCAGACCATCCCCCCGCCCTGGTAGAGGACTGGTCTGCCTCTTTTGTCAACGCCTTTGGGAAGAGGCCCGAGGGCGATTGGATGATGGCAGGTGTATGGGGTGATGTGTGGAGGAGGGGCTGTTGGGGGCATGCTGCGGAAAATGGCAGGGTTATGATTATTGTGATATGAGGGTGAAAGTTGTGGTGGGATGTGATGGGGTGCTGCACAGGTCGCAAGTCAAAGAGGAGCAAGCTGAAAAGATGCGGCAGTAGAGTTCTGTGTCCAATGTATCCCAGTAAGTTCCCTGGTTGAACTGTTGGAGGCGACTGGCAGCTTGGGAAGCGAACAGAATGTGATAGGTGTAGAATCCGTTGCCACCGAACTGCAAGGCCAGGTCCAGGATCAGAGACATATAGTCGTCCAGCTCTGACCTGCGGTCGGGAAAGCTGAACAAATTATATCACGGTACAGGGAGAAAAGAAGAGACAGTAGGAAAGTAAGGGTTTTGGCTGGTAGTGTCACCGTGGACCGTTGTTGGTACGCTCTGTGTGGCTGAGGCAGTTACAGTTGGAATGGGAGGGGCAAAGGTAGCCAAAGACGCCGGGACAGGAAAGTTATTAAAGGAAGAGGAAAGGATGCTGGGATGGAGGGATGCATGTGCTCGGGTTGTTTGTGAAGTGTGAGGTGAGGGAGAAGATGGATGGGAAGCAGAAAGGGCAGGCACTGGGTTTAATATGACCTGGCCCTCTGAGAGGGCTGATGAGGGAGGCTGGGCGGTGGGGTGCGCCATGGCGTCATGGGCTTTGCCACGGACACGACGCCGGGAACCCGGAGGTGGCCGTGGAGTTCTACTAGGTGGGATGGTGCTTTGCTGAAAGTCTGTGAAGAGTTTGGCTTTGATGTCCATGCGATGGAAGGGTATGTTTCGCTGGGTAAGGGCGCACTTCAGGCGAACGATGTCCACTTGGATATATTAGGAGCTTAGGGACAAGACGGCGAGGTGAGGCCGGGTCACGGAGGCTTCGCCCGAAGTGGCTGGTGGAAGGAGCGTCAATCGGACGCCGGAGACGAGATCTTCCCCTGGAGTGGTGTTTGTTCCCGAACCTAATTATAAAACTTCATTTGTAGGAGTGGTCCTCAGTAACACATACTCACAGTATTGGTCTGGACTTAAATTGATAGTTCTGGTATTCTGAAGTGGGTTGTACGAGGTACTTATCCATAGTTAGTGTACATTAGACAGCGCGCCTCCAGTTTGAAAAAGCAGACAGGAGTCGTGGTAGGGAAGCTAAGCATTGTACTGTGGTGGACAGGGGCGTCAACAAAACGTTACATCTTAAGTGTTCGCTATATTAAGAAAATTTTCACAGCTTAACCTCGCTGTTAGACAGCCTTTTTCTTTAGCACTAACGGTAGAACTTCCATATTCCTTCACATATAGCTCTTTATTCATTTATTTAAATAACGGTTATATTGTCTCTCTTTTTATATTTGTACATAGTGTCTTTTTATTGTCTCTATTTTTATATCTTTATTTATATTTCCCTATGATTTTTTAAGATATTTCCCTTCCTTGTATATCTACTTGGCAAGAAACTTGATTCAGATCCTGATTCTGACGACCCAAACTATGCCACTTTCTCCACAGATCAGCTGACAATCAAACATTTCTCTACATATAATTGTTGTGATCCTCCCCTAAATGCATACTGTATGCAACGTGGTGAGAGATCCACCTGCAAACACTTGTAAAAATCACACAACACGTGACTCCAGAATCTGTTTGATACATACAGAAATGCTTCACATCTACACCATATACTGTCAATGATCTACACCTGAAAAACAGCTGATCAGGCCTTGATTATTAATTCACAGAGAGTAAAATCACATCTCCATGTAAATAAAACTCGTCAGGAAATAAATAAGTTACATAATGAACATTTAGCAGCTGCTTAGTTAAATTCAGGACAAATGGATTTTGGTGTCTTGGTTCAAAGGAGTCCTGTTGATGTATTAACAAATGTGATCACTTTTAAACACATTCCTGTTTCTGGGACATGACCAATGTGACAGTAATTCCTGTAAAATGCATCAAATCCCCATTTTACACACCTCATACCAGCATCAGACAGATGTGCCAATGAAAATAACTGGATTAAGTCATTAAATTCACGACTCATGGATTGTTGGAAGCAACAGAATGTTATTTGGCAGTTATACATCAGTGTTTTTCAAAAGCTTTCCAAATGCACAGTACAGCTAGGGTGCTGGAGTTTTCGACTTATCCAGCATTTTGGAAAAGCGTCATTTTGGGATGGAAGCCCAAAAGGAAAAGACGTGGACCTGGTTCCAGTCATTTTTCTAATAAATGGAGGAAAAGGAAAATTACTTAGCTTTTTAAAAAAAATTAAATTAAATGTGTGTGACCCTTTTTCAATGATTAACATTGTCTTACTAACCAGTGGGCTTTGGGGCTGAATACAACATATACAATACAATGCTACCCCACAAGAGCTAGCATTCTGAGTTGGGTTTGGTTATTGACAAATGTAATTTATCAAAACATTTCTTTGTTTCTCTCTCTGACTGTGCCAGTTGCTTGTGTCTTTGCATGCTATGTTGTAAGTAGATAACAAGTCCCAGTGTGAAGAACAACCTCAACCTCATAAACATGCTGGTGTCATCTGGCAGGGGATCAAACTGCCAACCCTGATCAGCGAACGACCCTGTCTACCACAGCTGCCCCCACAGCCTTGCCCCAAATTCCACTAGGTCAAGCAACACAGAGCAGATTGGACTGGCAGAAGGTCAGACACAGACACGTCATAGAGAATCTAGTCAATTTTCAAAATAAAATATCCTGTACAGACTCTGGATCAAATTTCATGCTACATCAACATTGTGGCAGCAGACCAGACGTCAATTAGTAAGAGGCGGGTCAGGAGATTGGGATAAACACTGTTTTGTGTCTTTTTTAAAGGACAAAATACATAAGAAAACAACGTCGGGCAGGCAACAGGTTTGAAGGTCCACATCTGACATGCTCATGGTGAGACACGCAGATCCCTTAGCCAAACTGCATCACAGACGAAGATGAAATATATATTTTTTATTTATATTCATAACAATAAGTAGGACTTTCAGTGTGTCAAAACATCAGTATTTAAGAACCGTCACCATCACCCCACACACACACACACACACACACACACACACACACACACACACACACAGGTATATGGTAAATAACCTTCTGATTGGTGGACCCGCTCTACATCTGAGCCACAGCCACCCCTATATGTAGGGATGTATATACAGTAGGTATGTGTCCTCTATCAAACTCCCCTTTCAGAATTATGTGAAAAACAATATGCAGACATAGCAATGCATGCAGAGCCAGTGGAAGGAGGAGCTGCAGGCCAGATATGCACTGCAAAAACAGACCTACTAGAAAGAAGCAAAATATTCTTAAATTCAATCAAATTATCTTATATCTAGCATGAAAATCTGCCAATGGGGTAAGCTTTTTTTACTTGACAAGAATTCTTAAAATAAGCACAAAGTTCTTGCCTCTGACAGACTAAAATGGGCCTTAAAACTAGACAGAAAATCTTAAATTTAAGTAAATTCTTCTATAAAAAGCAATGAAAACCCACTTTAACCCAGATTAAGTTACTTAAAATTTGAATTTTGGTCTCTTGACTGTGTTAACTTTAAGAAATTACACCTTAATCTGGGATTGATAACAAGTATAAAAGTAGTTAAAATAAGACACAATTTCTTCAAATAGCATTATAAAAATAAGTGACTTTGTCTTAAATCAAGACACCAAAACATTCTCATTTTAATATTTTGTATTCACTTTGCAATACAATTGCTTAATTAAACATCCATCAAAAAACAGAATGTTATCTCTGCTATTATTGCAGCATACTATAACAATTAATACAACTTTGCAGCTGCTGTTATTGCACATTATCCCACAGGAAAAGTTTTCAGTTTTACCAACAAATGTGGCTAACAGTGTAAACCTTATATTAAACAGAACTTTGACTTTCTTGGAAAGTCTTACATGAGATAGAGAGTGAGGCGGTGTCAAGAAACAACCACAAAAGAAACAAAGAGACTCACTCACTCACTCAATGAAGGACTTCCACTCGCCAATGGCTTTTTTGTAGGAAGGGGTCAAATCTTGCTCATGAATGGAATCTCTGAGAATTTGTGTTTGCAGTACTGACAGAAGTGTGGAAATACACTTTGGGTAAGTGAGGTGCAGGGCATAGTAATATGCCATGAGGTAGAGCAGTCCCTCATCAAACCTCTCAATGTTGAAGGTGGTCACTGGCATGTTTCCAATGGCGATCATGCAGTTGTCCTCAGAAACAAGCACGACTGGGCAAGACAGTGGTCGCTGGCGCAGGAAACCATCAGGATCCTCTGGAGTCTAGATGACACAAATCAATGTAGAGGATTAGAAAAAGATCACAAGTAACACACACTTTCACCTGGACTAGGACATTGGTGAAATCATAATTGTACTTATATATACGTAAACATATAGCAGGGCTCCAGAGTGCGACCAATTTGGTCGCACATGCGACCAAAATATTTAAGAGTGCGACTAATAATTTTTCTAGGTCGCACTCGTGCACCTGACGCTGCCCAGGTGAAAACATACATTTATTTTGCAAGCGCATCATCTCTCTGTGTTCTCCTGTGACCAAACTCACACACTCATGATAGGATCATATCGTATTCTAAACCAATAAGAGACAGAGCTCGGGCGGGTCTTTGCCTCTGATTGGCTGTGGTCCTGTTCACCACGCTAAGTTGCGTGTGTTTAAAAATTGCCGAGCCCCGGTCCTTCGGCGACAGCATCAGACTCGGAACCAGAGGAGGAGACAACCGAGTCTGGGATAGAGCCCGGCTCCGAGACCCAAATTAAAAAGGCCAAAATATATTCCTTCAGACAGGACTGGCTGAAACAATTTCCCTGGCTGAGGTACAACAAAGGACGTAACGCAATGTACTGCGTGTACTGTCAGGAGTGCAGTCAGAATATGGCCAAGAATAGTGCATTCGTGAGCGGGTCAACAACGTTTCGTATCGAAACTTTAAAAAAACATGTCTAAAAAACACACAATATGCCGTGACAAGAGTGTAGAGAAAGTGGCCACTCTCCCAGCTGCAGGTAGTAGTAATCATTATTATTATTATCATTAATAATTATTTTACTTGAAATGCTTGAGTTTGAAATGTTCAATTTCAGCTCAGTGAAGCACTTTAAACACTTTATTTTTCTTTTTATATATAATTGTGCTTAAATAAAGACAAGCATTTCTCTACACCTTATTCTTGTTTAAAAATCATTCACATTATATGAAAGTTATGGAGAGCGATAAAAAGGTGATCTTATGGTGTTAAAGGCGACGCAATGAAAAATTTGGGTGCACTTAAATTTTGTGCTGGTGCACCTAAAAAAAAGAGTTAGGCGCACCAGTGCAACCAATGCAAAAAGTTAGTCTGGAGCCCTATATAGTCACAATAATCCCTGAGAGGGAGAAGATGTTGTACTGTCATTGTTGAGTGCTGCAAATACTGAATGCACCACAGCTACTGTAGTTCAAATGAAGTTAGTATTACAACTACACTATGGAGAACACTTCCCCTTTGGACCTTTTGAAATGATAAAAAGTTTATCTCAAAGTAACTAAACCTGACATAAAATGTATGCGTGAATAACGGAAACATATAGTATGAAATATTGCAGTAAGTCTGTAAATCTCACCGTAAGGACATGGAAAAGAGCCTCGCTGCTTAAGCCCAGCTTCTTAGGTGGCATGGTGCTGGACGGGAAGAGCAGTGGCAGGGCTCGAAACAGGAGTAGCATCCACCTATAATACATTTACACATTTTTGAAAAACATCTTTTAGTGGATTAAAAAAAAATTTGAAAAAAGCAAGTTGGACTGTTGAAAGGGACTCAAAGCAGAAATGTCTAAAATAATGAAATGTGTATATGGACCGGAATTGAAGTTAGTTAACATTTCTGTGACATTGGAAAATGTCAAAAATGTTGTACTGTTAAACAGTTCTGTCATACTGTGAAAGACCTTACCTTTTCATCTTTATTCATAACAAGCCATATTGCCCGGCGCCTCACAAAATTTTCAGGACCAGGAAACAGATCTTTGATGTCATCACGGGAAAGTGAAGGTAGTAAGTCTTCTGCAATATTAGCAGCTGCAATATAGACAAGTTACAGTCAGTACCAAGAAACTGATGTTATCATTGAATTCCTACAGATTTGAACATAGTAGATGAGGATATTTTGCCAACTCAACACCCTGTCACCTCTTGTACAGTTAGCATTGTTTGAATCAGTTTGCTCAGTCTTGCTACACACTACCATTCTACTTCAAGAGTAGTGAGTGAATTTGACAGCATTTATAAATTAGATATATCTATATTCAAGCCATGCAACTACAGTAAGAGTGAGTATGGAGCCTTGCTAAATAAAATGCATTCACATTTTACATTAATGCTTGATAGAGAATGCCTATTGTTTTTTAATTTTACTTAAATACATTATACATACAAGTATTTGCTATAGCACTTTTAAACAAACATGTTACAGATTTAATAAATAGCACTCAGGCGCCTCGGACTGATGTACATATGAGACAAACACAATCAAAATCAGAGTGATGTGCTTTAGAACAATATCTTAACAGCTGATGTTATGTGAAAAAAAAGAGCGGAACACGGTGGATTATACCATCTGCACAGAGGGAGCGGGGGTGGGCCCTCAGCCTAAATAAGTTTATTTTGCATTTATACAAAGTATATTTATCTAAATAAGTTCATATTACTTTATAACTGTTAAAATCAAGTCACATCTACGTGATCATTAATAAATAGAAGGTCGTTTCTGTTCTTATAAGGCACGGATTTATGCTACGTACCCTTGGTATCACATGATGTATCACCGTGTGTGTGATGTGTCATCTTGGGTTCAAGGCAAAAGAGGCAAAAGCGGTACATGGCAGCGAGCTAATGTAGGCTAAAAACAGGTCGAATCAAAACGTTGTTTTTTCAAACAGTGGGCCTCAAAATTAAATCTTAAAAATGTTTGCAAGTCTTTAATAAGGCATAATCAAATGTATGAATGTTGTCAAAATGTAAGTCATTCTTTTTTAAATAAGTGTGCATTGGGACCAACATCAGAAATACGCAGCATGTCATATTTAAAAGAAAAAATGAGGGCTTTCCTTGGAAATGATGACATAAACAATGCAGTGTCTGTTAAATGGATTAATCTAAATGGTAATAAATATATACGGGAGAAGACGTTTGTGACTGCTGTTAATTCCAGTGATTTACCTGAATTTGGACTTGTGAGCAATATCTATGTAATTAACTCATCATTATATTGTTTTGAGTTCCAGCAGCATAATACTGTTTGTTATGATAGAAATTACAATACCATAGAGATTCCAAACATGGCACAAGCAAATGAAATAATAACGACTGATAGTCTGGTAGATTTTCACACAGATGTGCTTGGGCTACACAGAGCCTCATCTGATGAACTGTAAAAGGCACACTGTTTAATGTGTTGGCCTCTCATAGACAAACTGTTTCTTGACTGTTTTTTTTTGTTTGTTTCATGATTGTTTCAAAATAACTTTAATCTGAATGATAAAACAGCAGATCAGCAATCAATTAATTAATAGCAGTCTTTATGCTGATGCTTGCAGGATCCTACTGTATAAATCATACTCATTGCTACATTGTGATTGAGAATGCAGTTGAGTCAAGGGTCATTTCATTTTGGTCATTTTTGGTCATTTTGTTTTGTTTATGGGCCATGCCGTTTTTGTCCAGCATGGTTATTTGCCAGCCTGCTGTCATCTTAATATGTTAGATATAAAGCAGCAGGTTCTGCCAGGTTCTGATGGCCTGAGAACACATAACAAATGAAAGAAATAACCTTTGATTTTTTTTGTTTCTTGGCACTCTTAAATTGAGAAGTTGTACAAGTGGTCTTACTCCTAAAATGAGGCAAATAATATTGTTGCTCCACTGGGTTTTATTGTAAAACATTTTTATACCCTGTTACTGGTTCATTCTAGTTCAAAAGTAGCTGGAATATTTTATAAAGAAAAAGTTAGCCGTACTTTCTTACAATTAGATTATTTTTCCAATGTGAAACATGCTTGACAAGATTAATTTTCTTTTTGGACAAAAAATAAGACTTATTTCCTTGATACAAGGCTTTTTTACTTTCTTAAAATTCCTTTTTTGCAGTGTGCTCATCTGACATTGAGCGAGCAATTTCCCAAGCAATTTGTGTGCTGATATTAGTAAGAGTGACAAATCACGTTGAACTAGTCATACTGCAAGACAATATTAAAGCATGTTAGAACATATCTGACAAGAATGTGGGACAGGAGGAGGAGCTAATGAACCTGCTAATGTGCAAATTTGGACAACCTGTCCTTAAGGCCTGTCTGTCCCTGCATCTTCTTCCGCTTTCCTTTCAATGAGATTACTGTGTGAAAGGGCCACTGTACCAATTGAATGGATAAAAGTCAGTTTACACGTCATACTTTACTTTACACTTCCTATAAATTTTAAGATTATCTTGCCAAATTAAGCGATATTCTGATAATTTGGAAGCCCGCCTTTCCTTTCAGATTTCCTAGCTATTTGTTTTAACTGGCGGGTTTGGTGGTTGTACCAAGGTGCTAGTCTCCTATGTTTTAATAATTTCCTTTTTATAGGAGCGATAGAGTCTAATGTTGATCGTAGTGAGCCTGCAGCACTATCAACAAGATTATCAATTTCAGAGGGACTAAAGTTGTTATAGGACTCTGTTAAATTCAGACATGGCATTGAATTAAACACTGATGGAATCTCCTCCTTAAATTTAGCTACAGCACTGTCAGATAGACATCTGCTGTAGGAAGTTTTGCCTAATGGCTTATAATCTAATAGTATGAATTCAAAAGTTATTAAATAATGGTCGGATAGGAAAGGATTATGTGGGAAGACTATTAAATGTTCAATATCAATGCCATATGATAAAACAAGGTCAAGAGTGTGATTAAAACAATGAGTTGGTTTATTTATACTCTGACAGAAGCCAATTGAGTCTATTAATGATATAAATGCATTACTAAGGCTGTCATTGTCAACATCCACATGAATAGTAAAATCACCTACAATAATTATACTTTATACTTAATTATTACTTTATCTGATTTAAGGACTAAACTTGATAAAAACTCTGAGAAGAGTACGGTCCAGGAGCACGGTACACTATAACAAATAGAACTGGCTGCAGTGTTTTCCAGTTTAGGTGAGAAAAACTAAGAACAAGGCTTTCAAATGAATTATAATTTAGTTTAGGTTTAGGGTCCATTAAAACGCTCGAATCATATATGGCTGCTACTCCACCTCCTCCAGCAGTGCCTTGAGGAATGTGAGTATTAATATGACTGGGGGGGGTGGATTCATTTAGGCTAACATACTCCTCGTGGGACAACCAGGTCTCAGTAAGACAAAGTAAATCAATATCATAATCTGATATTAATTCATTCACTAAAACCGCTTTAGAGGACAGTGACCTGATATTTAACAGTCCACATTTCATTCTCTTATTTTGTGCTACTGAGGAGTTGGTTTTAATTTTTATTAGATTTTTATGTTGAACTCCTCTTGTTTTTATTTCTTTAAATAATTTAGGTGGTCGGACAGACACAGTCTCTATGGGGGTTTGGGTGGGTGACTGTTCTAAAGAAAGCGCAGAGAAGTGTGTAAGACAGCAGCTCTGCTTCCTGGTCCCAACTCTGGACTGTCAGGTTTTAGAAATAAACTTCGCCATATTTCTAGATAAGAGAGCCGCTCCATCCAAAGTGGGATGGATGCCGTCTCTCCTAATCAGACCAGGTTTTCCCCAAAAAGGCATCCAGTTATCAATGAAGCCCACATCGTTTGCTGGACACCACCTCGACAGCCAGCGGTGGAATGACGACATGCGGCTATACATGTCATCACTGGTCACATTGGGCAGGGGTCCACAGAAAACTACGGAGTCCGACATAGTTTCAGCATAATTACACACCGACTCCACATTAATTTTGGTGACCTCCGATTGGTGTAATCGGGTGTCATTACCGCCGACGTGGATAACAATCTTATTATATTTACGTTTATCTTTAGCCAGCAGTTTTAAATATGATTCAATGGATCTACCGGAGGACGGCTAACAGAAGCTACCTTCGGTTGGACCACACCGGCTGCTGGGGGCTGGCTAACTATAGCGGCTAAAGATATCTCTGTGGTGCGGTACCGTTCTTCTAACTCACTAAGCCTCGCCTCCAGTGCAGTAAATAAACTACATTTAATACAGGTACCATTATCTTTAAAGGAGGCAGAGGAATAACTGAACATCTGACACACTGAGCAGGACAGAGGAGAGGGAGAGGGAGAATCCATAGCTAACTGCTAATGTTACTGAAGCTAGCGTGTATGAAAAACTTTGAAAATAACGAAAAGTTGCTAAAAGAAGGAGAAACTCCAAGTGCTTAGGTAGAACTAGTCTACATTTAAATGTTAAGCGGGAAAATAACCGCTGTAACGAGTAAAACTAATTTATATTTAGCGTTCACTGACAGAGCTACAGCACGAAACTGTGTATACAGAGCAGGAAGTTAACCGGAAATGAGTCAGTACGCTTGCCGTAGCACGTCACAAGGGCCATCACAATTTGGCCCTTGTCAAAGTCACTCAAATACTCACGCTGCCCATTTTTCTTCAAACACATCAACTTTGAGGACAAAATGTTCACTTGCTGCCTAATAAATCCCACCCACTGACAAGTGCCATGATAACCTGTTGTTGCTGTTGTCGCTGCTCGTTGTCCCCCATCGTTGCTGTTGTCGTCGTCTTCTTCATGTTCATCATCAGTCACTACTATTAGTGTAGTTGTTGCTACTGTTGTTGCTTTGCACCTGTTTGTTTGTCTCTCTCTCTCTCTCTCTCTCTCTCTCTCTCACCCCAACTGGTCGAGGCAGACGACCACCCACCTAGAGCCGGAGGATCTGTCCTAGGTTACTGCCTCTTAAAAGGCAGTTTTTCCTTGCCCCTGTCGCCAAGCGCTTGCTCATGGTGGTACTATTGGGTCTTTGTAAATGTTTAAGGAGTTTGGTCTAGACCTGCTCTATTTGAAAAGTGTCCTGAGATAACTTCTGTTATGAATTGGCGTTATACAAATAAAATTGAATTGAATAATCAGTGTTATTCACTTATCTGTCAGTGCTCATAATGCTATGGCTGATCGGTACATACATGAGATTTAAAACATGAATATTGCAGTAAACAACTAATATTTATGTAAACATATAATGGAGCCATGGTGTCACATTCCCTCAACATGTGTTGCTATCGCAGCCTCTCTGTGGTTTGTTTAGTCGGTCTGCTCTTTGTGCAGCTGAATAGAGCAACTGAAACTGCTGTATTTTATCATCTACATCAGTTAATTAAAGATTTATTTCAACCAAACCAACACTGGTGACAATGGAGAGACGATGGTTTTGATGAGTGTTTTTATTTTGTTTCTGTCCAGATTGAATGAAGATTAGAATGTTGCAATGATATGTGAGACAAAATTATTGTTTTTGTCTGTGGAGTCTGGTGGCGAGTGATATATTTATTATTATATTTTCATCTAACTTTGTTAATTAAGGGTTTATTTTGACTTTGTTTATTATTGTTTTTTACCAGTAGAGTCTGGTAGCTGTTGCAACCATTTGACATGCTGTGCTCTTGCGCAACATAGTAGCAGTCAATTTCTTGTCTGGTATATAACCTTTAAAAGAAAAGTACAACCTTTTGGGAAAACAGCTTATGGAAATCAATACAAAAAAAATTATATCACTCTCAAGACTATATAATAATCATGCAGCTAAAGCCAGGGGTTAGCTAAGCGCACAGACTGGAAACAGCTCTTTCACCCAGCAGAACCTCTCAAGCTCATTAATGCATATCCTTTTTTTGTTTGTATGCAAACTGAACTTTAAAAATAATGTGTTGCTTTGTTTGCTAGGGATCCTTGCAAGATAGATAGATACTTTATTTGTCCCGAGGGAAATTCAAGTTTTTTTGTTTTTGTCTTTTTTTGATAGATATATATGGTGGAGTGATGGGCTCGCCTCGTTAGTGGTGCCCATGAGCAGTTTCTTGGGGTTAGGTGCCTTGCTCAAGGGCACCTCGGCAGTGCACAGGAGGTAAAACTGGCACCTCTCCAGCTACCAGTCCACACTCCATATTGTGGTCTGTGGGACTTGAACCGGCTTCCCAAGCCAAGTCCCTATACACTGAGCTACTGCCGCCCAAGACTATGTCTTGACAACTAGCGGAGATTGTAATTTTGTTGATTAATTTTGTTAATCAGGTGCTTCAATTGCTGCGTGTGCACAAAATATTTGCTTATATACCATCAAAGTACAGTCCAAATCCAAAGAATGTGGATCATGTCCTTCTTTCCCTCTCTATATCAGATTACTTTCAGCTCTAGTAACTCCAGCAGCTCTATTTCCTCATGTGAGCCATTAAACTTTCATCTAGTTAGGGCCCGAGCACAAATCGTGCGAAGGCCCTATTGTATCTCTAGGAATTATTATTATTATTATTATTATTATTATTATTATTATTATTGTCGGCGTCTTCGACTGCATACAGTCAAAATTATTAGACCACCCTTGTTTCTTCAGGTTATTGTTCATTTTAATGCCTGGTACAACTAAAGGTACATTTGTTTGGACAAATATAATGATAACAACAAAAATAGCTCACAAGAGTTTAATTTAAGAGCTGATATTTAGCCATTTTCCATGGTTTTCTTGATAATAACCAAAATCACATAAGTTCTTTCATCAAGAGCTATGGCATTGTACTGCCAAAAACAGTGCTTTTAGGCATTCCATGTTTTATTTTCTGTCTGTTTTAGTCACATGATACACACAGGAGTTAGTACTTGATTTTATAACTATTATTTTTGATGACTGCAGCCATGCATCTTGGCATGCTCTCCACCAGCTTCTGACATTGTTCTGCTGTCACAGCAGCCCATTCCTGTTGCAAAAATTCAAACAAATTTGCTTTGTTTTTGAGCTTGTGGTTCTCCATTTTGAGTTGGATGATGTTCCACAGGATTTCAATTGGATTTAGATCTGGTGATTGAGCAGGCCAAGGCATGGTTCAAATGTTCTGGTTCTCCATCCAGGCTTTAACTGACCTTGCCGTGTGGCAAGGAATATTGTCTTGTTGGAAAATCCAGTCATTCGAGGCAGGACACAGTTTATCAGCTGATGGAAGAAGACTGTTTACAAGAGTAGCCCTGTACGTGACCTGGTTCATTCGCCCTTCACACAATTGCATTTGCCCTGTTCCACCCATACTGAAACAACCCCAGATCATCACCGATCCACCCCCATGTTTTACTGTAGGGGCAAGACAGTCTGGTTTGTAGGCTTGTCCAGGCTTCCTCCTAACCAGTAAGTTGGCTGGAGTGGGCATCAACTCAAAATTGGATTCATCACTGAAGAGAACCTTAGCCCAATCATCAACAGTCCAATCCTTGTGATCCCTAGCAAAGAGTAACCGGGCGTTCCTCTGCCTTTCGTTGATGAAGGGCTTCTTCCGTGCCCTGTGTGACTTCAGACCAGCAGAAGAAGAAGAGAGTGGAGATCGGAGGTTTTCACAAGGGAAGAAGCTTGGAGTAAGAATAACGTGTGTTGATCTACTGTGGAGAAGAAATGGTTCGCGTTTGTGCCTTTCCAAATTGTGGCAACAGAATGAGAAGGTACAAGTGCCTACACTTTCATCATCTACCTTTCCATGACCATGAGATACTGCAGTTGTGGCTAGTTGTTCTTCAGCTGGATGTACCATTCCCATACAAGTACTATGCAAAAAAGATCTCCGCATTTGCAGCGAACATTTTGAGGAGGTTGACTACAGAGACATAACACAGCGGGGCCTGCTGAAGAGAAATGCCATTCTGAGGATGAAGACTGCTGCAACCACTGTGGAGGTAATGTTATATTCATAACTTCATTTAGCTTCGTTTTGGCAGACACGGTTGAGAAGGGATGTGCGGCAACACATTTTTTTGTAGGACAATGTGATCGCTGGTTCTTATTTGCAAATTATAATTGTCTTACCAGCTTCTATGTCTTGAATTATATTTGTGTGTGGCTAATTTTTATGAGAATACTGTGGACCTGCTAGAGAGAAAAAAGTTTTGGGGGAGGGGTAGGTGTGTGATCGTGCAGGCTATGACCTCTGGGAAAATAATGTCCGACTGACCACACATACTAAATGATAAATAAACATCCAAATTGTCAGTGTTACTGTATTATGCATTTGAATAAAGCTATTATTTTCTTACTACTTCCTACTTATTCAGGAGACTGGGGCTACTGGTGTGACTCTGAGTGAACCAGAATTTGCTGCAGTGCCACAGTCAACTCCAAAGAAAACTCTACATAGAGGTAGTGAATCCGGATCAAGCAGGTCTGGTCACTCCTCCAGCTTGACCCTACTTCTCTCTTCTCCTGAGCCATCTGTAAGACCTCGCACAAAGCCTTCACTAACTGGAACATATGTAGCACGACCTCTTTTATGGGAAAAATCAATGGTAAGCCTTGCAATGATCAAAGCTTTTTACAAATTTCCAATCACCTTTGCAATCACTAGAGTGTCATATTATTATTTTGTAAATTCAAGGACCAGGGTGCCACTGCACCATCTTTGGCTGTCCCCTACACAGCCAGTGGAGATGTGTCACAAGTGAGTTGAATGTCTTTTCTTTTATGTCTCTGTACTACTGTTAGTTTTTTCGTGATAATGCTTATTGTGTGCTAAATAAATAAATGTAAATGTATTCAGACCTATGAGCACGAGCTTTGGGGAAATGCTTTTATCCGACACAAGTTTTGCACCATATAGCGCCACTCCATCATCAAGCTCTGGTTCAGGTTCTTGAAATGGAAATGGACCGGAAAACGAAAGAAAGTGGCTGGTGAATGAATCAAGACTATTAGAACTGTTCAATATATGCAACACCTGTGGCTCAGCCATGGAAAACAAGCAAATTATAACCCATGGCAGCCAAATCCGAGTTCTTTGGACATGCTTGAATGATCACTCCGGAGGTTGGGCTTCATGCCCAGACATCAGAGCGTTGGCAGAAAATAACCTGCTCATCGCCGCATCCACTTTTTTCACTGGAACCACCCATGCCACCATATTGGACTGGGCTGAGCTTCTTCATACTCCAATTCCAAAGGCAACTCAATATTATTCAATGCAATCTGTGTACCTCATACCAGTCATTCAACAAGCATACAGAGATCAACACGAGAAAGTAATGGAACGTCTCGTGCAACTTTGTGCCTCAGGAAAGAAAGTACAGTGACAGTCCAGGTAAGCATTTAGCTTGAACTGTAAATCCTAACTACAGGAGTTATACTGTATAATGAGGCATGGCAACCCTACAACGCAGTTACGTAGGCATCCCTGTTTTTTTCTCACAACAGGTTTCAGTAGCAAATACTGTACATATTAATTTCAAGATGATGCCACAAAAGAGATCATTCATTTCGAATTGGTTGAGATAAATCAGTGTACATAACTATGTTACATAACACCAAATTACATTGATTATGTGCAGTGTTTTCAAGACAGAATGTACACATGATTTGTCTGATCGGTCAATATTATTCTCTAGGTTACAGAAACAACCAGCTCGGTTGCTATGGAGGTTTGGGGATTTCAGAGAGGACTGGATTATTTGCTTGACAGGGGAGTGGATGTTGGTGTTATGACCACTGACAGATCTCCATCCGTCCGCAAACTCATGACAGACAAGTACACCAGTATCCAACATGAATTCGATCCCTGGCACGTGAGCAAGAGTAAGTACATTTTTTGGAAAAGAGACTGATTCGTTTGTACCTCACAAGACAAACATGTTCTCTTTCATTTTATCAATAACTTTGTATACATCATTTTTGGCTGTTTTTACAGGCGTGAAGAAGAAACTTGTAGTCATATCCAATAAGAAGGACAAGAAAGACTTGCAGCCATGGATAAAATCCATCACTAACCATCTACACCGGTCATGCAGCACAAGCAAAGGTGACAAAGAGGTAAGAATATAAAGTAGTACATAACAGAGCTACAGTATTTTTGGTATAGAACATTTTCTGTTATATCTTCTATAAGAAAACATGTTCCTGTCAGTGTAATGACAGTGGCAGTAAATATTTGTAATATGCTGTACCTGACACATACCTTGAAACTTGTACCTTGAAAGTATTTAACCAACTATGAGTTCTATCTAATGTTTTTAGTACTGTGTACGAAGATGGAAGTCACTTCTGCACCACATATGTGGCATTCACCGGTGGGAGGAGGATGGTGCTCAGTACACCTGCCATCACCCAACCCTGACAGAGGATGAACAGATTCATCATCTTTTGTGGCACTGAAGGTAGTGGTGTTGGACAAAAATCTCTTATTGTTGCTACATATTGAAATTTTTTTATGAGGAGCAGTTTTGCTTCATTACTGCCTACAACGCAATAATAAGAATATGACTGTACTGCCACTCCACTAATAATACAATTCACAAAGACATTGAAATTGTTTTTGGGGTCATTGAGTGTGTGATATTACTTTGACACAGGATCTCTGGAGGTGTACTATCAGGTCATGCTGAAGTATGCTTAGAAGCGACTACACTTCACTTATGACAGCATGAGGGCTCGTATCCAACTTGCGATACTTGACCATAATGGCAACGTTGGCAGACCACAGGCGAAGACACAAGAAGGTATCATATAATGTATAACCTATGCTAATTTCTAACAATATATTTTACATGACGACATCGAATTCATTCTATGCTACCTAGTCACTTAAGGTTTTCCATGGAGATGCTGGATTAAATAGTAATCTACAAAGCTGGATACTCCCGTCAGTCAGCAATGGGTTGCGAAACCCATGTACGAGAAGACCACACAGGCTTTTTGGCATGACCTTTTTCAGCGTGTGCTGAAGAGGAGAGAGGACAGGAGTGTCGTCTTCACAGAGCCTTTACCCTGTCAGAAACCACGACGAAGGAAATTGCTGCATAACATCGCTCCAATTCCAAGGCCAGACATGGCTGATCTGGTCGCTCATACCAGATCTCGCTTTTGAGCTTGGTAAACCACTGTTCTGACATGTTGACCATGTTTATATATATATAAACCATACACTGGTCTGTAAATTATTTTTGTATAATAAAGTTTTGTTTCTAATAGTAATCAAATGTTTTCTGGATTATTGTAATACTGTTTTTATAGTTTGAGTAAAGACACAGAAGCACAACAACTTTGATTTACTATTGTTATTATTATGAATGACATCATGCAATCCTTTGCAACATCCAAAAAGTACAATTCAGACAAAACACTTAGAATATCTCCTCTGCCACCTGGAGTCCCATGTAAGTCCCAGTGGGGGAGGGATACTTTCTTCTGACCACTGATACAACACAGCAAGGTAATGGTCTTCTATTGCCACGGCCAGGCGCTCTCCTTTTAGTGCCCATTCTAGCACAACACGGTAGGCCACCAGTCTGCATTGGCTATTGGGGGTGGGGGAAGACAGGGCAGACGTTTGGTCAGTTCACTAGCGAAATGGCTAATGTCTTTACAGCAAAAAATGAAATGCAAGTACATGTAGAAAGAAAAGGTTCTATGTCATGTAATCAATCACATATTCAACTCACTCTGTGGATAGCTGCCCATTTAGTCCCTCCGGTTTCGGACGTCTCTTCCAGTTTATCTTCGGAACAAAGAAGAAAGTCTCCAGGACTGCCTTGTGGATCAGAGGAGGAAACTCCTCTGTACAGGTGACACAGTTTTCATTACCTGCCTGTATGAGATTCCACTCTTTACAGCACAGGCTTTCTTCCTCAGTAGGCATTTTGTCACAGCACCCACACGAACACCATCACTTGCCTGAACTCTGTGTTCTTGGAGCAGCTGATTCATCTGCCTGTTCCCCCTCTGTCTGTCTCGTTCTTTCCAACTCTTGTGAGGCTAGTTCTTCGCCTGTATACTCGGGTTCGAATAAATAAGGACGACCATCAAACTCAAATGGCTCTTCCGTGTATTCTATATCGGCTGTATTCCCCATAGTTATGTTTTCCATTGGATCGGCAAACGGTGCGTGATCGTGCAGGTCACTTGTACCTTCTCATTCTGTTGCCACAATTTGGAAAGGCACAAACGCGAACCATTTCTTCTCCAGAGTAGATCAACACACGTTATTCTTACTCCAAGCTTCTTCCCTTGTGAACAGCTCCGATCTCCACTCTCTTCTTCTTCTGCGTTTACCTGCAACAAGTGAAATCCCACGGGACTTCAGCGCGGGACTGCTCTGGCGCTGAAGTCCCGTGGGATTTCCCTTGTTGGAGGGAAACGCAGATGAAGAGATTGTTGCAGGAAGTGTGCACATCGGAGAGTAGTGTGTGAAGACATGGACATTTTTGAGGGGGAAATAAACTTTTTTTCATTGCGAAGGCATTATCTCCGTGATCGATTATTCTGGGCTTTCGGTGAAGCGATCGGTGGAAAAACAGGTAGGCGACAGTACTGTAGTTAGAAAGGCTGGACTTCTACTGCAGAGTGACTGTAGAACTGTGTGTTTAGTTCAGGGACTACGCGCCACCTACTGGCTGGCGGTATTAATGCTCACGGTTAGAAGGAAGACCACAGAGAGCACAGTTGCCGTGTGCTCGTTAATGCACAGCTGACAGAGCTGCGGAGTTGTCCTTGAATACTTGTAAGTACTTCATCTTTGTTATTCTTTAGGTTTTGTGTGGAGACAGCTATTTCTCCCTAATTCAAGTGTTTAGATTACCATTTTGCCTGTATGCTAGCTACTATGCTATTAATGTTACCTCTAGCCTGGTCGTTTATCTGTATTGTTATTACATCATATATTCCATTGTAATATGGGTTTATGCTGTTGTATATCATTTAAGATTATAAGTCTGAAATTATATTGTTAACTTTGTGTTACTGATTAGTGATGTTAATTATCCAATTACGGGCTGCATCACAGGCTGCAGGTTATTATTGACATTTAAGTTGATATAAGTAATTTCTCGCTGGTTAAGCCTTACAGGATGATCGTAGTATTTAATGTGTGAAATGGTGTATATTTTATAGTTACACGGTTTGTCTCATAACACTGTACTTGTTATCTCTCTTGTTTCTGTAGCACCACAACTAATAGAATAGAATAGCCATCTACATCTGTAATCATCACTATACCTACATCAAAGCCTACAATAAAGGACGTATATTGGATTCTGGATTGCTTAATTGTGTTCTGACCGACACACAGTGGCGAGTGTAACAGATCCACCAGCCTCAGTTTGTATATTTGCGGCTTCTCAGCTACAACTGTTTTGTACGGTTTCTGTACGTATGAGTTGAAAAGGCATGTTGTCACGTAAGCGCCCTGATCATGTTGCACAGACATTTTAATTGCATTTTGTGTCTGTTAAGAGGAGCAAAAGGCACTCTTTAGGATATGCCCCCAAGAAGTGTATTATAACTAACTGGGAGCTCTGGCCATTAGCTGCAGGAACTCCAGTTTGCTAGAACCAATTCTGGTCCTTCTTTTCCTATCGACAGTACTTGGTGACCTCTAGTGATCAAGACTAGGGTAAAAATCTGCCGAAGTTCCCCTTTAAGCATGTATTATGGAATCAGCTGCATTTTTTGTCGTGTTCATTTAATTCTTCAGGTAATATACCTTTAGTGGTACCAGGCATTAAAATGAACAAGAAATTTAAGAAAACAGGGGTGGTCTAATATTTTTTTCTATGACTCTATTTGGAGGTCGCAGCATGCTCGAAAAGTCAGGAAAATTTGCACAAAATTCAATCGTTCGAGAACTCTCTCTCTCTCTGCCTCTCTCTCTCTGTCTCTCTCTCTCTCTCTCTCTCTCTCTCTCTCACCCCAACTGGTCAAGACAGACGACCTCCCACCTAGAGCCGGAGGATCTGTCCTAGGTTTCTGCCTTTTAACAGGCAGTTTTTCCTTGCCCTTGTCGCCAAGTGCTTGCTCATGGTGGTACTGTTGGGTCTCTGTAATTAATGTTTTAAAGAGTTCGGTCTAGACCTGCTCTATTTGAAAAGTGTCCTGAGATAACTTCTGTTATGAATTGGCGCTATACAAATAAAATTGAATTGAATTGAATTGAACTCCCCGTGCATGGGCGCCGCCAAATGGCTAACCCCCGCCCGCCAGAATCAGCCCCCAAGACACGTAAGGCTGACATGTATGAAAATTGGTACACATGTGTATCGTGATAAGCAGAAAAGCCTCTAGGACCCATACCCCAAACTAAACAGGAAGTCTGCCATTTGGGATTTAGTGGTCATTTATGCCGATTTACACACGTTGTATTTGAACAAACTCCTCCTAGGGAATTTATTGGATCGACTCCACGCTTGGACACAGCCATCTAAAGACATTCATGATTAAAAGTTGTGCTATTTACGACATTCCGTCGAATGGTGTGCCCGTGGCGTGGCGTCCAATTTCAACAACTCGCCATGAAAGAGGGATTTGTCATAACTTCTGCGTACATGATCCGATCTCAACGAAACTTCACGTTTGGTAAGAGTCCTGCCCTGAACACGTCTATGTGATAATATTCAGTAATAGTGAGCGTGCCACCTAGTGGTAAGTATCACGTTTTATACTTTCATGTTCTACTCCTAGCAGGATCATCAGATCAGGCTGAAATTTACTTATAAAATGCAAAACACATGGTTGATGATATATGATCACTGTGGTGAAATTTTGATGTACCGCCACAAAACACAAGCTTCCTATAACTTGAGTCTACATTGTCCAATTGGCTCCAAACTTCAATTGTCTGATAAGTGTCCCGCCCTGAACACATCTATGTGATAATATTCAGTAATAGTGAGAGGCAACAGGAAGTAAGCGTTGCGTGGCGATTTTGATCTGATTTATGTGAAATTTTCACGTTGTGGTCCGCACGTGTTACGCCGGCGCGTGACTCGGCCGAAGCACACCCCGAATTGTGTGGAGTGTGAGACCCCCTTAATCGCTGCTTGCAGCTTTAATTAGGGACTGAGCCAGCGACCGCTGGAGGTCCCTATTGTTTTTGCTCGATTTCTTCTTCTTACCTATTATTATTATTTTTAGCCCCCTTTGACTGCATTTTTGCCCCCCTGAAAAAAGACGAAAAGTCAATTTTATTTGGCAAAGTTGTCAGGCCTGGTGAAAATGGGGATATTCTATGCGTTGCTTTCGGGTTGGCCACTAGGTGGCGCTACTATCATAAAAGTGCGTTTAGGCTAATAACTTCTGCATAGTTTGTCGGACATTCATAAACCTTGTATCTACGTGTTCAGTGAATAGAGCTGAATCTCCCCATATAGGCCCCGCCCACTTCCGCCTATAATTATTTTCCGTTAGAGCACAAAATGTCCTTCAACTACTTTTTCGTGTTCCTCCTACACGCTTTGTCCGATTCACACGAACTTTTTCACCTAGAACCTGGGGACCGCCCTGGCAAAAAAAGTAATTTGAACATTTTTGAAATTTCAAAAAATAAGAACGCTATAAAATTCCAACTTCCTGTAGATTTTTCGTCAAAAAAGGAAGTGGACCATTTCCCCACATTGCTATGTCCGATTGACATCAAACTTGGGTCCTTAGTTCCCCATGACTTCCTTAGGCATCGTGCACAATTTCAGACCATTGCCTCCAGGTGGCACTCTTTAAAATGAAGAAGTTTATATCTCCATAACAGCACGTGTGATTGAAATGAAACTTAATACGATGCTTGCCCATGGCTCCCTGAGGCTCGCTAAAAAATGTGTCAACAATCCGCCACTAGGTGGCACTCTGGTGGCATGGTAAATCACTGTGCGGAGACCGTAATAGTTATGAATATGAAATTCACATGGCACGTGTAGAGTGGTGCCTGAAGCTCACATACCAAAAATCGTGTTTGTAGCGCCCCCTACAGGATAAAAAACAGCAGCCCGGGCGCCACGTTTCACCGATATGTACGAAACTCGGTAGGCACGTGTAACATGCCGGGACGTACAAAAAAGCCTCTTGGACCCATACCCAAAACCCCACAGGAAGTCAGCCATTTTGATTTTCATTTTTACTTCCGGCGAACTTTTCGCATTGTATTTGAACGAACTCCTCCTAGGGAATTTATCGGATCTGCTTCAAAATTGGTCAGTACAGTCAAAAAACATTGCTGATTAAAAGTTGTGCTATTTGTGACTGTACGTTGAACGACGTGTCCGCGGCGTGCTGTCAAATCCGTCGCGTTGAATTTCGTAGCCGTTTTCTGCGTTTTTTTTCGTTGTATTTGAATGAACTCCTCCTAGGGAATTCACTGCTCATTGTCCCCCATTGTTGTCGTCGTCATCATCTTCATGTTCATCATCATCAGTCACTACTATTAGTGTAGTTGTTGCTACTGTTGTTGCTGTGCGTCTGTCTGTCTGTCTGTCTGTCTCTGTCTCTCTCTCTCTCACACACACCCCACTGGTCGAGGCAGACGACCACCCACCTAGAGCCTGTCCTAGGTTTCTGCCTCTTGAAAGGCAGTTTTTCCTTGCCCCCGTCGCCAAGTGTTTGTTCATGGTGGTACTGTTGGGTCTCTGCAAATAATGTTATAAAGAGTTCGGTCTAGACCTGCTCTATTTGAAAATTGTTCTGAGATAACTTCTGTTATGAATTGGCGCTTTACAAATTGAATTGAATTGTACAGAACTACAGCTTAGTTTTTTCTATTCATTGGGATTCCAAAAGAGTTTTATTCAAACAAGATGGCCACATCCTCCAAGTGTATCTCTTTTATCGAACTGAGGCCATCTTAACTGCCTTGTCATGTCAAGTTAAAACCCACTTATTTCCAAACTGGACAGAAACCAAATAAGACTCAGCCAAAATGACTTTATAAGTATTTACACTGTTCCAACAATCACCATTTCTGGTGTCTAACTGCCGAGTTGAGTTAGATGTGAAAATATTCTGTGTTGATGTGTGTTTGTTGTGCCTGGTGTCCTGGCTGGAGTTGCTGTAAATCACCTTGTTACTGTATTCCCTCCTGCATTCCCTTGTTGCTGTATTCCAAAACTGGTTGAAATAAACCCTTAATTCACAGATGTTAAAATATTCTAGCTCTACTGCTGCTTTTCCTCTCACTCGTTCTTCGGTGTGTATTGTTACTCTGCCTAACGTGTGTGGCTGAGCATTGGCTCCCATTCTTCGGAGGCAGACCATTAAATTGGCAAGAAAAAAAGACCAAAATTTCACAAAAAAACGGTGATGGACTCTGCCAATTGCTGATATATTCGTCCAATCGCCCAATCCTGCTTGGAGATGGTGGGTAATGTGGTCTTATTTCTATATCAACATACAATTGAACATCAACTCTGCTGCTGCAGGGGGCAAAAAGGTGGTTACAACACATTTAATTATTAATTAATTATTCTAAATATCCCTGTGGCAGTGGCCTGCACACACACACACACACACACACACACATAAAAAATCTCCCCCTTCCTGTAGATATTCAGGAGGTTCACCTCAGACTGTCAGTGTCTGGGATTCTGTAATCCTTGAAGCCCCTTGGAGCACCAAGAGAGAAAGACTCAACGTCATCCAGACCAGAGCTACCACCAAATCTTGGTAAATACCTACAAATCCATCTCACCCAGACAAAGACAGAGAGGGGGAGAGGAAGAGAGAGAGAGAGATGAGGCAAAAGGGAAGGAGTAGGATAAAGGATGAGAGAGAGAGAGACCCTCTCTACCCACTCTTCCTCCCCCTGTCTAGAGGGAGAAAATGAAAGGCGTATAGGCCCGTACTTAACTGCCTCCTGAGTCTGTCTTGTGTCTCTGTCTCTCTCAAAGGATCTGTGAGTTTACACAGCATTCTGCATCAGCTGTTTATATTCTGCTCACTCAACAACATACAAATAAGATAACTGTTTTCTCAAAGCTTTATACACGCCTGGTGATATTTGACATTTTTCTCATTGTCAACAAATACTAACGACAGACCCAAACCAACAGTGAATGTTTGTGAGCCACGCTTTTGCACTGGCTGACATTTCCTTCATTGCCATGAACACACACACTACTAGTTTTACTAAGCATTACCTTGGCCTCTAGCACCACTGTCAGGAATCTTGGAGTTATCTTTGATCAGGATTTGTCATTTAATTCCCACATAACGCAGATCTCCAGGACTGCCTTCTTTCATTTACGTAATATTACAAAAATTAGACACTATCACAGACAGATGCAGAAAAACTAATGCATTTGTTACTTCAAGGCTGGATTACTGCAACTCTTTATTATCAGGTTGCCCCAATAAGTCCATTAAAACGCTCCAATTAATTCAGAACGCTGCAGCACGACTACCGACAGGAACTAGAAAAAGAGATCACATCTCTGCTGTACTAGCTTCTCTGCACTGGCTCCCTGTAAAATGTAGAATAGAATTTAAAATCCTTCACACCTATAAAGCTCTTCATGGTCAGGCCCCTTCATATCTTAAAGAGCTCATAGTACCCTATTACCCCTCTAGAACACTACGTTCTCTGAATGCTGGGCTACTTGTGGTTCCTATAGTCTCTAAAAGTAGAACTGGAGCCAGAGCCTTCAGTTACCAAGCTCCTCTCCTGTGGAACCAGCTTCCAGTTGTGGTTCGGGAGGCAGACACCCTCTCCACATTCAAGAGTAGGCTTAAGACATTCCTCTTTGATAAAGCTTATAGTTAGGGCTGGATCAGGTGAGTCCTGAACCATCCCTTAGTTATGCTGCTATAGGCCTAGACTATCGGGGGATTTCCCATGGTGCACTGAGCTCCTCTCTTCCTCTCTCTTTCTGCACTCATTCATGTTCCATTAATGCATGTTACTAACTTCACTTTTTCCCCGGAGTTCTTGTGCTTTCCCGTCTCGCAGGTTCTTATCGATCCTGGTGGAGCCTCCTGCCATGGTCCTGCTAGATTGCCATTGTTGTTGCTCTGCACCTGTCTCTCTCTCTCTCTCTCTCTCTCTCTCTCTCTCTCTCTCTCTCTCTCTTTCACCCCAACTGGTCGAGGCAGACGACCACCCACCTAGAGCCGAAGGATCTGTCCTAGGTTTCTGCCTTTTAACAGGCAGTTTTTCCTTGCCCTCGTCGCCAATTGCTTGCTCATGGTGGTACTGTTGGGTCTCTGTAAATAATGTTGTAAAGAGTTTGGTCTAGACCTGCTCTATTTGAAAAGTGTCCTGAGATAACTTCTGTCATGAATTGACGCTATACAAATAAAATTTAATTGAAAATTGAATTGAATAGTTTATTTGAACTCATTCCCACAACAGCAATGTTTACCATGCTCAGCATCTTAGCTTAAAGGGATAGTAAGGGTATTTTAAAGTGGGGTTGTATTATCCATAGTCATTGTATTACCTGCAGTAGACATACATTGAATATAATACAAAATATATAACAGTAACAGTAGAGAAGAACTGATAAACTGTATAATGAACCCCAACAGTGAACACATTAACTGCAATTGAATTAAAATGTCTTTAATGTCCCCAAGGGGCAATTTGGTTCACAACAGGGAGCCAGCACATACACATTTGCACAAAAACACATAAAAACATGAGATGATAAATAAATAAAAACATAAATAGACATGTACACTATATATATATATATATATATATATATATAAAAATAAAAATATATTTTTTTTAAAAAGTGAAAAAATTTGCAGGAAGTTGTTTTGAATTTGGAATTAATTTTGAGCAGATTATTTCCTGTGATCAAGGAAATTCTCAGCTGAGTTTTCCTGATAATGTTAACTTTTTATGCAATGTTGTGTATCATACGTACTTAATAGGTTTCTTTTTGGACAAAGTTGGTTGTTTTAACTTTTTATTTTTATTTTAAATGGTTGCTATTATATAGAGCTTTTATCTAAAGTGCTTTACATGTTGCCTCTCCTTCACACTCACATACCGATGGCAGCAAGCTACAAGGTGCTTACAAGAGTAGTTCAGTGGAGTGGAGTGGTTTAGTGGATGATCAGTGTTGGGTCAGATTACTTTGAAATGTAGTCAGTTACTTAATACAAATTACATGGGAATTTTTGTAATTAGTAACATAATCCATTGGATTGCAAAAAAAATCAGAATGCTTCTGGATTATTTTATTATCAAATATTGCACCTTATACACAAAGTTCCATAAATATTACATTTTTCTCTTTAAACATCTCAGAACATTTTCAATGCAAATAAAATTCATTTAGCATATTCAGCATTTACAGTTGGTCAGACCAACTAACGCCCAATGTCTTTTGCCATTACTGATCGATTTTTTGTGTGTTGAAAACCATTGTTGTTGTTGTTGTTATTGTTGTTGTTAGTGTGGTTGTCACCCATCTACTGCTTTGATGCTTTGGATCGAGTCTGCCGACCAGTCAGAGGCAGTGTTCCTGACTTTTTGACCGATCAGAGTCTGTGTGGGCATGTGTACAATGTATTAATATAAGATATACTCCTTTCCCTTATCAAGATCTATAGAGCCCAGTGGAGCATTGTCATCATGGAAAAGTGTCATTATTTTTTAAATTGCTATATTTTAAAGATGTAATCAAAAATGCGTAGGTGCAAATACCTTTGTTACTGTAATTAAATCGTTTCTTATGTATCTGTACTTTGAGTGTCTATTTTTCTGACAACTTTTTACTTTCATCCCCTACATTTTTACACAACTATCTGTACTTTCAACTCCTTACATTTTTAAAACAGGCTTGTTACTTGAATATGAATGCTTCTGAGGGGAATTTTGTGTTACTATTATTGATTTGCATCATTGCATGCCTTCCTAACACCAAGACTGGTGCATATCATGCATGACTGACAAAAGGGAAACGCAGCCAACAATTTAAACAACGCAAGGGTTGGCTGTGGCTTGGAGGTAGAGCGGGTCGTCGCCTATTCAGAATGTTGTTGGTTCCATTCCTGGCTCCTCCTCACTGCATGTCATTTACCAACAATGTAACAGAGAAGAGAGGGAGACTTTTTTACTTTTATACCTTGAGTACATTTCAGAGCCTGTACTTTTGCACTTTTACTTGAGTAAATAAGTTTTGTGAATGTATCTACTTTTGCCGCCTCTGCAGAAATTTAATGTTATAATCCTTGACAATGTGACTATAATCTAGTTGCACCGGCCCCAATTATGTAATAAAATTAATTATATATAATCAGTGAGAGGACGATCCACTCTACCTTCTGAGCCACAGCAGCCACAATTTCCCAAGATAGTCAAAAACAACACAAAGATTGTGCGATCCTTTCCTGAATGTATATGGAACCTTGCAAAAACTCACACCAATGACGGAACTGTGACTGTTTGATAAGTACAGCGTGTGTGTTAGGGCGATTGCTTCACATCTAACACTGTAGAGGAGCTTGTCAGTGTTTTTAACAGCTTTTGCACAAATATTTTAGATTCTGTAGCTCCTGTCAGATACTAAAAGTCAAAATCTTCTTCTCTGCCATTGTCAAAGTCTAGAAAGACAATGTAGGAAGGCAGAATAGAAAGGCACTGCAAATAGTTCGGTCCTTGCCAAGATTTTTAATCTGAAATCTAAAATGAATAATCTCGTTTTATTCAGTTCCTTTTTTCTATCTTTGAATTTATGGTATCTGCTCAGAGCACAGAATGCTTTCATTTAAAATCAGCTGAAGAGCTGATTACACGGATAAAAATGTTGTATTCCAATTATGGCATTAATGACTGAGAGACAGAATAAAGATTAATGAGTCAATACAATTCAATTACATTCTATTTGTATACCACCAATTCATACCAGAAGTTATCTCAGGACACTTTTCAAATAGAGCAGGTCTAGACCATAATCCTTATTATTTACAGAGACACAACAGTTTCCACTATGAGCAAGCACTTGGCGATGGCGGCAAGGAAAAACTTCCTTTTAAGAGGCAGAAACCTCGGAAAGACCCCGGCTCTAGGTGGGTGGCCGTCTGCTTCGACCAGTTGGGGTGAGAGACAGAGAGAGAGAGAGAGAGAGAGAGAGAGATAGTGAGAGACAGAGAAAACAGGGGTAACGACAGAAGGACAGAGACAGAGACAAAGGTGCACAGCAACAACAGTAGCAACAACTACACTAATAGTAGTGAATGATGGTGATAATGATGAACATGAAGAAGATGATGACGACAACAACAAGCAGGACCATTGCAGGAGGCAACAGCACATCTCTGTGCTGATAACTTCTGTTATGATTTGGCGCTATACAAATAAAATTGAATTGAATAGAACAATTTGAGTTTGAGGAGAGAGAGAGAGAGAGAGAGAGAGAGAGAGAGAGAGAGAGAGTTTGTCAATAGGTGCCCAAACGTTTGCATACAGCTGTAAATGTTGTGAATGAAAGGAATGAGAGAGCTGCTTTTTAATGCTGATGGTTGGTATAGAAAGGTTGTCAGTAACACAAGAGAATCAGCAGTCCAAGCAGGACGCTGTCTGGGGGTTCCCCACAGCTAACACACATAATGGAGCATAGATTTTAAAGTATTCTGCCAACTCTGGAGAGGCAGGATCCCACCTAACTAATGGCTAAATGCACACAGACTGCTGGGCAGATATCACTGGGATTTCTGGACACACACACACTCTGGATGCTTTGAAGTGTTGATACGTCCAAACATCAGAGGAATCTATCTAATCACAACTCTTTGTTTCCAGGCATCTGCTGCCTTTGTTCCAGAAGTGTGTCTTTTATTTCTAGGAGCTGCTTCCTGACTCTGCGTGTGTGTGTGTGTCTGTGTGAGTGTAGCTGTGGTTTCCTCTCCCATTTCATATGCTTTTATTATTACTAAGACACTCTAAAGAAACACACTATCAGCCTCTGGAAGCTAAGAACTCCCCTCACACAAACTCATACACTTTATGTACATACATCCATGAAGAGCTGTACATATTGCACACACACGCACAGTGCAAACAAACACATGATTGGACACAGTTAAAAGGCAGCACATGAGGGGTACTGAGCCCATACAGTAATTATGTGTCTACACCTTAGATGGGAAGAAAAGAGAAGAGAATAAAAAGGGAAGAGAAATTAAAAGAGAGGAGCACGGATAAAAAAAAGCGTTTCTACAGCCCACCTAGGTTGAGGCAGTGTGGAGAGAAACAGAGAGAGAGAGAGCAGAGGGGGGTAAAAAGGCAGAGAGAGATTATGAAAGAGTGAGACAAAGCTCCTTCAGCTTAAACAAACCTGACAGCGTCTCTACTTCCCTCAGACAGGTCTGTGTGAAAATGTTTGGCCTCAGCTGTCAGCTCCAACCATAACAGCTCCTGGTAATATATCACCATAATCACCCTGCTCCTGCTAAATGCAGCCATCACATTCACCTAGCTACGGTGGCTGACAAGGGCAAACGCGCCGCAAACAGCAAAATGTTGCAAACACAGGAATGATGCAAAACCAAATACCAATCACAGAAACGAAGCAGAAGCAAAAACTTACAAACTCATAAAACAAATGCCAAAGAAAAATGCTCCACATACCAAAAACACACAAAACCACAAAACAACTGCAAGAGAGAAATGCTGCAAATTCACTCCACAAAACGGAAGCGTGCCAGGCCACTAGGGGGACCCGGCCTGAGGGATGGTCCAGTCCTGTGGGACCAGACCCGACCAGAGTTATGCACCATTATGTAAATGTGAACTGTACTTGAAAGAACTATACATAAAAAAACAAAACAAGCAGAACAAAAATTCCATCAAATGTTCCTCTTCTTTCCCCCTTGTTAGTGAACGGTATATTGTAACCAGGGTCAGCAGCAATGTTGGGATAGTTAAAAAATATATAATTAATTACTCATTACTCTTTGCTCTTTTTAAAAGTAATATTATTGCTTAACTTATTAATCCTTGCCAATAGTAGTTAGTTACACTACTCGTTATATTACTTTTCTGCTACACCCTATAAGCTGCCTGTGGGCCCTGAATTAATTTTTTTTTTCTTCCCATGCTTGAAAACTCATGAAAGTCGTGGCAAAACATTTCATATTTTCTAGGGGTCCATAATGGCCCCTCAGGGGCCCATAAACTGTACCAACTGGGGCCCCTTCCACCGATATGCATAAAAATTGGCACACACGTAGATCTTATCCAGACAAACAAAAAATCCAGTGGGTGCCATATCCCAAATCCAACCATGGCCATTTTGAATTTAGCGCTCATTTCAAACTCCTCCTAGGGAATTGATCGGATCGACTTCAGATTTGGACACAGCCATCTAAAGACATTCACGACTAAAAGTTGTGCATTTACGACATTCCGTCGAACAACGTGCCCGCGACATGGCGTGGAACTTCAACAACTCGCCATGAAAGAGGAATTTGTCATAACTTCAGTGTACATGGTCAAATCTCAACGAAACTTCACGTTTAATAACTGTCCCACCCTGAACACGTCTACATGACAATGTTCAGATGTAGTGATAGGGCCACCTACTGGCAACAGGAGGTAAGTGCTGCATGGCGATTTTAGATCTGATTTACGTGAAATTTTCATGTTGGGGTCTGCACATGTTACGCCGGCATGTGACGCAGCCGCAGCACACCCCGAGTTGCATGGAGTGTGAGGGCCTGTTCATCACTGCTTGCAGCTTTAATTGGTAATTCTATCCTTTCTCTCCAAAAACTAAGATTACACATGTTTGCCTCTGTGTGAATGTCAGGGTAATCATCCGGTGCTAAGGTGCAGCTAAGACTTTAAACTAGCAGTATTTTTCTGCAGCCTCCACAATCCACAAGCTTCAGTTTTTGTTGCTTGTAACTTGCAGTGCACCATTAAAGCTGCAGTAGGTCAGTTTTATAAAAATATTTTTTGTAATGTTTGCTGACACTCCCTGTATTCTGACAGTAATACCGGAGACAAATAATCTGTAATAAAATCCGGTTCCTCTGGCTCGTTGTAGCGCTCCTAATGGCATTTTCGAGAATCCAACAGGCCTGAACGAAAACAACCAATCAGAGCCAAGAATGATAGTTGAATTTAGCCAATGTGACAATGATATTTTTCATAAAAGTTATGTAGTAAAGCTTTAAAATCAATCCAGGTTTGTTTGGTAAATGGTAAATGGACCTATACTTGTATAATGCCTTTCTAGTCTTCCAACCACTCAAAACGCTTTTACACTACGTGCCACATTCATCCTTTCACACACATTCACTCAGTGACAATTACAAAAATTAATCCAGGCATGTGATTGGATGGTTACATTTCAAATCAGTAGGGGTGTGCCAACAAAAATAAGGTTGTAAATAGTTTTATTTTTTATTTTATTCAGACTATTTACCATCTGCAGAGGCACTGTAATACTGAAGGATATAGAAATGTGAAACTTTTTGTCAATTCAAAGTCAGTACAAAAATCCACTGATATCTCTCTACTCGTTCTCATATTCTCAAATTTTTCATCGTTAGTCATCATTAGTTATTGTGTTTGTTTTACATGTAAAAAAAAATCAAGTTCAATTTAGAGCAGGCATAGCTGTTAGCTAACCACTAATAGTAGTCTAATCTTTGTTAGCATAGCACTAATGATAGCTGAGCACAAATGTTATCTCCTGTTAGCTTATGGAGGGAGTGTGAGGTGGATAGCACCTCATGTTAGCATATGATTGTTGTTTGAGGAGGCGTTGATAAGAGAATATAGATTAGCAGTTGCGGAGGGTTTTGTCTTAAATCTCTGATAAAAGTCTTTGTCACAACACACAAAGGCCCAGGTGCACTGGACATGACACCACTGATAACATGTAATGGATTTTGATTTGAAGGTGCCTCTATGAATTCTTGATGATTCTATGATTCTCTGAATCTCGTTAAACACTTAAAATATTACAGTATTTTAGTGTTTCACTTTTTTTTTCTTACTACTGTTTTACTTCTAGTAACTTCCTTTACTTTCTTATTAAAGGAAAAGTCGTCTTTTGGGAAATTCTACTTACAAAAAAAAAAAAAAATTTTCAAAAAAACCAAAACTTTTTATGTCAGGGGTTATATTATGCCCACATGCTGATACTCTAAAAAAAAAGGGTTAAAAAAAATATAAAAAAAAAAAAAAAAAGTCTCCTTACCAGGGTACCCCAAAAAGAGAAATGTCATGTTAAGTGAGAAGCAGAAATGAGATGTCCTGATATATCAGAGTTACTAGTTTATGATGTCATCTTGTCTTGTCCTCTTTGATATGGAAACACTTTTTATTTTGGTGCAATGACACATCAGAAATTTGCATCAAACTTTCACAACAATTGCTTGGAAACATAACTAGCGTCTAAGAGCATCTTTCCCAGAGCGTTGCACCTTTCCTTTAACCTGACGTTCTGCTTTTGTTTTTGTTGAGCATAGGTTGTCCTCTAATCAGCTGTATTTGCATGAGAGGCTCCAATCTATCTCTGTGTCGTCCCCTGTTAAGATGAATGAATAAACTCTCATCATCAGCTCGCGACACTGCAGGTTCCTCAAATTGGTGTGTTGGTGGTAGACAGGGCAGCAGCTAAACTATAATTTCAGCCCCTAAAACAGTGTTTAGGCCAGTGTCTGACGTTAGCCTGCAGACTCGCTGTTTGAATCTGCAGCCTTTTCTACACTCCATTAAGGGCAATTTTGCCTCTCATCTGAGTGATTGGGCCTGCTGTGGGCTTTGTTGTTTATGACGCTTAAATACTTAAATACACCACAGTCACACCACACATGTAAACTGACCCACTGCCTGTCTCTGTGTGTGTGTGTGTGTGTGTGTGTGTGTGTGTGTGTGTGTGTGTGTGTGTGTCTTTAATGTGTAGCAGTGATGCATCATCATGCCTGTGGTCCTGTCATTATGGTACTGTAAATAAGGCTTAGGATGGTAAATGATGCCACCAAGCAAAAACACTCACAGACAGAGACAGAGACAGAGCTGTGCACACACACACACACACACACACACACACACACAGACACACACACACACACACACAGAGCTATCATTCAATCAGATTTGCTTCCATAGGCATATTTTTGTGATATTATCTTCCCCCTGATGTTCAACCTAATTAACCCCAATTTAAAGTAAATGGTAAATGGACCTGTGCTTGCCTTTCTAGTCTTCCGACCACTCAAAGCGCTTTCACACACATTCACAGAAAAAAAAACCTTAGCGCCGCATGAGTGGCAGCTAATCACAACAGCTCTTAACTTTGTGGATCTTTTTAGTGTTTTTTATAGTGTTTAGTGTTTGTAGTGTACTTATTTTTATATATATAGTGCTTTAGTGTACTTTTTGTTGCTCACATTGACAAATGACAAACGTTAAGCAAGTGTGAAGCTATGGATGCACACTTGTTGTTTTTTTTATTTTTTGGTACGGCGTCGGGAGACCCACTCAACCACGGCTCCATTGTTTACACCCGGGATCAGCTGTTAGCCCTGTGCCACACACCCCTTCGCTGCGCGGAGCGGCTGGAGATCCCCAAGGAGATATGGTGAAGAAGGAGAGGATGCAGAGCGGGAGTAAAGTGCAGACAGCGGAAAAGACGGTATAAACCATGTAAACCGTCTGTCGTAAGATCTCTCCCCAACAAGATGGAAGAACTAACGGCGTTAATCTGGCTACAGAGGGAGTTCCGGGATTACAGCCTCATGTGCTACACAGAGACGTAGCTGAGTGAACTTTCTCCTGACTCACATGTAACCCTGGACGGATTTCAAGTTGTACGGGCGGACCGGAAAGCAACGGAGAGCGGTAAGAAGAAGGGAGGAGGAATCGCTGTGTTTGTAAATGAAAGATGGTGCCACCCAGGACACATCAGTGTTAAGGAGCAACTCTGCACCAGAGACTTGGAGCTGTTAGCGGTTAGCATGCGGCCGTACTACCTTCCAAGAGAGTTTTCACATGTTATTGCTGTAACTGTGTACATCCCTCCCTTGGCCATTGCTGCTGCAGCTACAGATCAGATCCACACTGTCGTCTCCCAGCTTCAAAACCAGAACCCCCAATCCCTCCTCATCTCCGGTGACTTCAACCATGCTTTCCTGCCCTCACCAGTTCACCACCCCCCCTCTCACTCCCCCTAAGACTTTCACCACCCACCATACCCCCACCCCAGTCATCCTCCACCCCCCTCTCCATAACAGTTGATCAGGTGAGGTGTCGACTTAAGAAGATCATGGCAAGGAAGGCCCCAGGCCCGGACGGCATCAGCCCAAGACTGTTCAAAGATTGTGCAGACCAGCTCTGTGGTGTGGTCATGCGCTTGTTCAATCTGAGCCTGAGTCTGGAGACAGTCCCAGCCCTGTGGAAGACCTCCTGTGTGGTCCCGTTACCAAAGACACCACGCCCCAAGGAGACTGACCACTTCAGGCCTGTTGCCTTGACCTCCCACCTGATGAAGACCATGGAGCGGATCATCCTGAGACACCTGCGACCCCTGGTGGGCACACAGCTGGACCCCCTGCAGTTTGCTTACAAGCCTGGTATTGGGGTGGATGACGCAGTAATCTACCGGCTGCACAGATCCCTGCTACACCTGGAGGACAGCGGAAGCACGGTGAGGGTCATCTTTTTTTACTTCTCCAGTGCTTTCAACACTATTCAGCCGTCACTGCTCAGAGGGAAGATGGAAAGTGTGGGAGTGGACCAACAACTGGCTGCATGGACAATAGATTATCTAAGCAACAGACCACAGTATGTGAGGCTCCAACACTGTGTGTCTGACGTTGTGCTCTGCAACACAGGTGCCCAACAGGGTACGGTGCTCTCTCCCTTCCTCTTCACCCTTTACACCTCGGACTTTACCCACAACTCCACACTATATCCATATATAGCCATATCCAGAAGTTCTCAGATGACACAGTCATTGTTGGATGCGTTTCTGAGGGGAACAAACTGGAATACAGGACTGTCATCAGGGAATGTGTCAGCTTTTGAGCTCAATCAGCTTCAGCTAAAGACTAGCAAGACGAAGGAGATGATTGTTTACTTCAGGAGGAAAACATCCCACTTCATTCCAGTGAACATCCAGGGATTGGACATTGAGGTGGTAGAGAATTATAAATTCCTGGGTGTTCACCGCAATAACAAACTGGACTGGACTGACAACACCCATGCTCTCTACAAGAAGGGCCAGATTCGCCTCCACCTACTGAAGAGACTGAGGTCCTTTGAAGTAAGTAGGGCTCTCCTCAAGACTTTTTATGACTCTGTGGTGGCTTCAGCCATCTTCTATGCAGTGGTCTGCTGGAGAGGGGGCAGTAAGGACAGGGACAGGAAGAGACTCAATAAACTAATCAGGAGAGCGAGCTCTGTCCTGGACTGTCCTCTGGACTCCATAGAGGAAGTGGGTGAGAGGAGGATGTTAGTGAAGCTGACATCCATCATGGACAACACCTCTCACCCCCTACATGACACTGGGGTCCGTGAGTAGCTCCTTCAGCAGCAGACTGTTATACCCAAGGTGTAAGAAGGAGAGGTTCTGCAGGTCTTTCATCCCTGCCGCTGTCAGACTCTACAACACCTGATCAATGTTGTAGTTTCTGTTTTGTTTTTTTTTCAAATTACCACCATACCATAGCGTTACCACTTTACCATAGTTTTTTTAATATCTGTTTTTATTTATTTCACGTAAATGCTGCTGTGACAAGGGAATTTCCCCATTGTGGGATTAATAAAGTAATACAACAATAGCAATGCCCATCGAACAGAAACTAACGCATTCATACACATTCACAGAATCAAGAGCGATTTGGGGTTTAGTATCTTACTCAAGGATACTTCAACATTTGGCAGGAGGAGCCGGGGATCGAACCAACAACCTTCCGATTAGTGAACAACCCGCTCTGCCTTTGCGCCACACCCACCCACAAAGTGTTTTATGAGTATCATTATCTTAGATTAAACAAGTGTACTGATCCTGACTCATGAGAGATATTCAAAGGAATTTTCTCTACAGCATTAACTAAAAGAAGTTCTCATGAAGAATTATGAGGTATTATTTGTCAAGACCAATTAACCCATTTGACAAAAAATTAACAAAATTATTTTAGTTTGATGCTGATCTTTTTCACAATAAGCTCCATGCATGCATACTAGCATAATCAACAGAAACACAGGATGGGATTCAGGAGTACTCTCAAAAAGAGAGAGTGTCAAAGCAAGGTACAAATACAGCCTCACAGGGTCTGGGGCTTTGCCTGCTGATAACCTTCATATTAACAGTTTATGATGAAGGTAAAGGTCTCTTTCATTTTCTCATAGATAAGGTCTCATGTTAGGTGACTGACAGGAGCACACCAGAAGGAGTAGATGCCCATGGACTGTAGTATTTAGTTATATTTGAATATATATAGGTTTCTTATAACAACTTTTTATACTCAGTGAATGTTGGGATAGTCTGTGTAAGGCTTGCAGAGAAATTCCAGAGCATCACATGAGCAAAGTCACACCACCGAGCTAAACTGCGATTGTTGCAGGCAATGATTAAACCTTGACTGACCTAAGGGTAAGGTATGGTTAAGTTTAAGCAACTAAAACACTTAAAGTTAGAGATTGTAGTTAAGGAAAAGAGGAACAGGTTTGTTATGGAATACAACCTCCACACACACTGTGACACTGTGCACAGACTCTGTTTGAGGGGCAAAAAACATAAAAAGGGCACCAGCATGCAGAAAGTTGTGTTGTATTTATGGTGAAAGAACGTAGTCAGGGTTATGATTAGCACCCCATAAGCATATAAGCACCCTCGAGGGCACTTAATCGTGTTTTGTCCACTTAAGGGGCATCCTAGAGGGCAATGTATTGTGTTTTGTCCACTAGAAGGGCACCATAGAGGGCATTTATTGCTTTATGTCCACTAGAAGGTCAGCCTAGAGGGTACTTTATTGTGTTTCCACCCACCAACTGGACCTCCAAACCCTTACTTTCTACCTTGCTCAAAAAAGGACACACTACTTGGGGCGGGAAGCTTGTTGGTTTGATCCCCAGCTCCTCCCGCCACATGTTGAAGTATCCTTGAGGATAATACTGAACCCCGGATTGCTGTGAATGTGTATGAATGCATTAGTTTCTGTTCGATGGGCTTTGCAATCACTGAGTGAAAGTGTGAAAGGGCGAATGTGGCATGTAGTGTAAAAGTGCTTTGAGTGGTCGGAAGACTAGAAAGGCATTATACAAGTACAGGTCCGTTTACCATTTACTACTTCCTGCATAAATCTTGAGTGCAGAATTGTCCAATATAGACATAATTACAAGGAGAAATTAAAACATTTTAGATTACTTTACACGTAATATTTCTTCTTGCTTCTCTCCACAATGTTGGTTAGTTCTGCCTTTGTGATGTAACAGTTGTTACCTTTGTCCCTTTCATTGTGCACATGGTATAAAATTGCCCGCTATGATCTGAGACTTTAAAAAGAATTGAAATGAACGTGTGAGATAGTCCTTTCCCATGCCAGTGTTTTTTCGTAGCACTCTCCCTCTGTTTCTTATCATGAAGGGAGCATTGTGTGTCTCTCTGGCTCCTCATTTCTGTGTCATGGCTGTCTGACTGTGGTCTGAAACACCATGCTCACGCATTACATAACGTCACTGTGTGTGTTTTCCAGCAGTTTGCAGCATGCCCGATGCCAAAACTGTATCCATGGAGACATAATTGACCAAGGATGTCATAATCCACCAGCCGCCATCGAAACATTAGAGGGAAATCTTGATATACGACTGTTTACAATCTCTTTCTCTCTGTATTAAAACAGCCTCTCGCTCCCACTGTCCCATTCTGTTTGTATCTCCCATCATTAACTACCTCCCTGCAGGTCTCATCTTCTTTTCTTTAGTCTTTATCCTTCTTTTTCACTCTTTCCTCTTTCCCCATATCAGTTCCTTTGTCACTCTTTCTCTCTCATGCTGTTCTTAAACTTCTTAAACTATCGTCGCTAATCCCAAAAAGTAAGAATGTGTTACTCATCCCTCTCCCACTCAATTTCTTGCTGTCATTACTCATCTGTTTGTGTTTTGCAGAAAAAGTATTACACTGTAATGAAAAACAGGAATGGCATGTGTTGCAATTGGACTGACAGTCCCACGCAGAGGCTGAGACATTGGGCAAGAAACCAGCAGATAGCTTCAAGTGGTTTGGATTCTTCAGGTCTGGTGGTTTGAGTGGGTGACAGGATTTACTGGATCACTACAGTTAGTTCCTATGTTGGCCCAGATTGTGTTGTCTGACACAGCAAATCTGGAGACAGACATGGGGGTGCAGATTCACTGTCTGTGTGTGTGTGTGTGTGTGTGTGTGTGTGTGTGTGTGTGTGTGTGTGTGTGTATGTGTGTGTCTGTCTCTGTGTGTGCTTTATGTGGGAGTTATGTCTAACACTATGGGAGTTAAATGTCCTTATAGAACAGCAAAATCCACTTATGGGAAGTGTCATTTTGAATAGTTCTGACTTCCTTAATGTCTTTAGACTTTTATTTATTGTGACAGTAATTTTTCAGTTAGATGATAAAAAGTCAAACATTAGATAAATCCACAGTATTGAATGTAAATAGGATATTAATATTTTACAATTTACTTTAATGGATAGTGATAGCTGAAGAGCGACAGGAAAGGGAGGAGAGAGAGGGGATGACAGGGAGCAAAGGGTCACAGGTTGGATTAGAACCCTGGAAAGACTACTAGATGAGCCACCAATGTTACATATTATAGCTTTAAAAATGGTTAATGTGTAAAACTCAGTTTCTCAGATAAATCATGCAGTTCATTATTATCATTATGCAGCACCTCTACAAGCCATGGGAAAAGGGAAAATTGTATTTTTGTAGTTCAACAAATGTCTATAATTTGACATCACTTTGCCACATGTCATGTAACATTACCTTTTAGCCTCAGTTCTTGCTTCCTCATATTTGAGAAGTTTGGATCTGTAATTTCTTCTAATGTATGCTCAAATATTAGCATTGAAACAGAACAAATATTGAACATATGAAAGATGATTTTTTCAAGTTTCAAGTTTTTCAGTTGACTAATGGGACAATCCACCCAAAACTTGTGAAATGTATTCCTTAAAAATCCCCATGGGTTTAAGGGGTCAGGGCTAGGAATTTGGAAATAAATGCATTCAAACATTGACTATAACTATATTGGTATCCAGGGTTCACCAATGGCATGGATCCATTTGTATTTGTTTTTGTATTCTTCTGCATATACAGTCAAGCCCTAAATTATTCATACCCCTGGCAAATTTTGACTTAAAGTTACTTTTATTCAACCAGCAAGTTTTTTCTTGATTGGAAATGACACAGGCTTCTCCCAGAAGATAATAAGACGATGTACAAGAGGCATCATTGTGGAAAAAAAGATTTCTCAGCTTTTATCTACATTCGAACAAAAAGTGGCATGTCCAAAATTATTCATACCCTTCGCAATAATCAATAGAAAAGCCTTTATTGGCCATTATAGCAATCAAACGCTTCCTATAATTGCTGACCAGCTTTTTGCATGTCTCCACTGGTATTTTTGCCTATTCATCTTATGCGATGAGCTCCAACTCTTTCAGGTTGGAGGGTCTTTAGCTCCCTCCACAGATTCTCAATTGGATTCTAGTCAGGACTCTGGCTGATTCTGGCTGCAGATTCTCAATTAGATTGTAGTCAGGACTCTGGCTGGGCCACTGCAAAATGTTAATGTTTTTGTCCACTAACCATTTCTTTACCACTTTTGCTGTGTGTTTTGGGTCGTTGTCGTGCTGAAATGATATGTGTTCATATGAACCATGTTGATATTATATATCATATTTATACAATATATTATTATTATTATTATTATTATTATATTACAATATATATTATTTATTGTATGTATATCTTTCTTGTATAGTCAAGTATCTATTATACATATGCTCTATATCATATCATATCTCGTGTATATGTACACATATACATATTATATATACATATTATTATTATTATTATTATTACTATATTATTTTTCATATTATTATTACATACTGTTATTAACAATAACACTAACTTCATATCATCAGTACTATTACCACCATCTTGCAACTACAACTTCTTTGTACCTTATCTATTTATTCATCTTTTTTTATCTTTTCTACCTCAGTATTTCATTCTATTGTTGTATTTTATTCTATTGTTGTATTGTATTGTATTTTAATGTACCTGGCTGCTATGACGACCCAATTTCCCTTCGGGGATTAATAAAGTCTATCCATCTATCTATCTATCTATCTATCTATCGATGTAGTTCTGTGTCCCCTAGACCTCCTTGGGATTGTAACAACGGGTGACAATTTGAACACAGCTTGTCTTCCTGTCTTCCTATCTTTCTTGCTATGTGGCTGAGAGTGTGACACTTGAATATATATTGTATATATTACGTGAATATATATTATTTTATTCCCAGTGAAAACCCTCTTGTTGCAGAGACCAAAATTAAGCACAGCGTTAGTTCAGGCAAGCCACAAAGTAAAGCTCAGCTCTCAATTCCGGCTACATCAGTTGATCACAGCTAATTGTAAACACAAATCAGCTGACAGCTCAGTTGATTCCCTCAAGCATCTAATTGGCAAATGTCATTCAGGGCGCCTTATTTAAGCTGCTTTAGCCTGCCTATCTTTGCAGCTTCCTCTACAAGCTGTTTTGCAACCCACCTCCACCCCAGCTCCTCCTTTTTATGGTGTATCTAATTAATCAATGTCATTTTCTGATTGCCATTGATGCTTGCTCTGTTCTGTACCCTGGGGGGTCTCTGCTGCCGCTCTCCTTATCTTAAACTTTTCCATGTATGCACATGAAAGGGCAGGGAGGTGTGCTCTCCCTGCCTTAAGGTTTTCCACATAGGCACGTCGAAGGGCAAGGAGGTCCCAGAACAGAGCCATACCGCCAAATGTCCCATTCTGCTTTGGAAATAAAAGTTCTTTTGACAAAAGTGGTCCTGACTAAACTAGCAGTAAGGTATCCAGGTAACACACAGGTTATAAATAAAACAGTGCCATATGTCAAAGAGCTCCATGCTAAAATATGTGTCAGGATTACAGAACAGAAACCAGATTACAAAATTTTATTTTTTCTTTCCTTTTTTCATTGAGCGTGGATGTTACATCCATTGGTCAGTAAAAGTTGCAAGCTGTCTAACTCAAAAAGCAGTTGAGTTTCTTCTTCACCATTGCTCATTTTAGCTGTGCTGAACAAGAATTCACTGATGAACTACCATAGACGAGACTTTTAGGGCTCAACAATGGGACTGCCCGGTTGCCCAGGGCAAGTAAATCTAACAACTAACTTCTTGATCTCGCAAGTGGTCAAAAGGAATTAAACACATGATTTTTTCTGGAGCTGAAGATGCAAGTAGCTAAGGAGTGAGCCATCTTGCTTCCTTCTCATCTCTGTTGAGAGTTGCACATGCCCAGATCAGCACAAAATTTTACGTTTCTGAAAACCGTCACTGGAGTGCCTTAACAACAGCCAACAGCATCTCACTGCATATATCTATTTTGTTTATGTAGAATAAAAGCTTTGCCTACATTTAAAACATGAAAGGGTCCAATTGATATGACAAGTATCCATTACTTTATCCTTTATGTGGTGTGGATGTTGCTTTTAAAAATATTCAGTGGAATTGAAATACTTTGGATGCTTGAGGAACTGATTTGCATCAGTTAACTTCCCTGATTGCGTTTTCCTTAGAGGGCTGTGCTCCCAGCCCTGCAGGCTACGTGATAAAGCTCTACAAAGATTTTCTTAAGGCAACAGTGGCAGATAAGACTGTCAGCAAGAGGTGGTGAGCTCATAAAGACAAATTAAATTAAAGTTCAACTGAAAATAACTCTTGAAGAAGAAAGATCTTTATCTCTTATTTTTATTTTAGTGTTGAATTTATCTATCTAGACTGAGATAAAATCTCTGGTGAAAGAATGGCCTGATTGGACAGAGCAAGTAGAGGAACGTTCACAACAAGTGAAACTGATTGACTCTCGAAGAGACAGCGTTTCAAAAGGTTTATAAAGTTTCTCTTCACTCAATAACTTCCAAAATTGTGCATTTTCTTTAGAGAGTCTGTAAATATTGCAGTTACTAGTTAAGCAGTCAAATCAATTGAAACAGTGCGTTCACAGACATCTGCTGCTTATCTTGTCAGGTGAAAGAGCACAAACATAATTTGCATTACATTGAACTAAATAGAAAGCTTGTTTAGTGTGTACTTACAGGATGTCAGTTGCGTAAGCGGTCATTCTGTGTGGCCCAGGAAGCATTAGCGTTTACACTACAAAAGATATGTGGTCAAATACATCCCAGACCACCTCTGCAAGTGGCTTGAGTGATCAGATCGCAATGCGTCTCCGTGGTCATATTTAGAACTGTCCACTTGTGATCGGATCACCCAAAACCCTCATACCAGGTGTAAACAGGCTCAGTGTGAACAAAACAAAACACATTGAATCTGATCTTTTAAAGTCAGATTTTCATATGTGGTCCTAAATCACACACAGGTCTGATTTTTTTGCCATGTGACCTTAGTGTGAATCAGAATTCATGTAACTTTTACATCACTCTAGATTGACATTCATCATAGTTATTCTCCAGCTTAGCAAAAAAAAAGAGCAATAATTCAGAATTGAGTGTGTAGCACATGTATACTCTAATACAACCCTATTAATGTTACTAGACCAGTTCTAGGTTCTACGGAGTGGGGTAACAATACAAAATGAAACCAGAGACCAGGTACTTTAAATACAAAAGCCGGCAATTTACTGAAATTTAACATAGACAATACACATAACAAATATTAGAACCAGTGAATAGTCCTGCAGGTAACAAAAAGTAACGTAGGACTTACTTTCCTTTTTTTCTTCACCTAGGTTTGAAATAATTTGGTTCAGATAGTTTTTATATTAGACCAGTCTATAAGTAACTATCTTATGTTAATAGGTTGTACCTATTTTTGGTTCTTATCTCCTTGAGTTAACTTTTTTTCTTCCCTTCACATGTAAGAAAATAAAAGAATTTTCACATCATTTCCAAAAATCTTTGTCAAGTCAACACTTATGCTTTAAATCATAACTTTAACAATTATGAAGACATAATACAGTATGAGGTAATACTTCATTTCAGTTAAAGTTCAGTTCCACTCTTGTATGTCAGTTCAGTTCAGTTCAGAGAGAAAAAAGAGGAAAAATAAATAAAAAATTTTCACTTCCGATCCGATCCTGATACCTGAATTTGGATATCGGCCGATACCGATACTATTCCGATACCAGAGCTGTGTTTGCTTTAATATTATTATTATCATTATTGTTGATTTTATATGAGGCTGAAATAAACTCCTCTCAACAGGCAAGTTTGATATGTACGTATGTATGTATGTCCCAAAAGGCAACTTGAGGCAAGTATAAGGTCAGAAAAGGAAGTCAGAAAAACAGGAAATCCTGTTAACAGGAAAAATCCCATTCTGAAAACAAATATGCAACTGTAAGGGTTTCAAATTTATTGTCATGTCAATTTTTATTAAATTCCCCAAATGTCAAATATTTGAGTCTTGAAATATAAGAAAAGTACAATAAGTGTAAACATCTTACACACACACTATCAATAAAACAGTCTGCATCTGAACAGCACAAATCAAGTACACTGGCTCTTGTAGTATCAATAAATCAAGGTTTTAAAATGTCAGTTATCTGAAATATAAGAAAAGTGCAATAACTGTAAACATCTAACACAGACAGCACACACACACACACACTCGGTAATCCCTTTAGCTTTCCCGTTGTCTGCCTGGAGTTTACCTTGTTTTTGGAATGACTCCAGAAGTGATTCCTGACAGCTCGCCTAAAAAATCCTCGTGCTGTTTCGTGTGGTGCTTTTTTAAATGTTTGATTGCGTTCGTAGTGTTGTACGACGCGAGGACGCTTCCGCGTCTCTGAATTACGGCTTTGCAAACATTGCATTTTGCTGTCTTGCTCTGCGGTGTTTCCAGTGTAAAGTATTTCCACACAGCGGACATGTTGGCTAGCCACAATGCTGCTCAATGCTATCCTGCTAGCTGGCTGCAAACTGCAGAATGTATTTCCTGAGCGGAGGCGTGTCTCATAACTCTGTGTCTCATTGAGCCGCGCCTCCGTTCAGGAAATCCATTCCACAGTTTGCAGCCAGCTAGCAGACAGTCCGGCAGGAATCACCTGTGGAGTCATTTCAGCAGACAACGTTAAAGCGCACACATGGCTCATGGATATCGGAAATCTGCGCTGGTTGGATCTGGAAATTCCGATACATGAATTAAGCTGGTATTAGTCCCGATACTGGATCGGATCGGCCCCATCCCTAACTTATAGCGTTCCAGTTTGTCTTTGGGCATTACGAGTCGGAAAGAACATGTTCACGCCACCAGTGCGGCAGCTGTCTTGTTATTGCTTTTTGGGTACTGTTTCAGGTCAATGTATGTTTGTTTTTCTACAGAAACACTAACATTTCAAGTAATTCATTCCAATAATATTTTGTGCTGTCGCGTTTTTCTCGAGCCACTAGGGGCAGTGGCAGGCTAGTGTTATTGTTAGCTACATTAGCCTATTTAGCAAACCAGCTCAAAAACAAAACTTTACATTGTATTGCACGCACAGCAACACCGTGCAGTGCATAAATTGGTGACTGGACTAAAGCATGTAAACAAGTGTGTAAGAGCATTTAAAATCAACATTAAAACGACCAACATAGTACAAATACAAAGAAAATACATCTCAATATGGGCACAGCCATCTTTGTTTTGCGAGTCGTACGTTCGTCCTCTTTCAGCTCGGTGTATTGTGAGGAGCCCTGAGTGGGACGGTTGATATTACGACCAAAAGGGGGTGTGTCTCGGTGAAATGTCGCGAGATAGCTGCGAGATTTACACTTTCCAACTTGGGAGGGGGATTTACGAGACAAATGGATCGCAGCATTAGTCCATGGGTTGGCTCGCCATCTTGTATCCCGCGCTTGTGTGTGTGTGCGTCCTCCTCCACACACCGCAGAAGAAGCAACATTCAAGTCCAACTTCAAACAGGAACAAAAAAACCTGACCTGTTCAACAGGTCACAAAAGAAATAAATTATTTTAACTACATAAACCAGGATTTAGTTTTATAATTACTGTGAATCGCAACGCTACTGCCACGTTGTTCACGCAGGCCTAAAAATGGCAACAGAGCTGTACTTTTCTCCTGCCGTCATGCAATTAATCACACACCTTTGGTTTACATAAAATGCATTTCCACATTTTTCCACTAACACAATATACATTCATACCTCATTTCCTTAACAACCCAAACAATATTAACTGCTTAACAGTATGTTTATAGCTTTTTGCAGTTACACTGTTACATCCTTGCTAGCGTTTAATATATTGCAACAAAGCTTCAACGAAAATAAATTAAACTCACCAAAAACCGTTGTGGTTTGCTAACATAAAATCCTCATGAATCCCCAACCATGTAGGTATTACTTTTCAGCTTCTAAATCAACTTTTCATTATAAGTGTTCATAAGTATTTCGTTAGTTAGTTTCTCTGCTTCTCCTCTCTGCTCCGCTCTCCGTTGTCGCTATGTCAACAAACGGCAGCGAGTCTCTTAAAGAGGAAGTTCATGAAAATTTCTTACAGCCTTTCTTTCCAAACTGTTTCCATTAAATTAAAGTTAAACAATTATTCATTCTTACATGAATGCATTTTAATGAAGGAACGTATTATGCACTTTAATGAATTCACTTATTTATGCATTTTAATCAATTATTTCTGTTTGTCACATTTAAATGTGGGTTACAAGTTGTCACACCCTGGCTCTTAAGGCATGACAAATATGCGAGATACACCACTTTAAGGAATAACAAAAAGTAATTTATTGAACAAAAGTCAAATTATGACTAAACTAAATACTTTAAATATAGAGTGTGAATAACAGTGTAGTCAGTAGTGTAAGGTGTGCATGAGGGATAATGTGTATGTATGTTGTAAAATGTACAAAACAAAATATAAGATGAGGCCACGCCGCAGTCCTCACACAACTGGCAGCGTGCCTGCAAAAAGAGAGAGCAACAAATTAGTACAAATCAAACAACAAATTAGGACAACTCAAACAATACAAACCAGAAGCAGCAGAGGGCTAGAATGGGCAACAGGGCCTTGATTATATAGCCTGGGAGCACCGGCTTAAGCACCAGTTAACCCCCAGTCAACACCACAATCTGACCTGGCACAAACAAACACCAAACACTAGCCTTGGTGACTACTAGCAATGAGAATGCAGATTGCAACCAATTGGAACCCCTCAAATCAACTAAGAGTGTACGAGAAACTAAGGTGGCTACGAAGGATGTATTGTTAGAAATGGAATTTACATTGTGTGAACTGACAGGTGAAGTGAATAACACTAATTATCTGGTTATCATGGAATCATGATCGTTCTCAGTTTGTACACGTTAACAATGAATCCTCCATAAACACTAAAGTTAGTCAAGGAGTTCCACAAGGTTATGTGCTTGGACCAATTCTATTCACTTTATATTTGGTTCCCTTAGGCAATATTATAAGAATTACTCCATTAACTTTCACTGTTATGCAGATGATACCCAGTTAAACTCTGAACTGAAATTCTTGTACTTTGCCCCAAACACCTCCGAGACTCACTGTCTAAATATACAGTTACTCTAGATGGTATTACCTTGGTCTCCAACACCACTGTCAGGAATCTTGGAGTTATCTTTGATCAGGACATGTTCTTTAATTCCCACATAAAGCAGACCTCCCGGACTGCCTTTTTTCATTTACGTAACATTACAAAAATTAGACACATCCTATCACAGTCAGATGCAGAAAAACTAATCCATGCATTTGTTACTTCTAGGCTGGATTACTGCAATTCCTTATTATCAGGTTGCCCCAATAAGTCCATTAAGATGCTTCGATTAATTCAGAATGCTGCAGCACGAGTACTGACAGGAACTAGGAAAAGAGATCATATCTCTCCTGTATAAGCTTCTCTGCACTGGCTCCCTGTAAAATTCAGAACAGAATTTAAAATCCTCCTCCTCACCTTTAAAAGCATCTTACTAACTTCTTCCTATCTTACTTCTTCCACAGAGTTCTTGTGCTTTCTCATCTCGCAGGTTCTCATAGATACTGGTGGTGCCTCCTGCCATGGTCCTGCTTGACTGCCATTGACTCCCATTGCTAATATTACTGATATTATTGTTATTACATTTATTACTTTTGTTATTACTACAGTTACTACTATTAATATAATGACTGCTCATTGTCCCCCATTGTTGTTGTCATCGTTGTCATCATCTTCTTCATGTTCATCATCATTATCACCATCAGTCACTACTATTAGTGTAGTTGTTGCTACTGTTGTTGCTGTGCACCTTTGTCTCTGTCTCTGTCCTTCTGTCGTTACCTCTGTTCTCTGTCTCTCTGTGTCTCTCTCTCACCCCAACTGGTCGATGCAGATGGCCACCCACCTAGAGCCCGGGTCTGTCCGAGGTTTCTGCCTCTTAAAAGGAAGTTTTTCCTTGCCGCTGTCGCGGTGTTTGCTCATGGTGGGAACTGTTGGGTATCTGTAAATAATTTTAGAAGGAGTAATGTCTAGACCTGCTCTATTTTAAAAAGTGTCCTGAGATAACTTCTGTTATGATTTGGCGCTATACAAATAAATTGAATTGGGTCAGTCAGTGGGTGGGATATATCAGGCAGCAAGTGAACATTTTGTCCTCAAGTTGATGTGTTAGAAGCAGATAAAAATGGGCAGTGTGAGGATTCGAGGGACTTTGACAAGGGCCACATTGTGATGTCTAGATGACTGGGTCAGAGCATCTCCAAAACTGCAGCTCGTGTGGGGTGTTCCCGGTCTGCAGTGGTCAGTTCGTATGAAAAGTGGTGAACCGGCAACAGGGTCATGGTCATCCAAGGATCACTGATGCACGTGGGGAGCGTAGGCGGGTTCGTGTGGTCCAATCGAACAGCCACTGTAGCTCCAATAGCTCAAAAGGTTAATGTTGGTGCTAATAGAAAGGTGTCAGAACACACAGTGCATCTCATATAGTATGTTGCATATGGGGCAGCATAACATTATGACCTGGGCACCCTGGTGTTATGGCTGATTAGTGTAATATTCATAGGTATGTTTTCATTAGTGTATAATCACCTGAAAATAGTAATCATTGTGTTTAGTTAAAATTAACTGTTTATTATCTTCAGATGTCGCAGATTGCTTTCCATAGCGGCCGCCATGTTGAATCTCCATGTTTCTACAGTAATCCAGAAGAGACAAACAAACCACTGGCTCGAAATAGAGCCTTTTGCATTTTTCGTCTCTCCATGCTTGGAAGGTGAGCGGAGCAGAGAACTATCTCCAGAACTTTAATCAGGAGAGAGTCTGATTTGGGACACAGCTACAGTATGTCTGACTCTTGTCCTCTCTCTATTTCTTTGGCACTAATCTCTATTAAAAAATATCTGCACATTTTTGTTTCATCCTGACCGCTGTGAAGGCATGACCTGGCAATGCAGGAATGGATAAATCTCACATTTCTTGTATTATATTCATGTCACATGTATATTGTCAATTTGATCATTGCTTTTAGTAGTAGTAGTTTGAACAACTTTTTCAAAGTAGCTTTACTTAGCTAAACTAGATTTCTTATTAAGGCAGCTTTCAATTCAAGAGGTTTATTATCATATGTACAGTAAGAAACACAGTGGTTTGTACGTACAATTAAAATATTACTTTGCCCGACGATTAAGAATATAAAAATTAAAAATATAAAATATAACTAAATATAACGTATAACTTACAACTTAAAGTGCAGAACATTGTACAGTAAACAAAGAAACCTGAGTTGAATAAGGTGCTCTATGCCTCACAGTTACACTTAAGGTGCCGAGTGACATTACATCACAGTGGGAGTGAATTGGTGGTGGGCAGGGTGGTGTGGGCTGTACTGTTTAAGAGTCTGATGGCGTTGGAGTCTTTTTGTCCTTGCTTTCACATTCCTGTAGTGTGAAGTGTGAAGAGACTGTGTTGTGGGTGTGTATTGTCCTTTATGATGTTGTGGGCCCTCCTGATGACCCTGGTTGTGTAGATGTCCTGAAGTGATGGGAAGGCAGCTGCCATGCCATACTGTAACTGAGCTGGTGATGATGCTCTCGACTGTACATCTGTAGAAGTTGCTGAGGATCTTGGTTGACATGCCAAATTTCCTCAGCCTTCTTAAGACGTAATGTCTCTGGCTGGGCTTTCTTCAGGAGCTGGTGGATGTAGTGAGACCAGGTGAGGTCCTTGCTGATGTGTTCGGAGGAATTTAGGTTTAGGTTTCTTTACCCTCTCTACCTCTGTCTCACCGATGTACAGTGGGGTGTGCTGTCCCCCCCTCCCCCTCCTAGGATCAATAATCATCTCCTTTGTCTTGTTTGTGTTCAAGGAGAGATTATTTTCCTGACACCAGGCAGACTGGTGAGTCCTGCTACCTCTTTTCTGTACGCCATCTCCTCCCCACCACTGATCAGTCCAATGACCATGGTGTCGTCTGCAAACTAATGCAGGTGTTGGTCTGGGATGACACACAGTCGTAGGTAAAGAGGGTGTAGAGCAATGGACTTAGCACGCAGCCCTGGGGGGTCCCTGTGCTCACACTTCTGATGCCTGATGGTTTCCAACTCTGACTGACTGGGGTCTGTCTGTGAGGAAGTTCAGCACCCAGTTACAGAGGGAGGGTGTCAGTCCAAGGGTAAGGAGCTTTTGAGAGAGCCTGAATGGAATAACCGTGTTGAATGCTGAGCTGTAGTCCATGAAAAGCATTCGTACATACGTGTCTTTGCCCTGTAAGTGTGTGAGGGCAGTGTGGATGGCAGCGTTGACAGCATCATCTGTGAACAGCGTCATCTGTGAACAGCATCATCTGTGGAATACAGCACAAAAAGATATTTTTATAAAAGTTACCGACTGCAACTTTAAAGTTTACTAAATATTGTACATGTTGACAAAGAACTGAAAAATGAAAAAATCCTACAAAGAGCTCACTGCAAAAAAGGGGGAGACAAAGGAATGGAAGGGAAGAGAAGAAGTGATTGGTAAATGAAGGGTAAGGAGTGTCAATGGAGCAGAAGAAAGAACAAATTACCTGCCAGGTCTGTCATGTTGTCTGTGCTCACACTCTCACTGTGTTAATATGAGCTGACATGTTGACATTTACTTTAACAGTTCTGCTCTGATGCTTCCTGCTACGAGAGAGTGTCTCTCTATTTCATTCAGCACTTCAACTTGCAAACCAACCCTCTTCCACACCAATGGCTCCAGGAACAGATATTCTGTAACAACAGATTGATGGCAACAAAGAAAAAAACTTTCAGCCAATTAGGATGTAATAATTATTAAAGGAGCATTTCACCCGTGGAAACATTAATATTTATTGAAAGTGGGTTATATATGTAGTCGAAATGTAACATACATTTTGAAATTGGTGCCTATTTGACCGAGAGAAAAGTGACTTTAGGGCACATTTGTATTAAAGACAACAACTCCCACAATGCACAGCTCCGCAAGCCGCTCCCACTAACACTATCAAGGACTACAACAACGTGAATGTAAACCATTTATTTACAGAAATATATCAACAACAACAAAAATAAATATGTTAACAAATTGAGCATAGCGTTAGTTCAGGGGGGGGGGGAAGGGTAGGCCTTTTCTTTCATATACAACAATTACATAAAAACACAGCAAAAAATAAACAAAAAACACCTAATTCCTTTAACCTTCCCTTTAAAAAAAAAACAAACAAAAAACACCCCCCCCCCCATTCCCAACAACCCACAAATAAAAATATAAATCCCTTTTTTTTATTTTTTTTTCCTCTCCCCTCTCCCCCCTCCCCCTCCCCCCCCCTCTCCCCCCCCCCCCCCCCCCCCCCCCCCCCCCTTTTTTTTTTTTTTTTTATTTTTTTTTTTTTTTTTTTTTTTTTTTTTTTTTTTTTTTTTTTTTTTTCCCCTTGTCTTTTCTCCCCCCCCCCCTTTCTTTTTTTTTTTTTTTTTTAAATATTAAAGGGGGGGGGAGGGTTTTCTTTCCCCTTTTTAAATTTTCAAACGGAAAGCAAAAGAAGGGGAAAGAAAAAAAAAAAAAAAAAAAAAAAATAATTTTTTTTTTTTTTTTATTTTTTTTTTTTTTTTTTTAATGACAGTTATAGAGTTGTGGAAATTTCTCAGCTGCTGGTGAAGAATGAAATAGAGAACTTCTGCCGGCCGACAAGTTTATTTTCTTTGCAAAGAAAAGGTCAATCAACACACGAGCGGTCAAAGATGAAGAAAGACCCCGAACATGGGGATATCTAAACATTTATACCTGAGGACCACCTCTTTCACACCTCTTTGTCTGCTGTAGGGGTCTGGCCCTCCAGGAAGTGCTTTCCCACCCCTCTGCCCACTGCAGGCATCAGGGCCGAACCCCTGCTGGTGTGTTTTACATATGAGGTGTCCTGCAGGATCTTGCATTCAGGTGCAAAGCCAAGTCCAGACATCACAATCTACAAAACACAAAAGGACCTGGCATCTTGTGTTAGGAAGGGGGAGGTTGGGCATCTGCAGTGGCTGAAACAAAGAAACTGAATCTACCATTATAATTCCCCCTTTTGATTATTCATTAATCACTAACAGTAAAAAAAAAACAAAAAACAAAAGAATAAGAATAAAATAAAGTATATAGTCCCAACTTAATTATCCGACACATCAATTCACATGGATTTTAAAATGTATCATCATGGCAGTGATGAGGAAGGAACAAAAGAAAGAAAAGAACAAAAGCAAAAACATTATTAACATTATTTACAAAATGTCACCATCAGAGTTATAATCTGAGCTGGGGTAATGATGGGGATCAGAAATGTGAAATGAGGCTGGATTTTGATTGTCATTGTTAAATAGGTGAAGGTTGCATTTTGTCCTTCTGTCAGAGTGACGGTCTTGGCAGGTTTGTAGGTGTAGGCCTCTGTCAGCATCGTCCAACATAATAGGATCAGGATCAGGTGGTGCATGGTGTAGTCTATTGGTAAAGGTTTGCGTTGTTAATCCTGACATCTAGTTGGTGGTTGTTGAATTTATGGAGTTATTCCTCGTGTCTTCCTCTCCTTGCGCTCGTTTGTCCTCGCGTTGTCCGTCTCCATGTTGTCCGTCCTCACGTCGTTCAGGTTGACAGCTGAATTCCTCTGTTGGTTCAGGGACCTTCCTGCAGTGGTTGGCGTGTACCCACGTTGCTCTCTCAGCTATCTTCACAGCAGTATGTGTTGTCAGGAGCACCTGGAATGGACCTCACCAACGTTTGGAGTGCCAGTGCTTCCTTCTGAAGTCCTTTATCACCACCCAGTTGCCAGGCTGGAAGTCATGAAGTAATGTGGAAGCTGGTAGTGGAAGGGCTGATTTCACCTGCTGAGAGATTTGAGAGAGAGTGGAAGATACATTTTTGCAGTATTGTAACATGTCATCATCACATAGGCCAGTGGAGGGGAGTGGCCTGGTTACAGGCTCCACTCCTAGAGATGGAGGTCTGCCAAAAAGAATTTCAAAGGGGCTCATGTTCACTCTGGATCTTTTTCTCATTCTTATGTGCATTAGAACAATCGGCAGGGCCTTTGTCTATGGCAGCCCCGTTTCCTCACAGCATTTTGCTAGTTTTGATTTCAGAGTGCCATTTTTCTCGTTCGACCGCACCTCCACTGGCAGGGTGATATGCACAATGTCGTCTGAGGTCAATGGCAAGAAAATCACTGATTTGGGTTATTGCAGAATTGAAAAAGTGTGCGCCATTATCGCTGCTCAGTTTAGTTGGTATTCCCCATCTGGGAATGATTTCTGTTAACAGAGCTTTTGCTACCCCTTGGCTGCTTTGGTGTCTTGCTGGGAATACTTCAACCCATTTTGACCACATGTCAACCATCACCAAGCAGTACTTCTTCCCTTCTGCTGGCGAAAGTTCTATGAAATCCATCATCAAATGTTCGAATGGTCTATCTGGTGGTGGGTGTGCGGCGTGTGTGATTGTTTTGGTTTTACCTGCGTTATGTGTTGCACAAACCATACACGATTGACAAAACTTCTGCGCATGAACTGAAAAAACCTTTGGTGAACCAGTGTTGAGTTATGGCATCCAACATCCCCCCTTTTGACACATGGTCCAATCCATGTGTCAATTTTGCAATGTGAGGAAAGAAATGTTTGGGCAGGCAGGGTTTGTTATCGGGTCCCCGCCACACTGCTTCTTTCTGTGTGGCACCGCAGCGTCTCCACAACGTCTTTTCTTGTGGTGTGGCAAAGGACTGCATTGCTGTAAGAGAACTTGGAATAGAGACCGGAGTTGAGACAAACAAAGGATCAAGGATGGTGGGTGGGAGTGCAGCTCTTTTTGCAGCAGCATCAGCTCTTGCATTTCCTAGAGAGACAGAATCTGAGTTGTTAGTATGGGCAAGGCATTTACAAACAGCAATTGAGGTTGGGAGCAAAATGGCATCTAGATGAACTGCAACCTTGTCATGATGAAGAATGGGTTTTCCGTCAGATTTTAAGAATTGTCTGTGTTTCCACAGAGTAGCAAAATCATGTACAACACCAAATGCATATCTAGAGTCGGTGTAGATAGTTACAGTCTTGTTGCTTGCCAGCTTGCATGCCTCTGTCAATGCTGTAAGTTCTGCTGCTTGTGCAGAATAGTGAGAGGGGAGTGAACCTGAGGCAAGAGTTTCATGATAAGTGACAACAGCAAATTCAACTCTGTTGCGACCAGTTTGTGGGTCGCGGGAAGCAGATCCATCTACAAAAACAACCAAATCAGGGTTAGTTAATGGAGTTTCTTGTAGATCCGGTGTTGGGGAGCAGACCTGTTGGAAGACAGCAACACAGTTATGTTCTTGTCCATCGTCAGATGTGGGAAAGAGAGTAGCAGGGTTTAAAACATTGCATCTTTTTACAGTGATGTTAGTAATGACAACAGGTTCACAGTCTTTGATGAGGCCAACATCATACTTACTAACAGCCCACAGTGTCTTAAGGACCTTCTGTAGGGCTGTAATAGCTGTTGCTTGTTCTTCGGACAAAAAGAGAAAAAAAAAAAGTTTTTAGAAGTGCTTTTAGGTACCAGCTGGATTGTTCTTTGAGTGTGCACAAAAGATGGTAAACTCTTAGAGTAACACTGCAGTGTTGGTGAAAAAAAATAGATTGCCAATCGGCTGCGCGCTGACATGATTTTATAAAAGGTCCCAAATCTTCCCAATTATCTGATGTGTGTTTTGCAAGTGTGATGTGTGGGACTGAATGGTCTATGGTGTACACATCACATTGAGCTGGTGTGAGAGAGACTGATATAGCGCATTTATGTTGTGTCCAATAAATGTGTGTCAGTGTGAGTTTATCGAATCTCTCTCTCAACCAACCTTCCTCATATGGCTCATCAGGTCCTGGTGACACATGAGAGGTACAATGCAGATCCTCTGGTGTCATGAAATCTATTGTAGCTGTTAAAACTGTTTTTCTAGCTAAAGTAACAAGCTCAGAGGCAGTTGATGGTTGCAATTTCCATTGATATGCATATTGCAGTTCTGGGATGTGGTGAACGAAAGAGTGTGAAAAATTTGGCTCCAGATCGGATAGTCTGTGAACTTTGACACCTTCTGGGGTTGAGATCAGACAAAGGCCTAATTTGCACATCAGGTCCCTGCCCATCAGGTTAATGGGACAGACTTTTGAGAGCAAGAATGCATGTTTGAAGCTTATATCTGGCCCATCCGCACATTTGAGTGGGACAGTAATGTTCTCTCTAATTGTTTGACCTGATGAACCAACAGAGTACACATAATCTCCACTCCATTTTTGGTTTTGTAGAGAGTGATAAAGCTTTTATCACAGAATGTGTGGCTTCTGAGTCAACTAAGAATACAATATTTTGTTCTGCAATGGTCAATGTATGTTGTTGAAACTTCTTGAATTGATCAGATGTGTACTGAACACGTTCATGCAATTGTATATCTGCTGTCTGAATTCTCTATAGATTATGTATTAATCTGCTCAGTATGTGTGTGTGAGTGTGGTGCAGTACCTTCTTCCGATCTCACAAGTTGGTTAGGCTTGTCAGCAGGAGTCCATCCCTCTCCGACAACCCTTTCCCATTTTCAGTCCGACTTGTCCACGGGGGTCGATGAGTTATTTTTGGGACACTCGCGTTTCCAATGTCCATGTTGACCACACAGGAAACAAACAGTCTTTGGAATTTTATCTTTCCAGTGCCTGTGTTGGTTATCTTTTCCTCTATGTGTATGATCTGGTTGTCCATGTTCTCGGATTGTGTTATACATGGTTATTGCTGCCATGTGAAGCTCTTTCTGTGTTGTCTCTTCTTTTTTTTTTTTTTTCTTTGAGAATATTTGGTCATGGGCATTTATGGCGTGTTTGCGAAGTTTGGACAGGCGTGCATCATTCCATCCAATGCAGGAACTTTTAACAGCTGAGGCAATTTCTGGTTTTAGTCCGCGTAAGAAACAGTTACAAAAATGAATTTTCCAATTCAATTCAATTAAATTCAATTTTATTTGTATAGCGCCAATTCATAACAGAAGTTATTTCAGGACACTTTTCAAATAGAGCAGGTCTAGACCGAACTCTTTATAACATTATTTACAGAGACCCAACAGTACCACCATGAGCAAGCACTTGGCGACAAGGGCAAGGAAAAACTGCCTGTTAAAATGCAGAAACCTAGGACAGATCCTTCGGCTCTAGGTGGGTGGTCGTCTGTCTCGACCAGTTGGGGCGAGAGAGAGAGAGAGAGAGACAGACAGACAGACAGACAGGTGCACAGCAACAACAGTATTGGCAATGGCAATCTAGCAGGACCATGGCAGGAGCCTCCTGCCAGGGCCTGACCATGAAGAGCTTTATAGGTGAGGAGAAGGATTTTAAATTATATGCTACATTTTACAGGGAGCCAGTGCAGAGAAGCTAGTATAGGAGAGATATGATCTCTTTTTCTAGTTCCTGTCAGTACTTGTGCTGCAGCGTTCTGAATTAATTGGAGCGTTTTAATGGACTTATTGGGGCAACCTGGTAATAAAGAGTTGCAGTAATCCAGCCTTGAAGTAACAAATGCATGGATTAGTTTTTCTGCATCTGTCTGTGATAGTATGTGTCTAATTTTTGTAATATTACGTAAATGAAAGAAGGCAGTCCTGGAGGTCTGCTTTATGTGGGAATTAAATGACAAATCCTGATTAAAGATAACTCCAAGATTCCTGACAGTGGTGCTAGAGGCCAAGGTAATGCCATCTAGAGTAACTATATATTTAGACAGTGAGTCTCTAAGGTGTTTGGGGCCAAGAACAAGAATTTCATTTTTTCTGAGTTTAACATCAGAAAATTGCAGCTCATCCAGGATTTTATGTCCTTAAGACATGTTTGTAATGTAGATAATTGATTCATTTCATTGGGCTTGATCGATAGATATAACTGCGTATCATCTGCATAACAGTGAAAGTTAATGGAGTGATTCCTAATAATGTTGCATAAAAGGAGCATATATAAAGTAAATAGTATTGGTCCAAGTACAGAACCTTGTGGAACTCCATGACTAACTGTAGTATTTATTGAAGATTCATCGTTAACATGTACAAACTGCGAACAATCTGATAAATATGACTTAAACCAGCTTAGTGCAGTTCCTTTCATGCCAATTTGATGCTCAAGTCTCTGTAAAAGAATATCATGGTTAATGGTGTCAAACGCAGCACTAAGATCTAATAATACAAGTACAGAGACAAGTCCATTGTCAGAAGCAATCAAAAGGTCATTATTAACTTTAACCAGAGCGGTCTTTGTGCTGTGATGAACTCTAAATCCTGACTGAAAATCCTCAAATAAACTACTGTTATGTAGAAAGTCACACAACTCTTTGGCGACTACTTTCTCCAGAATCTTAGAGAGGAGTTAGAAATCGGTCTATAGTTGGCTAAAACCCCTGGGTCAAGAGTGGGCTTTTTAAGAAGGGGTTTAATTATGATGTAAAGTAATTGTAAATTTTGAATACATTTTTTTATAGTTTACCTATTTAAAGTCCCCATGGAACGTAATGCAGAGTACTATTTGCTTCTGCATGTTCACGAATGTGTATTACATCCCCCCTGCCAGTTAGCTATAGTGGTTCTAGTAGGTGCCGGACCGTGAGCTCCCAGTAAACAACACAGCCAGACCAAGACCGAACACATATACGAACACAGCATCCAGGTGGCTAGTTTGACAACAGGGAATACAGTACAGAGGTGGTTTCATTTGCCCGGGGATAAGTCCGCTAACATTAGCTGCACAGCTAGACAATCTAACACTTACATTATAGTTAGCGGCAATTTGCTACTTTTTGCAAGTCCATCGAGTAAATCACCTCAGTATTGCGGTCATGAAATTGGCTTCCGTCTGTCTTGGATATTTGTATTGATATATTGATTGGATAAATATCAATACAGGTAAGAGGAAAAATCCCAAAACCCCATGAAATATCAGTTGGAAAAAGAGAAGAACTACTCACTAACATCTCTCTCTTGCTCTTTGTCCCTCCCCGTGAACACAAGTGAGCTCAGTTCCTCTGCTGGAACTGAAGTGTTCTCGCTCTGGCAGGATCAATATTGACAAAGTCAGTGTGTGTGTGTGTGTGTTGTAAATGGACAGTAATTTTCCCTCCAATAGAAGCTGAGCTGAGTTGCTCAACACTGAAAAGCAGACAAAGGCGTCAGTCAGATAGACTGACTCAGACCTCACACAGGAGGAGAAACAGGAGCATGGAGAGATCCTGGAAATGCACACACACGCACACACGCACACACACACACACACACACTCACACAGTTTTGCTGTTGCAAATAGTGTGGAATAATTTCTGCTGCCCATCAAAACATAATAAAAGAGGTAGTCTAACGACAAAGTAGCGTGGGATCATGGGAGTTGTTGTCTTCATTGTTAAACACAGCTGATGAAAATCTATCTGCTGTGTACTCAGGCAGAAATTGTTCATGGACTAGGTAATGTGTTCAGGTTTTATTCACATTACGTTCAGTCACATTTGCCAACTTCCTTCCTCACTTGACGTATCCTGTGTTCACCCAGAAGTTACAGCAGCTAGAGGGAAGTGGGAAACGCACCGTGAAAGGCACTGTTACCTGAATAAAATGACCATCTGGGTTTGGTAATGGTAAATGGTAAATGGACCTGTACTTGTATAGCGCCTTTCTAGTCTTCTGACCACTCAAAGCTCTTTTACACTAAGTGCCACATTCACCCTTTCACACACATTCACTCAGTGATGGCAAAGTCAATCGAACAGAAACTAACAGTCATACACATTCACACACCGATGCACGTCGGGAGCAATTTGGGGTTCAGTATCTTGCTCAAGGATACTTTGACATGTGGCACCAGGAGGATCGAAACCACAACCTTCCGATTAAGGAACGACCCACTCTGCCTCTGAGCCACAGCCGCCCCATTGAACATTGCTGGAAGCATTTGGGATAACGTAAGTCAGTTATGATAACATCGTACTCACTGCTGAAGTACCAGCAGTCACACAATCACAGGTTGGAAACAAACCAACAATTTGTTCAGATTATGTAAACCCCTTTGTCTGTAGGTCAGCTTTAAAGTGAGTGCACATATTAGCAACATATTAGCTAATATGTGTATGCAACTACAGAAAGTACAGTAGGTCAAAGTAATGGAAGTTTATTGACAGGAATGTAATGTAACATGCATAATTATGTTTCCATTAGTGTATAATCACATTAATATAGGAATTATTGTTTTTAATGTTTTTGTTACCTTAGAATAAGCCATTTATATCTACGGGTCGCCTCTCATGGAGTTTGCTATTTTTCCACAGTAGCCCAGAAGGGGCAAACGGGCTGTAGATAGGTGTTTCGTGGCCACTGTTTCTCCTTTGCGCTTGGAAGGGGAGGGTGAAACAAGGGCGTTTTGAACTTCACCACTAGATAGCAATCCTACACACTGGCCCTTAAAATGTTGAAGTTGCTCTTGCTCTGCGTGTTTGGCTACTGACTTTGTCTTTGCACTGAAGTACATCTCTGTAGTAAAAACCCTCAGTGGAGCCTCTCAGGGACACATCACATCATCACATATTGACAGAGGGTGAAGATGTGATTTTCATAGGTATTGCCTTGTGCACACATGAAGGACTTAAGCTACACACCATTATCCTTGCATTGTGCTGCACACATGCCTCAGTGGGGGATTCACTGTAATGGCTGAAACTGAGTCTTTGAAGTGTGTGTGTGTTGTGTGCTTAATGCTAGTTAAAACACGAAAAAATAATTTCTGATATTTTCACAAAGGACATTCATATGAGACAGAGCAGCTACTTTTCAAAAAAAGAACATCCGAAGAGCCATCTTATCAGAGGTGCTTGGACCTGAACAACTGTTAAAAACAACGGCAGAATGATTCAACTAAGTTTCTCATTTTTTAAGAAGTACGGTCTAGACCTGTTCTATTTGAATAGTGTTCCGAGATCATTTCTGTTATGATTTGGCACTATACAATTAAAATTGAATTGAACTAAATAAAATAGAATTTTAAGTTTTGTTTTTTATGTATTTTTAGCTTTGTTTTGGCCTCCACCAACTCCTCAGAAAAAAGTATCTATAAATAGTTTTCTAATAAATACAGCAACTTCTGATTACCACCTATCAAATTTTATTCATTATTTATCACAGGCTTCCTACACATCCTGGAAAATCTTGAAATTTAGGGACTAGTTTCCAGTCATGGAAAGACCTGGAAATTGATTGAAATGACAAAATAAACTATAAATTAGCTACGTTGTGCTGGAAAATTAGATTTAATTGTATTAAATTAATTTTATACTGTTGGAAACTCAGCTGTTGGTAGGATAAGCTACACACTATGAAAGCAGGTTTACCAGACAAAGTGGAATGGAAAAACACATCTACCAGAAGAGGAGAACCCTGATTAACCAGCACCAGCCAAGTCTGGTTTAAACCCCAGCCATTCCTACGGATTTGGATCCAGAAATGTAGTTAATGAATGATGTGTACTCATTCATCCCTAATAAATACAGTTTGAGGATTCTACAGTCTCTCTGTATTGTTATATTCAGTTGAGTTACTTAGGTATTTTGAGTTGAACAGAATAGTGTGTGTGGATTGTTGTCTAGTGATACAGTTTAGCAGATATTAGCTCAGTTTAGAATTGTTAAAGAAATCTGAGGCACTCAAGGGGTAGTGATTTAAAAAGCTCAACTTAAGCATAACTTAGACATGCATGTTTTTTAAGTTTTATGAGTAAATATTCATGAAGTAAAACAAGTTATTTGGATGAATTTTGAGTAGATTTCCTTTTTTTTTAAAACAATATTTAACAATCAGTGTTTTCATCCCCCTGCTGTTTGACCATTGCTCTATTATACATTGCTTAAATATTTACATTTACTTTTCTTAACAGAAGTGAACCAAATGCTGATATACTGACTTTATATATTTTAAGTTTTCTAGCACACCTTAAAATCAAGGCCTCACAAAACCCTATCAAGCTTTGGTGAAAGTGGGGGTCTCGACCCCGAGGTTGGATTTCTTCAACAATTCAACTATTAGGATCCCAAAACTGAACACCAGAGGGATGCATATTTTAACACCCTAGCAGCACTCCATGCAGACTCTTGTGAATTACCTCAGTTAATTTCTCAGAACACCCTGACACACAGGTGCTTGAATAAAGGCAGGAACTCATCAGGCCAAATACATAATAGCTGGTGCAATCACCTATTTTTGTAGCAGAAAGAAAAAGGAGCTGTGTATACATTCCTGCGAATCACGCTGCACAGGGAGGAAGTTGTATTGTAAAAGGGAGCAGAGTAACCTGCTTGATTTAACTCCATAGCATTACTGTGCCCTGAACTCACTGCCTGCCCTCAAGAACAATGACACCACGTCATGCTGATACTAAACTCAAGCGTGAGAACTGTGGGTGATCATATTTCTGTGATCTGTCTGTGGCACAGTTTTGTGTGAACAATAAGCTATAGCTAACAGGAAGTCCGACCATCACCAGGAGACAACAGCACATGTACAGACAGACCTTTTAAAGTTGCATACTAACTTTTACCTGGCACTTTATCCAAGGAATTTCAACTGATGACCAACCACAGAGAAGCTTCTCAAGGTCATCCAACAATATTTGAGTTTTTACTCATTTTCACTTTATTAGTTAGCTGCAACACCTGTGAAACAGAGTATTTCAGTTGAATTTACTTGAAGCAGCACAATCAGAATCATAATCAGGTTTATTCCCAAGTACGTATTCACATACCAGAAATTTGCCTAGGTACATTTGTGCATAACAATCAAGCGTAGAAAAATTACATATAAAGATGAAATAAAAGGACAAGCATTAACTTTTTTAGCAGTTTGAGCTACAGTAGCTGTTGGATCAGACCACACAGACCAGCCTTCACCCCTCACATGCATCAATGAGCATTTTTGATAGGTACTGACCACTGTAGACCGGGAACACACCACAAGAGTTGCAGTTTTGGAGATACTTGTCGCAACCTCTGACACAATATTGGTGGACCCAAATGCACGACTCTGGCTCAGACAAAGTTGCAGGAAAAAAATTATATTAATTATCAACAAAAGGCACTCTCCAGGAGGATATCAAAAATGCTAACAAAAGTCGCTCTCAAAGAGGATATCAAGAAAACACAAACAAAATTCAAACCTCAATTGACACATGAAATAACCTGGACTCTGAACTACAACGCTTGACAATACTTACAGAACAAGACAAACTGACAAAGACAAAGGGAGACAAGGATTATTTATACCATGTGTAAGTGATAACAGGTGAAAGCAATCGGGGCGGGGCAGACAATTACAAAGGCGGGAAAATCACACAAAGGGAGGAAGTCAGGATTTAAATAGTGAGGGAAAAGGTGAGTACAAAATAAAACAGGAAGGACTAACATGAAAACACTTAACATGACTAAACTTAACAAACTTGACGAGACCCAACAATGCTCTCACCCAGTCGTCTAGCCATCACAATGTGGCCCTTGTCAAAGTCGTTCAAATCCTCACGCTTCCCATTTTTTCTGCTTCCATCATCACATGAGGAAAAAATTGTCACTTGCTGCCTAATATATCTCACCGGCTGACAGGAGCCATGATAACCAGATAATCAGTGTTATTCACTTCCCCTGTCAGTGCTCACAATGTTATGGCTGATCTGTGTATTTGTCAGTTTTGCCTGAACAGAGAGACAAGCAGACACACACTCGCAAACGCAGGGAGGAGAGAAGCCTCTCCTCGTGATCATGGTCCTTTAACCTTCATTGTTGCAGAAGAAGTGGCACCCCACTTATCAATGCACATTAGCTACAAATGGAGTTGGTCCCCAGGTGATGACTGAAATGACAGTAATTAAGAATAACTAGAAAAAGCTTGTTTCCAGGAATTACGAGGCACCCACAGCCTCTAATAGGGTCTAAAATACACCCGCTTTACCCTCTGCTAATTTCTCTGTGACTTGTTCTGTCCTTCTGTTGAATGTTACAAGTTTAAGAAAATGAGTCATTCTCTGTCTCCTCAAAGAATAAATAACTGCAACTACACCCACACAGGTAATTATTAGAAAATAGCACTAAAACTTTTTTCAAATGTGTACATTACATGACATTCTAGTTGCCTGATAAAAAAAATAGTGTGTGGAAATGCCTCCATGTTTCTTATGAGTACTATCACATGAAAAGAAAGTGATTACACTATATACACTATACGTCTTTTTATTGCCTACCTGTATTAGTGAAAGCTATACATATCAGTCATATATATGCTGTTTGAATATCCAATCCCCCACCTTTATTTATCACAGATACTGAATGTGTCAGCATATTATGAGTTTGTATCACCCAACTAATATTAAGCAGATTGATATATGTGTTCGCATACAGGTCTACAATATTTTCTATATTATCACCAAACTGTGCTATCATAGGTCAACATTTGATATAAAGGTATGTGCACACCTTATGTGTAATCACATTCAGTACCTGCATGCACACCACATACTTTGATGTGGGGAAACATTAAAACCGAAAGTTCTTTTATAGACGTAGCAGTTACTCCTCTTATCCTTTTGATCACATCAAGAATATTCTGCCACTCCAAAGGTGGAGTGTAAACAATAGGTCCTTATAGTGTTTAAAAGTATTTTTTGGGGGCTTTTATTTCCTTTATGATAGTGACAGCTGAAGACAGAGAGAGGGGATGACACGCAGCAAAGGGCTGCAGGTTGGATTCGAACCCTGGGCCACTGCAGCAAGGACTCAGCCTTGGTACATGGGTTGCCAGCTCTACCCACTGAGCTAACCAGGCGCCAAAAATGCTTCAACTTTAACTGCTGTTCTTACAAAACGGTTCACTCAAATAAACAAGCATATACAGTACATAATACTGTAATGCATCTTTAACATAATAATAATCCATTTTATTTGAGTGCTTTACATGTTACTCAAAGACACTTTACATACGTTAAAATATACACCTCACATCAATGAATCACACCTTAAAAGCAGCTGTGAAAGAATGCTTTTTGATTGATGATTTGAACATGGGCGGAGCGGTGCAGTCTCGGATGTGTTTGGGGAGTTTCAGTGGAGGGGGGAGACAGGAGGTTGGCATCAGTTGGCATCAGAGGAGCAGATGAGGGAAGGATTGGGGTAGTGGAGGTCAGTGAGGGAGGAGGGGAAGGACTTTGAATTGGATCTGTTGTGGCACAGGGAGCGAGTGGAGGTTCTGGATATACTGGAGTTTGAGCATGTATCAGAGTTTCAGTAGCAGTGACTGAGAGTGATGAGTGGAGACGAGCTATGTTTTTGAGGTGGAAAAAGGCAGTTCTGATGCTTTGGTTGACGTAGTTTTCAAAGGAAAGTGTGCTGTCAGAAATGACCGCAAGGTTGCAAATATGTGTGGCGAGTGTAGTTGTTGATGGTGAGGCACAAGTTGTGACTGTTTTTGGTGTGGGAATTGGGAAGTTGGCGTGCATCCATGATGGATTTCAGTGAGGCAGTTTGTTGGAGTGGAGTGGGTTGTAGTGGTGATGGATTTAGTGAAGATATAGAGCTGGACGTCATCGGCAAAGCATTTGAAGTGGAGACCACGGCCGCGTATGATGTTACCAAGGGGGAGCATGTATAGAATGAACCGAGAGGACCAAGCAATGAAACCTGGGGAATGCCTTGGGACAGAGGAGTGATGGACTAATAAGACTTGTGGGTACCCATAGATCCCATTTTCATTCAGATATCTTGAGGTCAGAGGTCAAGGGACCCCTTTGAAAATGGCCATGCCAGTTTTTCTATCAAGCCAAAATTCAGCCTTACTTTGGAGCATTTTTTAGCGACAAGCTAACATGACATGGTTGGCACCAGTATATGCCTTAGGTCTTCTAGTTTCATCGGATAGCAGCATTCACTCTAGCTTTAGAACTGAGCCCACTACAGTTTCTTAAAGACAGTAATGTTTAGCTGTTGACATATTTGTCAGTGCAGAGTTGAAGAGGTTACCATAACACCTGACGTGTGAGTATCCGTATCTATATGTGTCTCTGTGCTCTCCAAAACCCGAGGAATAAGTACATAGAGAGAATGAATGAAAGGTTTCATCAGGGAGTGTTTTCCACCCTGCTGAGCCTGTCTGTTGTGTGTCCAGAACAATCGGTTACTATGCTCACTATTACATGAAGCCTCTGCTCCTGCATCAATACTCTGACGAGTTCAGGCAAAAACTCTTAACACACACACACACACACACAAAGGTTATAACTCATTAACTAACTGTAGAAAGCATACGTCTTGTGAACATAATAACCCAACACAGAGAGATTCACTCAATAAATAAAACATTAAGTGCATGAAATATACAGTATGCCTTTTCATATACATGACTTTATAGTGTTATATTGACCAGTTGGACATCATACCACACTTTGCTGATTTTGTTCGATTGTTAGGCTTTTTGAAAATAAAGTGTTAATTGTGGAAAATTTACATTTTATATTCTGGCATTTGTCTTTAATAAACTGTATAGATAGATAGATGGATAACTTTATTAATCCCACAATGGGAAAATTCACTTGTCACAGCAACATTAAATAGGCTACAGATATAAAAAAACAGCAACATTTGCATACAGCAGGTCCAAGGTCTTATTGTCTCTGGTGGTGCATGTGACAAACTGGTGGAAGGTTGGGAGTGTGGATGAGAGAGAAACGTGATTGAAGTCCCCTGTGATGATGATGAAGGCCTCCGGGTGTTTCGTTTGTAGTCCTGCAGTCACTGTGTGGATGACGTCACACGCTGCTTCTGCTTTCCCAGACGGAGAAATATAGACAGTGATGGCGATAACACTAGGATATTCCCATGTGTCTTTTTGGGAATGTGAATGTGTCCTTTATAGGCAGCGGCCCTCTTAATACCTGTTCAGTCCTTTCTGAGTCTGACAGGAAACAGGGACACTCAGCTGGGTCAACTGGCGGAGCTGCTGATCCCTGCTCCAAACTGGATGCTGAAGAAGACACATCAATCTCGATGACCAAAGATGAAGGACCTATTGGGAAATTAAAATAATATTTTTGGACAAAATTATTCATCTCAGAATATTCTGCAGTACACTGAGCAATTATAAAGGCTGTTTTGTTGTTAATTTACCAGGTACAGCTGAGGTTGTATGAGACACAGAAGGGACAGTGGGCACAGTGGATGGAGCAGAGGATAGAGATGGACCTAAGATGAAAAACAACAAAAACAAAAGCTAGTCATGTTATAGTCATATTACACTTGAAAATGATGCAGCTTATTTTCTAAATAAAAAAGTACAGCTATAGCTTGTAATAAGAAAACAAACTGCCAGTGGAACAACTGAAAATTGCTTGAGAAGTTTTGAAATAATATGGATTTGTCTAAAATCATGTTCCTTGTCGTATGATTATATCTTCTATCTTATATTAAAAAAATATTCATCTCAGTATGTTCTGCAGTGCACTGAGCAATTAAAGGCTGTTTTATTGTTAACTTACCAGGTACAGCTGAGGTTCGAGGGACAGTGGCACAGTGGATGGAGCAGAGGATAGAGATGGACCTGAGATGAAAAACATGTCCCTTGTCATATGATTATATCTTATATTAGTATATCTTAATGAGATCATTTGACTAGAAATTAAATATGTATGGTGACAGTTTTTGATCACCTGATTCATCAGCCTTCCTGAGGAGGTGGGTTGCCCCTGGGCTGAGTCAGTGCCTCCTCCAAAATATTTTAACAGTGCTCCTGGGGAAGTTTCATATAACGTATTAGCATAATAGGGAGTTGATGTAAAAGGAATATGTTTATTTACTCACATAAATTACTGTGCTCTGCAGCAAACAATTGCAAACAACATACCTCAAACTATAAGTTAACTAAATGAATTCATTAATGCAAAACCCTATTGCTAGCAAACGTCACCGCGTTTGTAATTAACGTTAGTTATCAAACATTTGCTATCAAACGTTGTTATCAAAAACGTTGTTTTGATACCAAAAAGCGACCCAGAATAATATATATACACTGAGAATCAACTTATTCGAAGTATTACACAAACACAACAACGTTAGCTTGAATAGTAAGCTATCTAACTGACCCATAAGAGAGAAGTAGTAAGACATTTTGAACTAAAGTTAGCTAGCAAATTTGCTATTATAGGCTAACGTATTTGGAACTAAATAAAATAAATATCAACAATAATTTGAGACTTAATTTCCTAATTTCAGGGAACTTTTCAAAATCTCCTTGACACCAAATGTTACATTACCAAGACATACCTTTATCTTGTCGTTTTTTCTCCTCTTCCTCTTTCTTTCTTTTTCTTTTTTCTGCCCCTGAAGCCCCTTGTTGGGGTTTTTTTTGGTTCTTTTGTACAAGAATGTACATTTGATAATATATGAATCATCATCACTCACACATGGAAAAAAATAATTAATAACTTTTTTTAATTGCTCTTGGGGGCCCCCTAGTGGTCACGGGGCCCTAAGCAGCTGCTTAGTTCGCTTATGCCTTGGGCCGGCCCTGCTCGTATAGCCACGTTTGTTTCCAGTGATGACTGCAGGGATGTAGGGTTTAAACCTCCTCTTCTTCATCCTCTGTTTAACCCCCGCTCTGCAGCCTCGCCGTCTCCTCCTCAGCTCCTCCGGTATGGAGGGTCTCTCTCCAGTCAGGATGCTGGGGTGCCTCAGGGTGATCATCTGGTCGCAGGTGTAAACAATGTGACTCCCTGTCGCCATGGAGACCAGTGCAAACAAAAAATAAAAAGTGCTCAAAAACGCCCAAAAAGTATTTAGGCGACGTGAACAGTAGTAAGAGAGTGAGAAAACTGTTAAAAATAGAAAAAAATGGCTAAAAACACACTGAAAACACACTAAAACTAAAACAATGATAGGAGCTGCAATGACAGGCTACCGTTGTCGCCGGCGCAATTCCAGGAAAAATTAAACATAAATGTATCCAATTACGTAAATAGGCTTCTTGGCGACCAGCTAACCCCTCAGATCATAAACCACACTGGACCTATAGCTTTAAGCTAGAAGACCAAAATCATTGTAGCAGGTATGTGTTTGGAAAAAACTTAAATTAGAGTGTGAATGATGTCTAATTGAGAGAGATGTGTATGGAGGTCAGCAGTCCTCTCCGTTTGTCCTGTGGGTGATATCCTGGAGCGAACAGAGCCAAGATTCCCACACGTCCTGGAAAACCTGGAAATTTAGAGAGGGGTTTTCCAGACATGGAAACACCTGGAAATTTAATAAAATTCCCATGTATCCTGGAAATAATCTATGTTGTCCTGGAAATTCAGATCACCTATGTAAACCTGGGTGCGTATTTTGTTGGAAACTCAACTGTTGGTAGGATAAACTGTATGACACTTCAAAGCTGGTTTACCAGATGCAAAGTGGAACTGACTTGCAGTGATCTTTTCCGTGTCAAATCTACTTTTTCCAGAGCTGTGAGTAAAATTCTCATATCTCCATGCATACAGCGTATTAATGATTTTGAAATTTCTTGTTACGGTGGTTGATAAATGCATGCACTGCTGTTGTGTACGTGCACTGTAGCTTATATGACCATTTGAGCCCCCCTCCCTAGTTGCTATTAGGGGAGAGAGGGTAGAGATGATGGACGTTCCTGGGGGTGACACTCAACAATAAACTGGACTGGACGGACCACACTGAGATAATCTACAGGAAAGGACAGAGCAGACTGTTCTTTCTGAGGAGGCTCACGTCATTCAATGTGTGTACTCGGCTACTACGGATGTTCTACCAGTCTGTAGTGGTCAGTGTCATCTTCTTTGCGGTGGTCTGTTGGGGGGAGGCATCGGAACTTATGGTGCCAACAAGCTGAGCAAGCTGGTGAGGAAGGCCAGCTCGGTGGTGGGGATGGAGCTGGACAGTGTGGAGGCTGTGACTGAGAAGAGGATGAAAGGGAAGCTGAAAGCCATCATGGACAACCCCTCTCATCCTCTCTACACTGAGCTGAGGCAGCTCAGGAGCATCTTCAGCCACAGACTGATCCAGCCTCAACGTGGTTTGGAGGCTCATTTCTACAATCAACCATCAGACTCCACAATGCCTCAGCACCCAGTATCCTCCAATCCCCACTGACTAAGACTGGTTTTAATTCAACCAAACTTATGTTATAAGTGTATTATAAGTTGCACATGTACAGTTTAGTTTCTTTAGTCAAAGCTGCTTAAAATATTTTGCACACTATTGTACTTGCACATTGCATATAGTGTGTATATTGGTCATGTATAGTTTTATATTTTCTATTATATTTGTAATATTCTTATTTGTGATCCTATTGTATGTACACTGTACTCTTTGTACTACATTCCCTAATGCTACTGTTTGTAATTTAATTTTCTCCTACGGGGGATTAACAAAGGGATATCTTATCTTATCTTATCTTATCTTATCTTATCTTATCTTGTAAGCAAATCCTGTCCTGTACTGTCAAAAAAAAACTTGTGGAAAATGCCCTAGAAAAGTTTAGAAAAGATTTGTCAAAAAGAGTGGGAACCATGGGAGTTCATAGTTGCTAACTCATGTCTGCTACTGATTGTTGATTGTTGAGTCCATTCCGAGCGTCTGTATTTGATGACCTGGGAATGAGACTTAACAATGAACTATCTTTAGTGGCTCTGATTGGTTGTTTTCGTCCAGGCCCAGTGAATTCTTGCGAATGCAATTAGGAGCACTAAGAGGAGACTTTTTTTTATAGATCATCTGTCTCATGTACTGCTGTCAGGATATATTGAAAGTTTCAGCAAATATGGCAAAAAGTTATTTTTATAAAAGTTACCTACTGCAGCTTTAATAGGGTATGGATTGTCTTACCGGTACTTGAACTGTGGCAAGAAATTGGTATTATAATGCTATATGTGTTGCAGCTCCTGACAGAGTTTTCTCTTTTTATGGGCTAAAACTGCCATTTTTTTCAGCAGAAATGTACCCATGTTCTTTTGCCAATAAAACAATTCCTAAAAAAGGAATTTGTACTGTTTGTTTCCAAAGATTTGTATTGACTTACAAAATATACAAAATATGGTCATACAGAGGCCAGTGTCAGGGTTACCACAGGCCAGTGAGATGTGCTGCTGCACGTGTTATACTCCTCTGTTTATTTTCCGACCAAAACACTGATTTCACACACACACACACACACACACACACACACACACACACACACACACACACACACAGAGCACGTCGATACTGCTATCACCGTCAGTACTTCCCCAAGTCATACACCGGTCCACAAAACCCTGCCAACACACCACTACACAGACCCACACATGTGCATATACACTGTAGGGAGACACACACGCAGCGCCACTTGACTATCAACAGGAAACATCTTTCGCAGAACAGGAAGTGCTGCTCTCTAATTGGTCGGGTGTGATTCAGTGGGAACAGCGTCTCAGCCAATCAGGGAGCTCTTATTTTAGGGGTAGGTATAAAAGGAGTGAGGCTGTTCTGCTGATGGTCAGACTGAATCTGACATTTCTGTGTGTGTGTGTGTGTTCACAGTTACTGTAAAAGACTCTACTACTACTTCTAAACATTGATTCATTATAAAAAAACAACTCTTACATTGCGTCAAAAGAATTTAAAGTTATAATGACAATAAGACAGTTTTTTTGCTGATCTAATATGCTTTAACATGAAGGCCTCTAACACAAGCCAGCTCCAGCGAAAATTGTGATCAAACTCCAGACTCCATGTTATTGAAATCTCACTGTGATGATGGTTTACAAGTACAGGGATGGATTAATGGAACGAGTGCTCTAAATAGCCACAGCTGTGCCTACCGGTCATGCATAATGGTTGTGCTTTTCATGGTGCTGTTGGAGAACCTTGAAGATTTCACACAGTTCTAATGAGTTTGTTCCCACTATTTCTTCCTGTCCTTCCTTCTCTCCACAGGGCCCTGAGCCTGAGTGCTACACCGGATTTCCCACCGAAGCTTGGAGTGTTCAGTCAAACCATGACTAATAAAACTTTTCTGATCTAAACAGTTAGGCTTACTGCAGTATGATATAAGTGCACATGTAACATCTCCTTAGTCATCTGCTAGTCTCCTATTGTATCATAAACAAAACACTGAGGCTCACTGGAAAATGTCTGTTTTTGCACCAGGAACTTCATACTGTTTTTATGAGCTTTTGGTATGTCACAACATAAGTTACAGTCACGGTAAAGGTGCTGTGTAATCCATTTCTTCATCAATAATTGATTAAATAAATTACCTGTTATCATTATAGCACTGTGTATAGCTGCTGCCATTAGCTAGACATTTGAGATAAAGTTGGTAACCTCAAACTGTTTCCTTCATAAAGAACAACACATCACTAAAGTTAGCTGCAACAAGGGACCCACCAGAGACACTGCTTTATTATTTTATTAATAAGGACTACTTTGAGCCACAATGAGCTCTTGCACCCTTTAGTAGTTAGTTGTATGTATTATTATGTACTATATTATATGCCGTCTTACAAGTAACACTGAATCTGCCATGTTTTATAGGTGATCTGAGTGACCTGATAAAGCTCAGGTGTTCCTGGACCCATCAGAGGAGGAAGTTGTTGTCTATATGGCTCAGTCAGACAGCCGACCACACAGTGACAGCTGCAGCACCAGGAAAGGTAGATGCATCAGGATGAACACTGACCGCAGAGCTCCATTACCAGCTGACACTTCAGTATACAAGAAAGCCTTTACCTTGGTTACCATGATCTGCACAGTTTACATAAAAGTTATGATTTTGTTACTTGCATAATACATACAATTTATATTTCTGTGTAACTAGAATTTGAATGAAACATGTTTTGGTCATTTGTTAAATTCAGTAATAACATAAAAAAGAACATGTCATTTCAGGTTTTATGAAAAACTTACTTGATTTCCTGCATGTAGAAGGGTTGAAGGGTCCATGTAACATCTATCAATATGAAAATGTAAAGTATTTAGCAATTTACTGGGTGTTTCCTCACTAGAAACAATTGCTTGCGTCATCTGTTTCGTATGGTAATTAATGTTTACATTACATACTACGCTACATGCACATGCTAACACATTGCCTGTTTAGCTCTTCACGAGAGAGAGAGAGAGAGAGAGAGAGAGAGAGAGAGAGAGAGAGAGAGAAAACATCATGGAAAGTTGTAATCCTGATCGTTGATGTTGTTAATTTCTCCATAATTCTAGTAGACACACAAAATAAAATTATGAACCTGAAAATGGGCACAATATGTCTCCTTTAAAGGATGGATTAAAACCTTATTAGGCATAATTAAAATCATCATAAAAAATATCTTTCAATTAATTTTTTTCAGTATTTTATTATTAAGTGTTTCATAAGTTAAGATCATCCTGTAACAAATGTTAGCCTGTGTAAGTTGGAACAGTGATTCAGTGCATATATCAGTTCCTCAGGACATGATATGTAGGTTACCCATCCATAGAAAAAGCTATTTCATTCGAGCAGCCCCCTTCTTTTTCTTGTTCTTGTTCTGTATGTACCCAATGCCAACTCATCATTGGTTTGGTAGGGAATTACTGTACATCCACACTGAACCATCCAAAAAAGCACACGTTACATAAGCTACAATGTACAGCACCTGACTGAAGGAATCAATAAATGGGTACACACAAAGACAAAACACTAAAATAAACATAAAACACAAGATTCAGATCCGCGGCTGTGGCTGAGAGGCAGAGCGGGTCGTTCTTTAATTGGAAGGTTGTGGGTTCGATCCCCGGCTCCTGGTGCCACACGTTGAAGTATCCTTGAGCAAGATACTGCTGAACCCCAAATTGCTCCCGATATGTGTGAATGTGTATGAATGTTAGTTTCTGCTTGATCGGCTTTGCCATCACTGTGTGAATGTGTGTGAAAGGGTGAATGTGGCACGTAGTGTAAAAGCACTTTGAGTGGTCGGAAGACTAGAAAGACGCTATACAAGTACAGGTCCATTTACCAAACTAGAATTCTACCAACCAGTCAAGTTGATCCAGAGTCATATTACATATTAGTGAAGACTGAAGGAATTATATAAAAGGTGTAAAATGCATGATTTGGCTAAATCATTGTCACATTGACAATACATATGCATGAATCCAGTGAATATACATGTTTGAAGTGATTAATGAAGGATTATCACAGATGTATTGGCTAACAGGTACACATGTACTTGATTACTATGTAAAGATATATTCTAACTATAGACTATAGTTATACTAACCTTGCTGCTTTTGTGCTCCTGGCATTTTTAAATGTGAAGCCTCTGTATGTGCTGTAGGATCACCATTTGCTAGGTGCACTCCAATAAGTAGTTTGTTGTCACATCTCTTAACTCTTTAGTTAATGGTCTAGTAGTTGTATGGTCATGTCGAATAAGACATTAATAAGTGCTTCATAATGACTAACAGACTACTAATACGCATGCTAATAAACAGCTAGATAATGGTGAATATGTGAACCTTCATATAAAATGTTGATGTTACCAGAGAGAAAAATATTGATGCTTCAGTTATTTCACAGTGACTTCAAAATGCAGCAGCACACTGGTAACCTTTACTGGAAATCTTCTCAAATTTCCATTTGTCCTGCTGTCATAGAGCAACTATGCAGCACATTTGTAGTTTTGAATGAAATCTATGAGTCCATGCAACAGATATTAATGGAACTGCTCTCTATCACCCTGCATGACACTTTTCACTGTAAACTGATGAAATCCATGCTTTGCTGAGCGTTTCTGTGTGTGTGTGTGTGTGTGTGTGTGTGTGTGCGCGCGCAAAGTCCTGACCTTTTAAAGACCTCATCCTCTTCAGATTAATGTTTCATCCAAGCTGCAGATGTAATCTCACTGCGGTGCTCCGTCCGTCATGTCCCTGTGTCTTCACCGTCTCAGCTGACTGAAAACATCACTGTCTGAGATGAATAAGCTGCTCTGATGACAGGTTGAGCCTGAGGTGAAAAGGCCAGTGTTGTATATATAGTGTCATACAAGCCTGACTGGGGATTATTGGTCCTAAATCTAACTCCATCTGGAGAGCCACATCACCTAGCACTCAAAGACATTTGAGGAGTCGATTCACATTGTATTAGAGATCAAATCTACAAGGTGATGAAAACCAGTTCTTACAGGAAAGAATTCCAAACCACTGTCACTGGAAATCTGAAGTTTGTATAAAATGTAGCTGAAACTCGGGGGAAATGTCAGTCATCAATTGAGCTAGACCTCTATAGAGTTTGAAGTGGAATGTCCCGTTGATGTTCAAATTCAGTGTTAGGTGACTAAAAGTTGGAGCAGAGAGAATTCCACCAGTAAGGAAATTACACACTACACTTTGTTGAGGCCTGATTAAACATTCAGCTGTTTGAATCATTCAGAGTCAGATTTGGATACATTTTTTTTCCCCCCAAAACAGAATAAAGTGGAATATGGTTCAACTTCTGAGGACAGTATTGAGTGGATGACCCGTTAAACCACAGCAGAGTGGGCCTAAATGGAGCTACAGCTGAGGCTTTGCTGGGCTTACAGTATTGCTGTTACATAGAGATTTGTGACACAGATGCAGTTTGTTGATCATATAGTGTATATTTGACATTAACCTTAAGTGAGAAGCTTTTTCTACACATCCCCTTTTTCTTGACATATATATGTGTGTGTGTGTGTGTGTGTGTGTGTGTGTGTGTTAGTGTGTGTGTGTTTGTCTCACTCTTAGCGTTTCTCTCACTTTTAAAATGTGTACTTTGGTGTGTTTGTGTGTGTGATCGTTTAATATTGGCCCGGCCTGATGTAATCTAACAAACACAATGAGAGCTGATGGGATTTGATGGATTCCAGCCATGCCTGGCTCGCTTTCAGTAGTGTTAAAAGCTGCAGGCGTCACAGTTGAGCGTTGCTCCATGCACATCTCTCATCAGCCAACCCAACTGTGATTACTCGTCTGCTGCCAGTGGCTGATGCTCAGAAATCATTGCAGGTCCCAGGCAAACACAATTATAGAAGGGGGGAAATCCAGAGACTTCGGTGCCAGCTGTCTGTGTGTCAGAGTGTGTGTATACACTATATGTGTGAGAGTGTGTGAGGTCATTTTATTACACAGTTTCACTGCCAGCCTGCTTCCCCTTTCTGCCATCCAAGTTCTAAGTTAGAAAAAGCACCTCTGGGTGCTGCCAGGAGTACCAGGGGGAGATTAACAGAGTTACAGAGAGCTGTGACGCATGTGTGATGAAAGCTAAAAAACACACACACACACACACACACACACACACACACACACACACACACACACACACAAACACACACACACACGACTGCAGAGAGAGAGAGTGAGAGAGAGGTGGCTCTCACTATGTCCCCACATGTTGCCAAGTAGCCAAACAATGCTAAAAGAACAACAATTATAATGAGTGTGCACTCTCGTGTGTATGTGCATAGTTTTTGTTTCCCTGAAAAGATAGACAAGGAGGAAGAAGAGGAGGGATAAAGAGGAAAGGACAAGAGAAGAGGAAGGAAAAGGGTAGCTAGGAAAGGAGAGGAGGGGACAGGAGAGGATAGAAAAGGAAAGGAGAGGAAAGGAGAGGAGCCAAAACAAAGATAAAACTGTCCAATGGGAGTGTGATAAACAGTGTTTAAAAAGAGGGGCTCAGGCTTGGCTTAGGCCTAATTTGTGTAATTAGACGGTGTTTGATTTATGTAGTGTGTTCAGGCCTAGAGTGTTTTGCTTTGTCCTCTTGGTTTGGGTTTTGTTTTCACAGATGACTGATGGCTTATGGGCGGAGGGCTTTGCAGGATTTTTTCCATGTTTGTTACAGCCTGGACCAGGGCTAAAAAGAGCTGGTGTTTGGAAAATGGAATTCTCTGCGGGAGTTCCCTCTCTTTCACATGCCCCTCTCTCTTTATCTCCTATCCTTGTTTTCTCAACTTTTTATACCATATCCTCAAATATAAGCTATTAAGGGATAACTGCAGTTTATTACAGCAGTCTTATTTTTTTTGTTTTGGCCATCACTTCTATAATAAGTTAATTGCTGAGGTTTGGAACCAGTCTGACAGACCTAACAGGAACCTGCAGACCAGACAGGTTGAAAACAAACCTCCAGGTTTCAAGCAGAACTCACCTCCAAGAGAAGCTGGTACACTTATGTCTTAATGATCCCATCAACTCAAAAATGTGTATTTCTTATGTTTATGTTCCATAAAATGCAAAGTTTGTCACTAGAGAGGTGTTTTCACATTCCACTGCTGAAGGGGGAGATGTCTGTACAGTGTGCCTAAAATCTGAGATTCAAGGTACCAAGCTAGATTTGGTACAGAACACCAAATGTTTCTGTTGTCAAAGAAACCTGAAAACCTTCAGCACAGAGCAGACTGTCAGTACAGAAGAGAGAGAGAGAGAGAGAGAGAGAGAGAGACAGAGAGAGAGAGTTAGCACTAGCATAGTAAAAGTTCTGACAGCAAATGTGGAAGAGAGTGCAGTCTCTGAATGTGAACCGGACCCTGGAGTTTCCTTCCACTATCTGTTACATAATAACTAACAAATATGACTATGTGAACGTACTGTATCGTAGCAGATATTACATGTTTCACAACCATTAACACAGTGTCAGCCAGATACAGAATTTCTCAGTGAGGGTAGAAGAGTAGATGTGCTTCTAGCCCCCTTTCAGAACATTTTTTGGGGGGGTTGGAAAACCATGTGAAACAAAATATTAATCACAGCAGAGTGTTTTTACATACTTAAAGCTGCAGTAGGTAACTTTTACTTTTAACTTTTTTGCTGAAATTTTCACTGTGTTCTGACAGTAGTACATGAGACAGATAATATATGTGAAAAAGATCGGGTTCCTCTTGCTCGTTCTAGCACTCCAAATGGCATTTGCAAGAATCTACCAGGCCTGCACCAAAGCAACTAACCAGAACCAAAAGAGATAAAAAGACACTTTGGGTTGGAGGTTTTAATTCATTCCTGGGGTCCCAAGGCATCTTTATTTGACGCCCTGGGAGTGAGCCTCAACAATCCATTATCTTTCTTGGCTTTGATTGGTTAGTCCCATTAGGAGCACTACAACGAGCCAGAGGAACCAGATTTTTTCAGAGATTATCTGTTTCATATCGCATATCAAGGGATATAGTGAAAGTTTCAGCAAATATGTAAACAATTTTTTAAGAAAAATTACCTGCTGTAGCTTTAATGACTTTTTCTCCCTTATTTTGAAGTAACTCTTGTAACAGTTTCCATTTTACCTCCTCGTCATGTTTTGCTTCTCTCTATTTATGACTAATACAACAGTCATTCAAACTACTGCAGGTCCACTTCATTGAAGCTTTTACACAAGTTTTTGTTTTCTGGTAGAAAGTCAACTCTGGGTTTTAAATAGCTTTCTTCTGCTCGTGGGGAGCATGCATTAAAATGCTTTCCTCCATCAGCAAAGTTCCCAGTGGTTTATAATTTAAGCTTTTCCATGAGTGCTCTAAAAAACACCTTCCCCAATCATAGTTTAGATTAGTGTGGGTGAGTGACCCTGAAATATACTAACTTCCCTTGTCAGCCTCTTTGATATTTTTACAGGCCCGATCCGATCAGACAGCAGCAACTGGAGAGACAGACAAAAGCATGTGAAAGTAAAGAGTCTCCATTTTGAGCGTGGAGGAAACTCTAATGATACAAAAACTCATATATATATATACATTTACATGCTGTGTAGTCCATGCAGCACTCCTAATATGGACCCATTTCCTGGTATTCCAATCATGTTTTTGGCTTGAATCTTGCAAAGCTGCCCCATATAAAACTCAGTTACTCAATTATACAGGCACACAAGGAGATGTTCTTGCTGTATGGCAAGGAACCAGTAGTATGTAGGGGAGCTGCAGAGTGTGTATGTGTGTGTACTGGTTGCCTAGGCTGAGTGAAAAGCAGCACAGATTAACAGGTGTCTGTGTGACACTTTATAGAGCTCCACCTGGCCAGCAGGAATTTTAACTGGTTGACTGACTAATCCGTACTGCCCTCCCTGTCCTCCTTTGTGGTCTTCGACACATGACACAACAGCATGTGTGTGTGTATGTCTGTCCTTATGTGAACCATTTGATCAATCAGAATAACCTTTTTGCTATGTGCCATTCTTCAAGGTGCTGATTTGGGAATTTAAAGATTGAAGTTTACATTTTTTTCCAACCTGCGCTACATCAAAAAAATATAAAATAAGAACGTTAAACACAATTAAAACAGGCAATGAAAGAAAACATTAAGTACATAGCCAGCTTACCCAAAAAAGACTACAAAATACACAAGCCTTCAACTTCGGGCAAGTAAGGTGTTCAGAAGATGCTCCACTTCTGAAACGCTTGCGGTGGGATTTGAAGACGCGCAGGTGACAGACTGTGTCGCAGGCACAGCGTCATAAAGCCGTGCTCATTGAAATTTGGGCATTATAGACTTACCTTAAAATGAACAAACAAAACACATTTTTGTAGAAATATGCAGCTATATGCATTCGTAATACAATACGTTTCTGAAATAGGTAGGGATTGTTCACATGCAAGGGTGAATCTGATGTTGAACGATAAATTAAAACCTATGCTGACTTTTTTTTCCCAACTGGAAATGAAATATTTCTGTTTCCGTAAACTTGTGGGTTTGAGTGAGTTTGCAGGCATTAATGTTCTTATCAACGGTTTCTGGACAACAATGGTGCTCGATGGCACAGGGGAATATATCAGGTTTTGGATGCACACACAATGCTTGTTAGTAGAATGGATTCACTGTTGGGATTTGTTGGCAAGAAAAATATAGAAAATTACCAAGCTTAAGAGATCCCCTCCAGACATGTATTAAGATTTTTCTGCATTTAATTTCCGAAGTTTTCCTGCTGGACACCACTTCCGGTTTCTACATCACACTCTAGAAGTTGCATACTGGACCAGGATTGACTTCCAAACTATTTGTGATGTCACAAAACATGCTGCTAGGCCCCGTCCCTTAAAATCAGCTTTTCAATGAGCACAGAGAAACTTTCCACTTTCAGCAGATGGATGTGAAAACGTCCTTCTAGTGTCAAACTCTGTACATACATCATTCTGCACAGTGAAGATCCAACATCACAATGTAGGGACAAGAAGACTGACTGGAGTGGGATAGGTACTAAACCTCGAAAAACCCTCTATATTTAATTGATTTTTGTGCCATCATACAGTATGTACAGTATGCACTAGTGGACATGATGGTGTAATGAACTGTTCATTACTGACTTTTTCAAAGGTGTTTTAATGTGTATTGTCCTCTTTTCACAACACTGTGGAAGTACTCAATTTAAGATTTAGACAGGGAGGCCTGCCAGCTCTTCTAGCAACAGTCCTCCCCACCCTTCCACCCCTCACCCCTTCTACGCTCTATCACAGGCAATACGCCATGGTGTGTCTGCAGAGCTAATTAAACTCAGTGAAATAGCTTTTATGCCAGCACCTTGTGTGTGAGTGTGGGGGTGGGAGGGGAGCACTCTCTGGTATGTTCCAGGAGTCTTTATATGACACCTGTTGGAGTAGGAGGAGGTGGTAGATGGGGAGAAAAAGAAAAGCAGAGGGAGATGGGAGGAGGGCACCTTTGGGCTCCATGTGGAACATCTTACAGAGCAACTGAGCATTAAAATTAGATTTGCGTAAAAAAAGTGTGTTTCTCATTTAGGAAAAAGGTCCACGCATAATCACAGTGCTGTCTGTATTTGATTATGAGTACATTTGGTATTTGCATGCTACTTCTTTTACTGTCAGGCCAGTAGATGTAGTTTACCACAGTGCCTCACGGTTCATTACAGCCCTGTGATAAGAGGGTTTGTCCTGTAATGAAGTTTGTGTCCATGCAGCTGGGTACATAAACTTGTGTCACATGACCTGTGTGTTTCTTTAACTGATTATGTTGCTTTTTGAAGCTCTCAGTATAAAGTTATATCCTCTCAGTACACCTGACTCCCATCACCTTCTGATCCCTTTCCTAAGAATGTCCCTCTCTGCTGCGTTTAAATCCTTGTATGACATACCTTCCCTGCCGTTTGTTACTCATAGTGACAGCTATTCTGGTGCTGTTGGAGAACTTCGCAGATGTCACAGAGTCAGTGAAAATGTCTTCTTTGCCTTTTCTCCCACTCTAAGGTCTAATGAGTCGATGGGTACCCCCATGTTTGAAAGGAACCCTGCACAATTGCGCTCCTGGATGCCCTTACTGTGGAGAAAACATGATAAAGTGTTCTCTAGGGTGATCTTGTATTGAATGTGTCTGAATTCTTAGTTTCCATTCTGATGAGCAGTTGGCACCTTGCATGGCAGCAGAAAAAATCCCCTTCCAGTTGAAAAAAACGTGATGAAGTACACTTTAGGGTGACAGTGGACAAAATGTAACAAAGTTGTCTAATCCTTACCCTGTTTAAGCTGTTTCACCATAAATGCAGCACAATATTCTCGTGTGCTGGTGTCCTTTTTATTTTTTAGCCCTTGCCCTTCAAACAGTCTGAGTCTGCCACTGTACAAACTGACGATTATGGGTGTATCTACGTTCATTTATGGCTAACTGGGAGACTGAGATTTATAAAACAACGTATATGTGAAACACACACGCATATTTGGGTCTTTGACTAAATTTACAGCTTTAGTCATGAATCTAAAGAGTTTAATGCATCTTTTTTGTCTGTTAATGTGAGCATGGATCCAGGTGTCAAGGCCATAGCCAAACCTTCATCACACTAGTTATTTGCTCTTAAAAATGTTGCACAAGTTTTAAAATCCCTATTTAGTTATCCACACACGTGTTTCCACTTATATTGCCGAATTAGACCTCCTCTCAGGACTGTGTGGTACAATCTAGGGTTTAATGACACCTCCTTCACTGCTCTGTATGTTTTGTTCAACCCAGTCTCACTCTCAAGTCATCAAATACTGCAGCTTTGTCAGTGGCCCTCAACTTCACAATGTGACACTGTAGGTACCCCTACATAATATCTGGATGCATCCCCAATTGAAGTCAGGTGAAATAGTATTAAAAGCAAATATTCAATTCAATTTTATTTGTATAGCGCCAATTCATAACAGAAGTTATCTCAGGACACTTTTCAAATAGAGTAGGTCTAGACCGAACTCCTTACAACATTGTTTACAGAGACCCAACAGTACCACCATGAGCATGGAGATATGGAGTAAGTTATGTTTTATTCATGTGCTTAAGTTACATCAGGTACGTAGCGTAACTTGTCCTAAACCTAACCAAACTGTTTCACGATGACCACACAAGCTTTCTTTTAAATGTCTAACCAGCATGTTAATTATAACGTGACAGGAAATTGCAGAGGTTGCTCAAGCATTCTTTCTAACTTGACTGCGGCGCCCTGCATATCCAGAAATGGTGCTAGAGGGATACCTATAGTGTCATATTTAGAAGCAGAGGGCCACTGACCAAGCTGTAGTATAGGTGTGTGTGTGTGTGGGGGGGGGGGGGTCACTTTTATAGAGGTTACCTACTGCAGCTTTGATCTATAATAAAAATAAAAAAAGAACAGTATTTGTATAGTGCCAATTCATTACAGAAGTTAAGGACACTTTTCAAAATAGAGCAGGTCTAGACCGTATTCCTTATAAAATTATTTACAGAGACCCAACAGTTCCCACCATGAGCAAGCACTTGGTGCAAGTAAAAACTTCCTTTTAAGAGGCAGGAACCTCAGACAGACCCCGGCTCGAAGTGGGTGGCCGTCTGCCTCCACCAGTTGGGGTGAGAGAGAGAGAGAGGAGAGAGAGAGAGAGAGAGAGAGAGAGAGAGAGAGAGTCAGACAATTAAGGAAAAAAGCAGGGAAATCTGAATCTTCGAAATAATTAGAATATTGGTCAATTTGGCAGGATAATCTTTAAATCTATAGAAAGGCCCTCCGTAATGCAAGAGGAGCCTATTATTCAGCACTAATAGAAGAAAATAGGAAACAACCCCAGGTTCCTCTTCAGCACTGTAGCCAGACTGACAGTGAGTCACAGCTCTATTGAGCTACGTATCCCTATAGATAGATAGATAGATAGATAGATAGATAGATAGATAGATAGATAGATAGATAGATAGATAGATAGATAGATAGTCTTTATTAATCCCCGAAGGGAAATTGGGTCATCATAGCAGCCAGACACATTTAAATACAATAAAAATACAATAGAATAGTAGCTCAGTAGCAATGACTTTATGTGCTTCTTTTGTGATAAAATGATTACTATTAGAGACAAAATTAATCACCAAATGCCCTCAACAGGTATTACTGTCTCTCCATGTTCAGGAACTTTAACTAATGTAAACTTAGATATATATTTAGACTGTTTTTCTGCTATCGATCTTCATCAGTTAACTTCAATAATTTCTACATCAAAGCCATCAACCTGTCTGTTAGACCCCATCCCAACTAGGCTGCTTAAAGAAGTTGTTAGTTATGCTGCTCTAGCCACAGACTATCAGGGGATTTCCCATGATGCACCTCTCCTCCTCTCTCTCTCTTTCTGCACAAACTAACTAACTAACTAACTTCACTTCTTCCCCAGAGTTCTTGTGCTTACTCATCTCGCAGGTTCTCATGGATCCTGGTGGAGCCTCCTGCCATGGTCCTGCTTGACTCCCATTGGTAATATCACTGATATTATTGTTATTATTATTATCATTACTATTATTATTACCGTAGATACTATTATTACTATAATCACTGCTCATTGTCCCCCATCGTTGCTGTCGTCGTCGTCGTCGTCGTCATCATCTTCTTCATATTCATCATCATCAGTCACTACTATTAGTGTAGTTGTTGCTACTGTTGTTGCTGTGCACCTTTGTCTCCGTCTCTGTCCTTCTGTCATTACCTCTGTTCTCTCTCTGTCTCTGTCTCTCTCTCTCTCTCTCTCTCTCTCTCTCTCTCTCTCTCACCCCAGTTGGTCGAGGCAGACGACCACCTACCTAGAGCCCGGGTCTGTCCGAGGTTCTTAAAAGGAATCTTTTCCTTGCCGCCTGTTGTGTCTCTAAATAATGCTATAAGGAGTTTGGTGTAGACCTGCTCTATTTGTAAAGTGTCCTGAAATAACTCCTGTTATGAATTGGCGCTATACAAATAAAATTGAATTGAATTGAATTAGAAATGCAAGTATATATAGTTAGAAATATAGTTAGAAATGTAGGTGTTCTGTAACAAATGAATCACATTCATGATAAAAAAAAATTAATCACATTCATAAATCTAGTGTGTCTGTTGGCTTTTGCAAATTAGCTTTATAGTGCTAAGATGAAGTAATAACATACATGTAGACCCAAACATCTAAGAGCAAACCAACATATAGAGCACCACTGAACTGCACTACTTTAGCCTGCAGTGCCCTCATTCAATTTCACTCAGATTTCACGTGCTATTTAGCAGATGTGAACACATTCTATGATTAAACCTACTACAAATGCTCTTTATTTCATTATAATTAGGCCAACCACATTTTGCATAAAGTCACACCTGCTTTTACAATGACGAATTTGACGAATTAGAATGATGGGCTAGATACTGTATATTTCAGAGATTTAAATGGTAAAGAGACCTGTACTTGTATAGCGCCTTTCTAATCTTCCGACAACTCAAATACACATTCAGGAGCAATTTGGGGTTCAGTATCCTGCTCAAGGATACTTCGACATGTGTGCAGGACCCAGAGATCGAACCAACAACCTTCCGATTAGGGGACAACCCGCTCTGCCTCTGCACCACAGCCACCCCAGAAATACATGACTTATATTTTCTAGGTTTTGCAGTAGAATGCTTTGTGGGATTGTTCTCTGTTCCTCCTTTAAGTAATAATCAACAGCTGATCATGTATATGTGTATCACAGCATCTTTATCAGCAAATTTCTGCTCCAGTTGTGTGCCATCTAAACACCTATCACAGCAGTACACAGGTTCATGGCCCCATTGTTAGACCACAGGGAGATTTCAATACAAGGGCACCAGGCTTGTCACAGCCATGTGGCAGGTGTGGCCTACCATTGTGGTCAGATGCAGCTGGGGCTGTAGCATACTCCACATACACACATACACACACACACAATAATACAGAATATACACATGCTGACAATGTTTAATCTAAGGTGAAGTTGCTGTACAGACAGTCACGCAAATCAAAATTTGATTTAGTTCGTGGATGTTCTTCAAATTTATGGATGTTCTTCAAATTCACAATTCCACAGTTGATCAGCCTCAGCAGTAGTTTGTTAGACTACTGTAAGCTTCATCTGTTGCAATGTTGCAGCCGAGCCTGAAAAAATATCTCAAAGACAGCTCAAAGTAAAAATGGCAGCTGAAAGCAAAAGAGTACAGCCAAGTCTGATCAATGTTGAGTTGAAGAGTCACTTGTAGGTCATGGCTAAGGACTTTCACGAAATGAAAAATGCCTTTTTTTACCCTTTTAGATCACATCCCCAGTCATATTGTACATCTATTTAACAATGTCTGCCAAAAACTTTTAGCGATACAAAGCAAAGACTCATTAATTAGTTAACTAGCAATAGCATGCCTTTCTACTGGAGTGCTTCTGGGGGCTGGGCCTCACTGATTACTGTACAAAGACACAACTTTATCACTGTAAAAAAAACACAACTATGTCACTGATTTGGGTGAAAGTGGATCACATATTATGGAGGAAATATTTTTGTTTTTTTGACATCCTCTAGCTGCTCTGCCTCAACTACGCTAACTGGTGCTGTAGTTGCTGTTGGCAGAACTGGGCTTCGCAGACAAATGGAAGCCAGTTTGATTTCACTTGTTTCGAGATGATTTACAGAGTTTCCTGATGGACTTGTTGCTAAAAGTGGCCAACTGATGCTAGTGGTAATGTTCACTGCCGTTAGCTAATGCAGCTAACATTAGCTAACTCCAAATTGGACCAGCATCAACATCGGATGCTATATTCAGTCCCAGTCTGGCTGTGCTGTTCACTGGGAGCTCCCAGTCTAGAGTAAACTAATAGGACTGCTATAGCAGCCATACCCCTAACGCTAAATGGTGTGGGGACTCAGCTTTCCGCTTCACGTCGACCGGCAACCCCCCACATATTCATGTTCAGGCATCCCTATATTTTCCTGTTTCATACATAGGACGATGCTCTATGCCCCAACCAATGCAGCCTGTTCTGGCAAAATCAGACACAAAACATAAACAGAGACTGGAGAAAAAAACTGGGGACACCAGGTAATAAGGTTTGTTACACAGGGTTTGGACAGTTGCTTCTCACTGCCACACACTGATAGTAGTTCCTCCGAGAAGGATGCTTATTGGTCCAAGCGCTAGTTCGAGCACAAGCACATAGCTTGAACCCTGGCAAGATGAAATGAATGATCTTGTAATTTTACAAAGTCACAAATCAGGTGATTGCCTTGCAAGGTAAGGCACCAATAAACAAAAAATGATTGTTCAATCACTATTGACAATATTTAGCTATTCAGTGGATGGAAATATGCTTCCATTTCAGTCAATGGCCAATTACTGAAGTGTTAGCTTCACACCCTGGCATGTTTACAAGAGTGTTCATTTCATTAAAAGCACATGGAGCATAAATACAATCCTAAACTTTGCCTGCCTCACAGTTTTTCATGAAATCCAAGCATTCCTTGGTGGAAGTGTAGAAAAGCTGGGAAAAGATGGACAGCTTGGCTTTGTCTAAGATCTAGAGGTTTGGTCAACTGCTGCCTTTATAGAGCTCTATAAGGGAGCTGTCACTGAGGGGAAATACGTATATTACTGCACTAAATCACATTGCTCTGACCACAGAGGGAGTATAACACTCACACACACACACACACACACACACACACACACACACAAAGAGGGAGTGACCCAATGTTGTCCACTAGAGAGAATGAGCTCAGGCCCAGCTGTGTGTGTGTGTGATGATAAAATTGCGATTGCACTGACCTCAGTGAGATCGTCAGACTGAAAGCTGAAATGATGTAACACAGCACATGAGGAGAGCAAGAGATGGACAGAGCCAGGCAACACAAAGTGTGGGAAAGGAGGAAAGAGAGGAAAAAGTACTAGAGATAATGAAATCTGAGCTAATGACAAGACTCAGATGCTTGGGCCATAAACAATTCAAATGTACATATTCTTTATATCGCTGCCATCTATTTTCGAAAACATCTATATTTTTTCCCCAATGGTAACAACGCAGTGGGCCGATATGCTAGACAAACCTCTCACCTCTTGCGGAATTAACAGTGGAAATAGTGGAAAAATGGGCAAACAATGAATGCAAGATTCCCCGGGATATAACATCCCTGAAAGGTTACAGCAACTGGAACGAGGGACATGGGCATGACATGGAACCTCTTTTATGCTAAAATCAACATTTGGAAGCTTTAACATTAGCTTGTTAACTATAACTGGACACTATGTTACAAGCTGATGCTAAGCAATGTTAGCATATAGCCACACCATTTATTATGTGTTTATAAGGACAACACACATTAATCAACATTACTGTAAATGTGTCCTGAGATAACTTCTGTTATGAATTGGCACTAAACAAATAAAATTGAATTGAATTGAATTGTCAGTGTCTGGTTTTCAATTCCAGTCCTTTGGACTCTTCTTAACGCTAACCCTAAACTTGTCGTTAACTTAGAATAAGCCCATTATATCTACAGACACCACTGGATGCCATTTCTGTCTTTGGCTTGCTAAGCAAGCACACATACATTTTATTTAGTCTTTAGTCTTTTAGATTATCTGTCCAGTGACGCCTATGTGAAATGCTCCCTTCAGAAGCATTGTCATTATTGCTATGGCAATGATTCAAAATTTAGCTCAGCAAATTCAATTAAAAATGGGTTTTTTTAATGACCTTTTAAACTATAGATGTGCATGTTTACCTTAATTTCTTAAGTTTACAAAATAATTTCCCATATTTTATGTGCCAGCTCAACTACTGACCAATTTGTGGGGAGGCAAAACAGGTATCCAGTGGAATCATAAGCTTTGACAGGGTTGCTGACACTCTCTCTTGTGTTGCTTAGTATTCACTGTCCATCCAATAACTCAATTGAACTGCATAAAGAACAAGATGTAAGTGAATGGAGAGGCGGAGTGAGAAGAATTGGGTGGGAGAGGAGGTTGCAGAGAACTAAAGAAAGTGAGGAAAGATCCACCAGAGGGAAAACATGGAAGAAAGAAATATTAACCAGTTTGTTATTGTGAGGGATTCTGGTTGTCAAGGCAATAGAGGGGGAAACCCACACAGCTGTTGTCCAGCTAATGTTGCATTCAAGTCCTATGAGGAAATTGCAGATTTTGTTTAAGGCTTTATACTAAAAAGTACTCCTTTAGTTTGCTTATTTAGTGAATCTTGCTTGTCAGATTTTTTACAACTTCCGGAATTCCTGATGAATAGTTAGTGTATATCACTCAGCAGCATCTAAAGAAACACCTGTTATCCAGCTGATGGACTGATATTGATGACATGAACAAAATGAATTTGATTACATATGTCATTATAATATACCTAGAAAGACTACTTGTTGAAATTAGTTGGGTTGGATATTTTACAATATGTAAAATATATTATACATGGTCGACTGTGTTAAATGTGATTTAAAAAAAGGAAAAAAATATATCAGGGAGCACCAAAATTGACAAAAGATGTGCGTCATGATGTTTCGTATTACATAAAGACATTCAAAAGACAATTCCCATATGAAGTGAATGCAGCATAAAGGCAGGAGAGAGCAGCCAGAGTATGGAGGGCTGGAGGAGGACGGATAGCAGGGTTGGTCTAACGTCTCCTCAGGGTCTGCTGGCTCCTGATTGGCTGGTGGGGGAGGAGGAGGAGAGAGCAATGGCAGTATCTTACTGTGCTGTTGAGCGCCAGGCTAGGTTTCATCATGTGAGAGGCCCAGTGCACTCTTTAATACAAAGCAGATGTCCTCAGCCTCACTGGTGCCACTAACACTCTCATTGTACCGATGGAGCAATCCCCTATCCCATCTATCTCTTCCTCCACTCCTTTTGACCTCTCTCCATCACTTGCTACCTTCCCTCCCTCCCTTCTCACTTTCACACTTTCCCCAAACACAATAAAAACGGCTCTGCATAAGCCTAGAAAATAGTTCTTTCAGTCTTGTACTGTAAACGCTTCGAGGTTACCAATACCAAGGATCGAGAAACAGAGAAAAATGTGTTTGTGAGTGAGAATCCAGTGATGGAAAATGTCCTTGTCCCTTCACTAAGGACTTTTACTGTACTGCACCTACAAAGTGGGTTTGATCTGAATAGGATGAATAACATGAACCTGAAGAGAAATGGGATAATATCTACATTGGTATCAGAGGAAGCACACATAGACAATCACAAAATACAGCCCATTTGTACAGTCTGTATTGGCTATACACCCCTTGCGGATATTGAATTCAATTTTATTAAATTTTATTTGCATAGCGCCAACTCATAACAGAAGTTATCTCAGGACACTTTTCAAATAGATCCGGTCTAAACCGAACTCCTTATAACATTATTTACAGAGACCCAACAGAACAGAGAGAGAGAGAGAGGAAGAGAGGAGCTCAGTGCATCATGGGAAATTCCCCTATAGTCTAGGCCTATAGCAGCATAACTAAGGGATGGTTCAGGACTCACCTGAGGAGGATTTTAAATTGTATTCTAAGTTTTACAGGGAGCCAGTGCAGAGAAGATTGTACAGGAGAGATGTGATCTCTTTTCCTATAACCTATAGTTCCTGTCAGTACTCTTGCTGCAGCGAGGCCAAGTACAAGAATTTCGTTTTTTTTTCTGAGTTTAACATCAGAAAATTGCAGCTCATCCAGGATTTTATGTCCTTAAGACATATTTGTAATTTAGATAATTGATTAATTTTATTGGGCTTGATTGATAGATATAACTGTGTATCATCTGCATAGCAATGAAAGTTAACGGAGTGATTCCTAATAATGTTGCCTAAAGGAAGCATATATAAAGTAAATAGTATTGGTCCAAGTACAGAACCTTGTGGAACTGCATCACTAACTGTAGTATTTATGGAGGATTCATCGTTAACATGTACAAACTGAGAACAATTTGATAAGTTCAATTCAATTCAATTCAATTTTATTTGTATAAAGCCAATTCATAACAGAAGTTATCTTATAGCATAACATTCACAGAGACCCAACAGTATCACCATGAGTAAGCACTTGGCAACGGGGGCAAGGAAAGAAACCTAGGACAGATCCTTCGGCTCTAGGTGGGTGGTAGTCTGCCTCGACCAGTTGGGGGGAGAGAGAGAGAGACAGACAGACAGACAGACAGACAAACAGACAGAACATGAAGAAGATGATGACGACAACAACAGCAACGATGGGAGACAATGAGCAGTGACAACAGCAACAACAGTAACTGTAGTAATAATAATATTAATGATAATAATAACAATAACATCAGTGATATTAGCAATGGCAGTCAAGTAGGCCCATGGCAGGAGCCTCCACCAGGATCCATGAGAACCTGCGAGACGAGAAAGCACAAGAAGTGAAGTTAGTAACATGCATTAATGGGACATGAATGAGTGCAGAAAGAGAGAGAGAGGAAGAGAGGAGCTTAGTGCATCATGGGAAATCCCCTGATAGTCTAGGCCTTAGCAGCATAACTAAGGGATGGTTCAGAACTCACCTGATCCAGCTCCTCAAGATCCAGCTCCCTTCATAGAGCCATAAATCCCATCTCTAATACATTGAAACATCTTTGCAGAGGACAAAGGACACACACCTTTTCTGGTGCGCAACCCTGCATGCGCACACACGGATACACACCTTTTTCCTCTAACTTAGTTTGTTTAAATTAGATTGTAGCCTATATAGTGTATTTTCCTCTGTTTGCATTTATTATTCCTTCTAATAAATGTTTGTGTTTATATATGCTGGCCTATTTAATTTTGTACAAGAGTGGGTGATACCAACCTCTTCTATGAAGAACTCCAAAGCTCCCACTTTCGCTATTAACAATGATTTTGGTTATAGTTATAGTTGAATTATTAATACGATTACTAAATTAATAGTTTAGTGTATTTTCATGAGACTGATTAATCAATTATTGTCTAATTCCCTTAATTTAAGAGTGGTGCCCCAAGGAACTTTAATATTAATTAATTTTCTTATTATCTTTTGATAATTATAAACTTTGATAACCAAAATTAATTGATTACACTAATACAGTTACTGTTGTACACACAAATGGTACCACTGTTATTTTTCATACCTCCTCTGACCTCCTCTTTAACACATCCTGTTTATTGTATTGTGCATCAGATGCCTGCTTCAAGTGTCAATTGACAAGTATTAAATTACGTTATGTGACAGGGCTCTTATTAATGTGTCAAAAAAATATATAAAACCAGCTATAGGATATTCTTTAGCCAGCAGAGCAGAACCTTCATGTTGAAAAATACAATAGAACTGGGGCCCCTGTGTAGTCCTTGCTGCAGAGGGCATTGGTTGACCTGAGTGAGTCTGACCTGTGGCCCTTTGCTTCGTGTCGTTTCCTCTCTCTCTCTCCCTTTCCTGTCACTGTCAATTAAAGTAAATAAAAGCGCAGGGATATATTAAAAAAAAAATGTTGGATTGTTTTGTTTTTTCTGATCATTCCAAAATGTTCATGCATCCCATTATACTTCTCACTGAGACATTGATTCTAGTCCTGCACTTTCTGTTCTTTATTTTTCACCCATTAAATTTCATGAATACACTGCCGTGTGTACAAGCATATGCCTTATTAATTCTCTCTCTTACACACACACAGACTCTGTCCTCTCCCCTCTTGTCATTTTGCTCTGTTGGTTTTAGATCTTTAGCCCTGGCGTATCCAGATGCTTTCCCTCTAACATCTAAACATGTTTCAGGGTTTCATGCAACCACAAGCTTTGAGCTTGCTTGTGTATATACACAACAGGCTCATATACAGCAGATGCACACAGAGGGTTCACGTGTCTAACGGATAAGAAACACCTGTGGCTATACAGTCTAGTGGTTCTCATAGTGTGTTTGGACATACAGCGTGTACGCACACACACAACAGGCCGCTAAAAAACACCGACAATGGTTACATCTTTGTCTCATCTTAAGATTACAGCGCCACAGAGACAGTATCACCTCTCTGTACAAAGACTTTGACTCAGTTCAACCAAATCTATGTCAGTCTAAACCTGTGAACTCTGGGTGGAAAATAAGAACAACAAGTTGACGCTGATCACAGACAGAGGGATGCATGGGTGTATATCTTTATGTGTTCTTGTTTTTCTAGACTTCTGAGGACCACTAAGGAAAACCTGTAAAGTCAGAAAAAGTTCACTCACTTTTGCAAGGAGGTTGCATATAGGATTTATGTTTAAAGGATTCCAATTACGCCCCCAGGAAGTGAACTGGGCTTTTGTACCAATTAGCCAATTAGTGTACCAAACAGGGCAGATCTAGAGGGTTTGCAAAAAATACCTCTCCCCCCAGTTTGGTTTGAGATGCTGTCAAATCTATTACATTAATTTAAATTTTAGAACATTTTAACAGAAATTAATTGAATGATGTGTTCTGGCCAGACTTAAGTTCAATGAAAAAAGCCAATTTCGAAATAAAACAATGTATTGATTTTTAATGTTACCTTTAGACCCCTGCTACATGTCGAAGTATCCTTGAGCAAGATACTGAATTGAACCCAAATTGCTCCTGACGCTGCGTCATTGCATGAATGAGTTAGTTTTCAGATGGACTTTGGCATCACTGTGTGAAAGGGTGAATGTGGCATGTAGTGTAAAAGCGCTTTGAGTGGTCGGAAGATTAAAAAGGTGCTATACAAGTACAGGTCCATTTACCATTTACCATACTTAGGCCACATTATGGTAACTCCATCCGCCAGTGAAGACAGGAGTGAAAGCTCCAGTATAAGATTTGATTAAGATTGAAAATTGTTTCTACATTTCTTTCCCTCCCCTGTATTTCAGTCCTGCTATTAAACAGTGGAAGCGATATCTCTCAGTACCACTTTGTACCACAACTCCAGTTCTCAGTGATTCTGTTATATAATCCTCCCTACAGCTATTACTCACTCCACCAAGAAGCTTTACTGGCATGGCACAAGGTGCATTTCCAAACTGTATGTGTGTGACCCAAGACTAAAATACTGTTGGCACTTATATGTATTTACGTCCACAGGCTTGCTGCTTTGACTTTTTATAACACAGTAGCTGTACTAATGATTCAAGCTTCATGTTCCTCCAAGTCTTTAAAAGACCTGTGTGTAGGATTTAGTGGCATCTAGCAGTTAAGTTGCAGATTGCAACAAACTGAATACCTCTCGTCTTCCAAGAGTGTAGGAGAGTTTTGTGGCCACAAAACTCGAGCAGCAACGCAGATCCTGCTGAGAGGGCTAATCCCCCGACATAAACACATACAAAAACATCTTAGTTAAAGATCCAGTGTGTAGGATTTAGTGGCATCTAGTGGCAAAGTTGCAGAGTACAACCATTTGAATAAAGCTCAGCCTTCAAAGCATATTGGAGAAACTATGGTGGACGCAAAAAATGTGAATATCCAGAGCCAGTGTTTGGTTTGTCCATTCTGGGCTACTGTAGAAACATGATGGTTTCAGGGGCGGAGCCAGGGGGTGGCCAATGGTGGCCAAGGTCACCATAAATTAATCTTTGGCCACCCCCCCACCACCGCTTTGCGGGCAACTTTTTTGCAGAACCATTTCTGTACACAGGTGTTCCCATATGGATGCATTTCAACAGCGCACCTCAAACAAGTACTTCTCCACCCAAACTGAAGATGGCAGTAATACACTCAACTTGAATTTCAACCACCAACACAATAACAGAAGAAGAAGTAGGGTTGTTGTTGTTGTTGTTGTTGTTGTTGTTGTTGTTCGCGTGTGCTCCAAGGGACTTTGCACGTGCAGTAGGAGGACTGTCTGTTTCCCGCCACCAGAGAAGAGGTCACAGGTAAGTTAACAAGCAGAATTAAGTTTATTCACTATGTTTGAAATGTTTCTTGTCTTAATGTATGTATATTATGGCTGGCGTGCTGGAGTTGAAACAGACATGGTAAACTTTGCTAAGTTAATTTAGGCTGTTAACTTAGCAGTATGAAAGTCGCAAGCTATAAACAGTTTCACTGTGTCAGTGTCATTTAAAAGAGTGTTGTAGAAGGCCATTAAAAGTAAAGCCAGCTTTCAGTGCTGATTTAGCTTAATGGTGCTGGTCTGTCTGTGTCATATGTGGTGTAAATTGTCATTATGGTGTGAGCTTTATCACTAATTAAAAAGACACCACCTTCTGCACTGCCACACTGTTTCAGATCTTTTTTTAAAATCAGTTTAGGAATACATTAAAAAGCTTATGTGGAACTTCATGATGTAATTCTACATGGCAATCACTGCCTGTTTAAGTAAATGAGTGAGTGACTAAGAAACACAACTAGATCCACAGTGACTTCCCACATAGGAAAAAAAAAGATGATATCAGTTTCTGTGCTACCCCTGTGTGAGCTATGGTCTCATCCCTATGAAAATTGTCTGGCTCTGCCACTGTTCACACAGCATATTGTAGGAACAAGAAGGAACACTGATTTCTGACTTTACATAATTAGTTTATAAAAAAGAGAGTTTGCACATCTTGTCTGACCAGCTTATCTGACTTGTGCAAAGCTCACTTGTGTACCTGCACGTCTTAAATTAGGTATGGAAGTGCAATTATAATTTCCGATGTGTGGGAAATCTCTATATTACAGTCACATTTAAATACCTGACAACTTTTGTTGTTTCAGATGTGTGGGAGGCTCTCACACCTTTCATGTTTCTTTTCTGAAGTACTGACACATCACTGATTATTCTCTCTTTCAACACCCGCTGTAAGCCTCCACCTGATTTCTTTTCTTGTCAAAGAGCCTCAGCCGTTAGACCCAACAAGCAGCCTGAGAGACCAGCTGGGTCACGCCTAGATAGAGGCACACACACAGACAAATGAAACTTACATTTTGACATAACGGTTTGGTCTTTATCATATCTGCTTATTATTGTCACTAAGGTTAACTCAACGTTTGTAATGACATGACAGCATGGTGCGCATGTGTGTGTGTATGTGTGTCCTGGGATCCAATCAGACCTACCTGAACCTGACATGCATAAATTCCTTCATCCACACATAATCCAAAATTTGACTGACCCAACCAGAACCAGAACAAAGTCATAGAAACTAATTCCAGTAATATTTTTTTGGATGCCTCAAAGAATAATTTATAGATATAAGTCAATGTTTTCCCTCATGCACCAACAATGAAACATTATGTGGTACTCTAACTGTTATAGATGGACAGAGGATTACATTTTTCTAACTTATTTAATAGAGGTGAATCAATTAAAAAAAAAATGTGGTTACTTTCCTGCAGTGATTATGAAGCACCTCGTGTTAACCCCAGGGGAGTCTTTTTGCTGCAGAGCTGAAGTTGCAGTTAACTTCAGGGTTACTTCACTTTACTTGGTAAGGAAACGAGGGAATTTGGCTTGGGTCTTGAGAAATTGTAGCATTTATTTACTGACAAACTGTAGCTTAAACTGCATATTTAATATTACATTTCAATCAAACAACTCACGTTTGAAATGTTTATTGCAGCAGCACCACCGTAGCAACCTCAGCAAATATCTTAAACCCCCTTGGGGTGGGGCTTAAAGAACAGGCAGATGCATGGTAGCAGAGGTGAAGATGGGAAATTTTTGCACCCTAAAAATTGGCAGGATGTGTTTGGAGGCATCGCACTGGTGTGTAGTTCAATCAGAGGAGACTTCATTTTGAATGAACAAATATATTTAACTGACATGCACAATGAAGATGAGAAATGTGAAAAGTAGTGATGTCATTGTATTTAAAGGGGCTGGTAAAACCGTGACCAGTATAGGAAACCCCCTGATGGAGTCTAGGCACTAGTGGGGAAGAGGTGGTGAGAGAAGAGAATGCTGAAGATCTGGATGTGATGAGGAGTGGACTGAAAGCAGCAGAGATGAGAACAGATTTAAAGTTTGACAACAGCAACATGATTGGCTGGAGGAGAGTTAACACCCATAGTCAGCTGATTAAGAAGGAAAATGAAAGAATTGAGAATGAACGAGACATAATGAGAAGGCCTTCCTGCTTGAACTTACGCTGAGCTTCATCAGCGTGACCCTAGCTGACTGCCTGAAGTGAGCTCAGCCACCATCTCTCTCCCGCTTAACCACAAGTTCAACTAAGCTCCTTAAAGGCGCTACAGCTACTCAACAACACACATCAGAGATCATTTTGGAATTAGACAAATTGACACAAACCCCAGACCCTTAGCAGTAAAACCAAATTAATAACTGAAGACCTCTACCTCACAGGTCATACATATGTTGATTTGGCTGGTGTTTATGATGCTGTGTAAATGTATCTCTGGTGAAATGTGGACTCCAAAGCTAGTCCAGCTAGGAACCAGTCCTCTGCAGTAGAGTCTTATTTGAAGACATGATGGGAATGGGCCCATGTAGCTCAAAGAATAACACCTAGTAGCTACTGACCAGCTTTTTTTATTTACCCCAGTAACTTTACTAGGAGCTGTACTGTCCTGTTTTGGTTGTAAGTATGACTAAACTCACTTTATGTCAAATTCTTTCATTAATTTGACCATTAGTGACTTCAATGAACAACTGAAGTAAACTAACGGCTTAGTGTCACATTAACATAAGCAGTTTTTACCAAGCCTATCTTGGCTTTGTTTGCTAAGCTAGCTAGGCCATGCGCTTGAACAGACACCATGAACGTCCACATGTCCTCACAACACCTAGACAAGATCACTATTGATCGTGTCATAACATATGAATAAAGCTAATCTTGGTTACTGTTGTCTACAGTCATATGAAAACTATTATTTATATAATTTATCTTTTGCACACAAAAAATTACCACTGGATGGCCAAAACAGAGAAGAAGAAAAAGGTGACGTTCTTATACCCCACAATCATAAGAGTGGGTGTTCCTGTGTTCTACAAAAATGACCAGCCGTGGCTGCAGTCAGACCCATCCCCTTATCTGTACACTTTATTGCAAATGCTCATTACACAGGAAAACTGCCTGCACACAACAGTGGTTCAACCATGCTGAGCACTGCTGGTCAAAGTTGAGGAGGAAGTGGGTCTGCGAACGGTGGTAGATATTAACAACGGACAGTTAACTACATCTATCTGAGCTGTTGATTCATTTCCAGCCACCTGCATGCTTGTGGTTTTTGTTCTTATTTTCAGTGATGTCACCATGTTCCCAGATCTAAGCTGTTCATTTTATGAGTACAATATTACCGATAAAGAAGATTGGCAAAGTTGTAATACACTGGAATTATCCAGCCTCAAGAGTCAAGAACTTTTTCTGCATGATCACTATTCATTTCATTGCAGAAAATGAAAGCTGTGCAAGATAAGGTATGCAGATAGAATAGCAGATATAATGTGTGCAGTTGAGCAAATGTACGTTGTAAACAGATGGAGATGGACTACAAACACATTCTATCCATTATATTAACCTGTTCTCACTCATATTTGTATTCATCATCTGTATGCACTTTTCCACAGAGCTTCAGTCGATGGTCATTTTCCCACACAGGTGATTGGTTGGGAAATCAGACAGATTCAGACGAGATTAATGGACGAAAAAGACTGTGATAAACAGGACTTATCTCTGCCTATCATATTCTGATCTGTAAACACTGTGCATTCCCCTGCAGACACGTCAGTTAGACACAGCCCCCGCTCCAACACACCACCCCGACACTACAGTAAGACCTTGAAAGCACAACCCAGCACACATTTACTAGTGAAACATTGATTTGTCTCAGGATGACTTGATATAGCATTAATTCAAACAGTTGAAAGTGATTTGATATTAATATTTTGAGACGTTTCTGTGCGGCTGTGATTTGTTTCATAACTGATTCTGTTACATTCTACATTGTCCTAACTGTTTTCTAACTGACAGGGCTTGATGTGGGTAATTGCAGAGATAAATAGTGAGGTTTTTTTTGTACTTTGTATTTCTACAGCTGAGATTAATGAACCCTATTTGATTTACGATTTTCACATCCCCACATCTGAGATGATTTGGACTGTATAGCTGTATTAAAAATGAAAAAAAAAAAGATCAAAAAATGAAACTCCAAAACTTAGAAACTCAGTCACGGAGCTAACTTCTATTCAAGACATTTGAAAATCAGAACACTTTTTTCAACAAAAATGATTCTATCAATAATGTATTAACCTACAGCAGGAGCGTGGTACCTTCCTGCCCTACATTGTCAGATTAAGCATCAGAATTCATTTATTAAATTTTTTTTTTATTGTTGGATTATGTCCCTTTTTTTGCAAAGCAATGACTTATCACCTTCACTGATGCAAACCAAGCTGACAGCACTGAAACCAACTGCGATGTGTAACTGTTGTTTTTGTTTAAACTTTTGGAGGTGAATAACAAACATCAGAGGTGTTTTCCTCTACACAGAGTGAGTAAAACCACATCCTCCATGCTGCACTTGACTCAATTGTGCATGCGTACAGGCTGTGTCAACCAGCAAGAGTGTGTACCAACACCAAGTGTGTGTGTGTGTGTGTGTGTGTGTGTGTGTGTAATCTGTTTTCTGGATAATGCTCAGGCCAACCAAACCTCTCACCAGCAAAACCCAGAAAACCTCACTGTATTGCAAATGAGCTGCTGCAACACCCCTGCAATGCCTGACTGCAGCTGTGAGTGCAGCAATGTCCACCATGTGACCTTACAAGCCCCTGAAATCATGCTCCATTTCACTACTGCAGATAAAGGCTTCATTTTATCATACTGTGATATATAGTAAACTGTGACCACAGTTTGTCCTCTTTACATAATCTATTGTATTTTTGCTCAGTTTATTCTAATGTATGTGATATGAGGTATACTGTGAATTTACACAACAAGTTAAAAGCAGCGTGAATACATTTTCAGTGTCAGTAGAGCACATTAATGTTACTATTACCCCACTAGAATACTGCGCTCTCTGAGTGCAGGGCTACTTGTGGTTCCTATAGTCTCTAAAAGTAGAACAGGAGCCAGAGCCTTCAGTTACCAAGCTCCTCTCCTGTGGAACCAGCTTCCAGTTGTGGTTCGGGAGGCAGACACCATCTCTACATTCAAGAGTAGGCTTAAGACATTCCTCTTTGATAAAGCTTATAGTTAGGGCTGGATCAGGTGAGTCCTGAACCATCCTTCATGTTCATCATCATCATCATCATCACCATCAGTCACTACTATTATTGTAGTTGTTGCTACTGTTGTTGCTGTGCACCTTTGTCTCTGTCCTTCTGTCTTTACCTCTGTCTGTGTGTGTGTGTGTGTGTGTGTGTGTGTGTGTGTGTGTGTGTCTCTCTCTCCCGAACCCCAACTGGTCGAGGCAGGCGACCACCCACCTAGAGCCGAAGGGTCTGTCCTAGGTTTCTGCCTCCTAAAAGGAAGTTTTTCCTTGCCGCCGTCGCCAAGTGCTCGCTCATGGTGGGAACAGTTGGGTCTCTGTAAATAATTTCATAAGGAATACGGTCTAGACCTGCTCTATTTTGAAAAGGGTCCTGAGATAACTTCTTTTGTTAACTGAATTAAATTTAATTTAATTATCTTGCCTCAGTTGACTGTGTATCACAATGACCTTCAGCAACCTTATGCAAGTTAAGTACAGTACAGTGCAGTTAGTGGGGTGGCTGTGGCTCACAGGAAGAGTGAGTTGTCCATCAATTGGAAGGTTGTCGGTTTGATCCACGGCTCCTCCCCCACATTGCTCCCGATGCTGTGTCATCGGTGTGTGAATGTGAATAAATGAGTTAGTTTCTGTTTGATGGACTTTGCTATCACTGTGTGAAAGGGCGAATGTGAAAAGTAGTGTAAAAGCGCCTTGAGTAGTCAGAAGACTAAAAAGGCACTATACAAGTACAGTCCATTTTACTTATACTGATACACTTATAGTATATGTTTATTTATCAGGCTTATGTTCATATTTTGGAAAATGATCACTCCTCAGTTTGAGAGTCTTGTACTTATATAGCACCTTTCTACTCTCCAACCACTCAAAGCACTACTTCCACATTCACACACTGATACCTGATACCTTACTGTCCTCTTACAATGGTTTGTTAGTTTTGTAAGTGTAATACTGTGGTGGCAGTGTGGCAGTATTTCATTTCATTACCTGCTGCAACCAAACCGGTTTGCCATGTAGGGATAAATACAAATATTTAACTAACTCATTTATACAGGTATGAAGTAGTATACACATAATGTCATTTAACACCTTCACACATAGATTTCAGATTACTCCAGTGAAATGTAACACGTTTAATCCTGTGCTTTCAAAGTAGGCCTACTGTAATAAGTGTAAAAACTACTGAAGGTTTATATTTCATGAAGTGTGTGTGTATAGAAATTGATATCATATTTAAGAAAAAACTGTCCCTTAAATCTATTTCTTTGCAAATAGCAATGAACATTAGTTAGTTTCAGTTTGATGGGCTTTGCCATCACTGAGTGAATGTGTGTAAAAGGGTGAATGTGCCACGTAGTGTAAAAGCGCTTTGAGTGGTCGGAAGACTAGAAAGGCGCTATACAAGTACAGGTCCATTTACCATTTACTATTCATTGAAGCTGCTCCAACAAGATGTGTTCTTGCAGGCCATACATAAAGTGTGTATATATAGGTTTGTGTATGTGTGTATGTATACAATCACAGGCTCTAGATAGGGCCTTTTGTGTTTTTTGCTAGTTTCGCAGCCACCATAGGTTCTCCTACATCCTCGGAAGGCTGAGCAGTAATCAGCTGGTCACAATCTGCAAGTTACCAGTTAGATGCCACTAAATCATATACACTCGCCCTTTAAAGGTTTACTCACTTTTTATGAGACAGCAGAGATGAATATCTTGACTTTTAGTCCCTGAAATGAAGGACAAGCTCAACTGTCATCATGTAACCTGAGCTTTTTCCATGACCACTGGAACAAATTTCATCCACTAAGGAAGACCATGAGATGTGGTTAAAAAACTCTGTAAAAAGTTAGTAAGCAGACATTGAGTTGAAAAGGTTTCCATGGTCAAGAACTTACCATATTCACCCACAACTCTTTTAATGTCAAACAACAAATTCAAATAAGAGAAGTTAGTCTGATTAGGAGAGAACTTTAAATGTGGAGCTGCTCCTACTTACTGTATATTAGACAATGTGACAGAACAAGACAGACAAAAACTGAAATAAGGGTCCTTCTGCCCTGTTTCATCTCATCTGATTTGCCATTTAAGGACATTATCACTCAGTTAATAGGGCCTCAGAGTCATAACATGCACACACACGCATGCACACTCATTCCAAACATCAGTCAGTAGCAGTAAGGTGTGTCAGATTGAGGGAGCTAAGAGTAAAGTCATCAACACACTATCTTAGTTTTATGCTATGCTGAGACTTTCTGTTCCCGTAACTGAAATTAGGAATACAAGAAGATAGACAGGGAGATTTCACAACACGTTCTCACTCCTAATTCGTCAAATAGTTCTAGTAGTAAAAATAGTTCTTGTCAGTGGCCTTCACCTTCGAAATAACACACTGTAGGTGCCCCTCTAGTTGATTTTTTCTGGATATGCAGGGTGCCATGGTCAAGTTAAGTTTAGGTACAAAAACTACTTTGTTAGATTTAGGAAAAGATCAGAAGCTACTTGCGTACCTGATGGAAGTATGTTACGTAAAGTACATCACTTCTTGCATAGGCTTTGTATTCATTTTGTATTGAATTAAAATGTATTGTTGACTTTTCTTATGACCAGGCTCCTACTTATATAAAATATCTGCCTTCTTAAAACATGATATATTAAAAAAGCATTTATCTTTGTGCACATTTGACTTCATTATATATATTTATGTTATTACTATGCCTTGCATAAGCAAGCACAATACTACTATCCCTCGGGCTTATTCTTCTTCCGTACGTTTTTTGGCGCGCTTCTTCTCCCGCAGCTTTTGTCGCACATACACAAAAAAGGTATCAAAACGTGCGGCTCGATGAGGACATTAGTGCTATGACTTTTCTAAGGAATTTGCCAAACGGTTTGCCGATAAATCGCCAAAAACCGGTCCAAAAATGAATGGGTGTGTATTGCGAGAACCTCCAACTGAAAAAACTGCCAGAGTGCGTGACATCATCGCTAGAGTGTGGGGAGAGAGAAAAATTTGTCGAAAAATAAATTTGTAAACTGCTGTCATGGCCACAAATTTCACTCTACCGAAATAATTTATAGATAGAAACGTAGGTAAATTCGTTGGGGTCGCAGTGATACCATTGCTGAAGCTGTCAGACAAATAGTTTTGGCGGGAAACACACTGATGCGCCAGCAACACCCTCTCGCGGCCCCATCTACTCCCATGTTAAAATGGAGAGGAGGAATCTTGAAACACGCTCGTTGAACCTCTTCTCTCTCAATCTCCCCAGGTCACATTTTTTAACTTTAACCACTGAAACTCGGCACTGCTATAGTCAAAAAGATGATGACGCTCACGGTCTTTTCGGTTTTCATTTCGGTCGTTCCTGGCCATGGGTTCGAGGGGATTAATTTTAATTGTTTTCTGTCTCTCTGAGGAGTTACAGACAGAGAGAGAGCACGCGCAGCTGCTGTGGGCTCCCCTGATTGCCATGACAACTAAAGCCTGCTCACACACACACACACACACACAGAGCTAGCTACAGAGAATGACAAGACATTAATAAGCTAGCGCTAGCTGGCTAGCTAAAGATAATTAGCAGGCGGCTAACAAGCAAACAATTTAAAGCTGAATGATTTTAATATTAACACAAAATAAGAACAATACACCTTAAATATTTTACCCTACTATGAGCTGTTCCTTAATTTACATTAGCACTCCTTCAGGAGCATAATACAATTAAACACATTAACCAAAGCTAGCACTTAGCTAGCGATTAGCGCTTAGCTAGCGATTAGCGGTTAGCTAGCGATTAGCACGTAGCTAAGCGCTAGCTTTGGTTTATGTGTTTATGTGTGCTAGCTCTAGCTAGCTAGCTAAAGAGAATGACATGATATTATTATGCTATAGGGAGGATTACATGGCATTAATGATCTAGCGCTAGCTGGCTAGCTAAAGATAATTAGAAGGTGGCTAACAAGCAAACAATTTAAAGCTGAATGATTTTAATATTAACACAAAATAAGTTCAATACACCTTAAATATTTTACCCTACTATGAGCTGTTCCTTAATTTACATTAGCACTCCTTCAGGAGCATATGACAATTAAACACCTTAACCAAAGCTAGCACTTAGCTAGCGGTTAGCACGTAGCTAGCGATTAGCGGTTAGCTAACGATTAGCACATAGCTAGCGAATAGCGGTTAGCTAGCGATTAGCACGTAGCTAAGCGCTAACTCTGGTTAATGTGTTTATGTGTGCTAGCTCTAGCTAGCTAGCTAAAGAGAATTAGAAGGTAGAAGAAGGTATTAGAAGGCTAGCTAATTAATTAAAATGCTTTGCTTGCTAGAGAACAAGCTACTAATGTTCTAGCGCAAGCTAGCTACACAGAACAAGGTATGAATGTGCTAGCACTCCCTAGCTAGAGAGGACAAACGATTACTTTGCTAATTAAACGTCACAAAAGACACTGAAATTCTTAATTAGCATCTATTTCAACTTGTTACACCTGACACAAGTAATACAGATTTAGTAATGTGATAAAACATCAAGTTAGATTTATTTTGTGAGGAAGAAGACACTCAGACTGTTGTAACTGCCTATGACTGCACAGTAAGAATAGTTTTCTTTCTTAATTATGTATTATTTATTAATATAAATATTGTTATTCATATTATTGATAGCATTACTTATTATTGTTGTTATTATTATTATTATTATTATTATTATTATTATAACTACATACTTATTATTCCCACCATTGTGGTTATTACTTATTTAGTTACTTTAGCAATTTTAATTAAACCATGACCCTTCCTGCATTATCCCAGGACAATAGTATGCCAAACTCCATTTAAGAAATACCATATATTAACAAATATTTGCGCTTACATAAAAGCACATAACTGTAGAAACACAAGAAAAAACTCATCATATCTCAACAGTCTTCTTGTTAATTCGGCATCAATATAATACATAAATACCAACTTTTTGGCCGACTTTGTCGCATCAACTCGTTACCGGCCTCACGATTTCAGTGGGAGAAGATCGTGGGAATAGATGGAAAAAACAAGATTTGTCATCAAAATACGTGGTTGTTAGTGGATCACGCGTACGCCGAATTAAACACGGGTGTCTCCCCTCATTGTACTGTAAACTACTCGGCAGTGTCAGTAATGTATGGGCCAGTGTCACGGGCCAGAGCAAGGCACAATCAAAATTTCTTTAGGAATTTTCTAGTTATGTTATTACTATGCCTTGCATAAGCAAGCACAATACTACTATCCCTCGGGCTTATTATTCTTCCGTACGTTTTTTGGCGCGCTACTCCTCCCGCAGCTTTTGTCGCACGTACACAAGGTATCAAAACGTGCGGCTCGGTGAGGACATTAGTGCTATGACTTTTCTAAGCGTTTCGCCAAACGGTTTGCCGAGTGCGTGACATCATCACTAGAGTGTGGGGAGAGAGAAAAATTTGTGGAAAAATAAATTTGTAAACTGCTCTCAAGGCCACAAATGTCACTCTACAGAAATAATTTGTAGATAGAAACGTAGGTAAATTCGTTGGGGTCGCAGTGATACCACTGCTGAAGCTGTCAGACAAATGGTTTTGGCGGGAGACGCACTGATGCGCCAGCAACACCCTCTCACGGCCCCATCTACTCCCATGTTAAAATGCAGAGGAGGAATCTTGAAAGACGCTCGTTGAACCTCTTCTCTCTCAATCTCCCCAGGTCACATTTTTTAACTTTAACCACTGAAACTCGGCAGTCCTATAGTCAACAAGATGACGACGCTCACAGTCTTTTCGGTTTTCATTTCGGTCGTTCCTGGCCATGGGTTCGAGGGGATTCATTTTAAATGTTTCTGTCTCTCTCCAGAGTTAGAGACAGAGAGAGAGCGCGCGCAGCTGCTGTGGGCTCCCCTGATTGCCATGACAACCAAAGCCTGCCTCTCACACACACACACACACACACACACACACACACACACACACACAGCTAGCTATAGAGGCTGACAAGGCATTAATAAGCTAGCGCTAGCTGGCTAGCTAATGATAATTAGAAGGTGGATAACAAGCAAACAATTTAAAGCTGAATGATTTTAATATTAACACAAAATAAGAACAATACACCTTAAATATTTTCCCTACTATGAGCTGTTCCTTAATTTACATTAGCACTCCTTCAGGAGCATAATACAATTAAACACATTAACCAAAGCTAGCACTTAGCTAGCGATTAGCGCTTAGCTAGCGCTTAGCGGTTAGCTAGCGATTAGCACATAGCTAGCGATTAGCACATAGCTAAGCGTTAGCTTTGGTTAATGTATTTATGTGTGCTAGCTCTAGCTAAAGATAATGACATGGTATTAATATGCTAGCGCTAGCTAAAGAGAATGACATGGTATTAATATGCTAGCGCTAGCTAAAGAGAATGACATGGTATTAATATGCTAGCGCTAGCTAAGGAGGATGACAGGTTATCAATATGCTATAGGGAGGATTACATGGCATTAATATGCTAGCGCTAGCGTGCTAGAGAGCAAGACATGGTATTAACATATGGGCCAGAGCAAGGCACAATCAAAATTTCTTTAGGAATTTTCTAGTTATATACTATTGTTTCTTTGTATTTCATCTTTTTGTTTCTTTGATACACCACAATGCAACCTAGACATGTCGTCTGTGATGAACCCAGGGTCATCAGATGTTTTGGATCTTAACATCAGACATCCTAACCCAGGCAACCCAGTTAGGGGTTATCAGGCCCAAGCTTGTGTCCAGGTTGCACATTCAGCTATGTGTCACCCCTCTTCATCCAAAGCCAATCCAAAGCCCAATTTTGTAACATTGTTAGGAAAAGCGCTATATAAAATAAGTTTATTCAAATTAAAGAAAAAAAACATGAATGGCGCCCAGCATTTAGTATGATGTCATTATATAGATTTTCTATCGACATCCCCAGCTGTGATCACGTCTACAGGAAAATTAACACATGTCATCCTTGTATCCAGACAGAGCAGGGAGCTGCTGTTGGATACAGACAGCAGATAGGAGAAGGAAGAAACCAATAATAATGATGATGATGATAATGGTTGGCAAATAAAAGAGACTCCTGAACATTGTTTGATGTGTGTATAAGCATCAAACAGAACTGGTGATGAGTGGGTTAATATAAGGCTGAGGCTTTCTTCCTCTGTAGTTCAGAGGCTGCTGCTGTGTGCCACCACCCCCGTAGAGAACACTGCCTAATTACAAGCACTATCAAAGCAGACTGAACGCCTGTGTGTGTATGTACATGATAGTCTTTGTGTGTGTGTGTGTGTGTGTGTGTCAACACTGAAGAGTCTGTGTGTGAGAGTAATTACCCCCCACCAATAAAACAGGTTGTCTACAGGCTTCATGAAAGGAGAGTGGAGCCTAATGGAGTGCTGTGAGGAACACCCATCACTTTAAACAAGACTGCTTTTGAAGTCTCTGCACTGTACATGTGTGATGCTGACTGGCTAGTTAAGGGAGTTTACTCATCTTCTTAGTAAGTTACTTACTGATGAGTAATACTGAAATTTACTAACACCACTTACTGTGCATCTCACCAAGAGTCTCCTGAGGGGATTTTAGTCAAGATACTTTAACAGCCAAAATTGTGAAATGTGCCTTTAAGAGACTGTGTTGCCTAGATACGAGAGAAGCTTCATCAGAAAGCGCCTAACCTACCTTGAGTTTGTTGAGCGGTACACCAGCAGTGAATGGATGCCTGTTGCTGAGCTCCTGTTTTCCTTTTACCTCTCAACTGTTAACTCAACAGTAACGTTTGGACTACGTGTGGTTATGTTCATGTATGATAAAATAGTAGCCGTACAACTGGGCTTGAGAAGGTTGATGTGTTAGTAATAAACACATAGTGGAAACCCCAGTACCAGCGTGGCTGTGAGTTTATGCCTGTTGCCTTTTTTCACTCCAAGCTAACATTAGGTCAACCAAGAAACACTGACCCAAATTGTTACAACATGGATGAAAGTTCCACACTGCAGCTTTAAAGCATGATTAAATACTTATATTGAAGCAAGTTACAAAAGGTTGGGAGTAGAGACCACACACTAATCTCCTACCCTGATTAACGAAACTTGGATTTTTGTATGATGTTGAAGAAATCAAATTGCTGCGATAGTAACCCAGGTTAGTGCAAGTGCAAGTAAAACAGTGATACTTACATACTGTACACTACAATGATAGAATGCTAGAATGATGGTAAATAGTAAATGGACCTCAAAGTGCTTTTGAATAACATGCCACATTCACTCTTTCACACACATTCACACAGTGATGGCAAAGTCTATCGAACAGAATCTAACTCATGGCAACTCGTGAGTGTGGCATAGTGTACAGCGCATTGAGTGGTCGGAAGACTAGAAAGGCGATATATAAGTACTCTCCATTTCAGTGACGATTTTGGGTGGGTGGGCTAACAAATGCATTACACTCATCAATACGCCACACAGCAGCTACAGCAGCTGGGGAGACATACCCGAAAGAATGGCCTGATGCCAAAAAATCTCTCTCTCTCTCTCTCTCTCTCTCTCTCCTCTGTACACATCAGCACATGCCAATTGCGCTACAACAACATTATAGAAAAGTACCAGCAACAATTTGCAATACCATGTACCAGAAATAAATCTATAAAACCAAAGCAAAAATAATTATTTGTAGAAGAGAGAGCTTGGGCATACCTTCTTTAAAACGGCGCACACATCGACGGCCTTTTTGTGACGCAAACAGGTTAATCACCATGTCAGACTCCACAGTGCTGTACCTCACCATCAGCTCACCTTTCAGTTTCTCCCTGCAGATCATTGGGTAATGTGCACATGCAAAGACAACAAGTGCCTGGTTTTCTCAAAGCGCACTGTGCGGCTACTGACACATTATCAGAGCGCTGCATCCTGCGCGGTGTTACAGCGGCATTACAGCAGCTGCAGCTGTGTCCGCATCTGGATGTGGCTGATTGTCATCTGTGGTCAGCAATTCAGATATGAAGCACGAAAAATTCTCCAGGGCCTGTCTCGTTTTGAGAGAATCTGTGGTCTTAGACGTGTACTTTGCAATCTGTGTGTTTGACAGGTGATCGGCTAATTGACTGTCTAAAAAAGAGAACTGGTCGCCGCTGGAGTGAAGTGGGAGATTCGTCGGACCCCCGCAGGGCAAGCTCATGTCCCCCACAAAATCTGTGATAGTGATTGTTTTTCTTTACCAGCTCGTTGTGTCTCTGTACAGTGACGCGGTGACCCTCATTAAGCTGACAGGCGATGTTCACTTTACCCAGCAATTACAACTTTACGCTATTTCCAATATGGCTCGTTGTAGCAGCTGCATTCATGTCCTAATTTTGTCGGATAAATATTTTGAATCCACAATTCCTTGTTGGGTCCAAGACGTGTCTCGTCCAAAAAGCAAACATGGGAAATGGACCTTTCTAGTCTTCCAACCAACCGAAGCACTTTTATACTACGTGCCACATTCATGGCAAAGTCCATCGAACAGAAACTAACATTCACACACCGATGCATGGCATCGGGAGCAATTTGGGGTTCAGTATGGTGCTCATGTGGCACCAGGAGCCAGGGATCAAACCCACAACCTTCCGATTAAGGAGCGACCCGCTCTGCCTCTGAGCCATAGACACCTACAGAACAGTGAATTCCTAGCTACACTTGCTGTTAGCCAGTCCATTAACTGAAACCACGTAACACAAAATTCCGATTTTGTCGTTTGTCCTTTTGTGTTATTTGAACATCATTTGGATGATGTGTCCCCAATCTCTGTACTTTACTTACTTTAAAGAAAATTGATTAGAAAGTAAATAATCCACCTCGTTCATGTTCATACTAACGCCCACCATACTACGAACTAGCCTCACTGTACTGTAGCTACCCTATGATTGGTCGAAGGTCACTGTACTGTAGCTACTGCGCTGTGATTGGTCGAAGGTCAGCCTTTGGGCTGAATGAATTTAGCCCAAATGGGGGCGTGTCACGACACCTGTCAATCACAATCGAATGGAAGCTTACGCTACTGTGCTTGGGCTGAATGAATTTGGCCCAAATGGGCAGCATATGAAGGGGGCGTGTCACGACACCTGTCAATCAAAAGTGAATGGAAGCTTACGCTACTGTGCTTGGGCTGAATACATTTATCCCATTCACAGGAAAAAACCCAAGATATATCATATACCCTGGGGTTTTTCTATCAAGCTGTTGCTGCTCTAGGTTCTACCAAAATTCAAAACAATATGTTCTAAGGTCTAAGGTAGTTTTTCATCTTTACTGAAAGAGATAGGGGGGTCTTAGCCCTGTTAGCCCATATATACTTCCATATGTATATACACACCATATATCTTCTTCATGTTCATCATCATCTGTCACTTCTATTAGTGTAGTTGTTGCTACTGTTGTTGCTGTCTGTCTGTCTGTCTGTCTGTCTCTGCCTCTGTCTCTCTCTTTTATAAGGAGTACGGTCTAGACCTGCTCCCTTCTGAAAAGTGTCCTGAGATAACTTCTGTTATGAATTGGTACTATATAAATAAAATTGAATTGAAATTGAATATACCAGCTGTCCCTGGTCCATTTACCATTTACCATTACTTTACCATCTACATCAAAAACCTTAAAAATGGTGTTTATTTCTGAGAAATCCAGGGAGAAAAATCTCCTTGGATTTTTGTTGAAGTAACCAGGGTGATGCTAACTTCTGGGCTGGACTACAAAATATGTCACCACTGCAGCACTGTACAGGGGCAAAAATATGAACGTTCAATATGGAGAGCCCAAGTTCACATTTATTTTCCACTAGCCTCGGTTACACATTGTATTTGTCTTTTTTTATTCTCTTATTGGTTTCTTTGAAAAGCTGAGACATGATAGTGGGGTTTTCTACATTAAGTTCTAGAGTGATATAGAGTACCTTCAAATATGACAAATCTTGTAAATGCACATTTGAATGGAAAAATATATCACAGTGTACATCCAGGTTTGGTCAAATGACACAGTACTTTTCCAGATACCATGCCACCTTGAGCCCTACAATGTCAAATCCCAAAATAAAATACTCCACGCCACAAACACACATCTCACTGTGTATAGAGACAGCTACATGGAGCCTCCAAGACACAGAGGCACCAAACACCACAACATTCCCTTACCTTCCTTTTCTTAATTCATTGCGGATTAAACAAACACAGACATACAACCATCTCACGCCACAAAGACACAATCATGTGGTGCCTCCAAGACACACACTCATCACAGCCATCCATGCTTTCCTTTTTGTCCCAACTTAGACAAACAAAGACGGACCCAACTGGTATTTTCCAGTGTCTGGTGACTTACCTTGCAGCAGTGCCCTGCTACCCACTATTATGCCCCTCAGCCAGCCTAAATGTTCCACGGTGCAAAAACCCCAAAACATACAATTACCATATTGTGTAAGAGTATATGTTAGTGAGTGTGTGTGAGTGTGAGGTGTAAATGTACTGTATCTGCGTGTGCACATGCATCAGCAATGTTTGAGTATGTGTGTGTGTGTGTGTGTGTGTGTGAGAGTGAGAGAGAGAGAGAGAGAGAGCGTGCGCCCTGGAGCCACCCACCTGCAGTTGGTATGTTTTTCACCAATTCTGTCTCCTGTGTTTGGACTGTAGGGGAAAAGACCACCCTGGAAAAATCCCTATTTACAGCCCCCCTCTCTCTCTCTCTCTCTCTCTCTCTCTCTCTCTCTCCCTTCTAACCACTATAATATTGAAGGTTTCCTAACCTGTGCCCTTAAGTTACAGTTCTGAATCCACCAAACACTCAATTACACTTTAAATATCTGTTAGAGGGACGTCTGCGAGTTCTCAGTGCTATATTTCTTTCAGCGTGCTGAACCACACTGAGAGAGAATCAAGCTCAGCTGAGCTTGAACTGGCCTTAGTGCGGCTTTGAGCAGAACTGCTCTGCAGTCTGCAAAATGCTCCTCCCACGGCAGAAATAATAATGACAAGAGTTGCTGCAACATATTTGAAATAGTGATATGCAACAACATTTTGGGCAAGACAAATGACAAGCAGCAGCCAAGCTTGGCTTCAGTTTGGCACATTAAATTTTTCAATATGATGCTCCATTCTAGGTTTGACAGTATAATCATATGACAAAATATACCTAACATAATTTTAGCTTAAACTATTTGAAATTGTTTTTTTATTTATGATTATAGTTACATTTTCTTATCTGATCAAATTTTTGATTACATCTTTAAATATGGCAACTTTAAAAAGTCATGATAACCAATGCTCTATGGGGTAAATATCACGTTATTCCATTGTGCAATGAATTTGAGATCAGAGCTGCCACAAACAGACTCTGATTGGTTGAAACAATTCAAAGCTTCATGGGATTGCAAGTGGACAACTAATTCAATTCAATACAATTTTATTCGTACAGCGCCAATTCATAACAGAAGTTATCTCAGGAAACTTTTCAAATAGAGCAGGTCTTGACCGTACTCCTTATAAAATTATTTACAGAGACCAGACAGTTCCCTCCATGAGCAAGCACTTGGCGACGGCAGCAAGGAAAAACTTCCTTTTAAAGGGGAACTTCAGCAGATTTTTACCCTAGTCTTGATCACTAGAGGTCACCAAGTACTGTCGATAGGAAAAAGAACGACCAGAATTGGTTCTAGCAAACTGGAGATCCTGCAGCTAATGGCCAGAGCTCCCAGTTAGTTATAATACACTTTTTGGGGGCATATCCTAAAGAGTGCCTTTTGCTCCTCTTAACAGACACAAAATGCAATTAAAATGTCTGTGCAACATGATCAGGGCCCTTACGTGACAACAACATGCCTTTTCAACTCATACGTTGTGCAGAAACTGTACAAACAGTACTGTGGCCTACCTGTTTTTACACCGCTCGCTTCACCGAAAGCCCAGAATAATCGATCACGGAGATAATGCCGAAAAAAAGTTTATTTCCCCCTCAAAAATGTCCATGTCTTCACACACTACTCTCCGATTTGCACACTTCCTGCAGCAATTTCTTTTTCTGCATTTACCTGCAACAAGTGAAATCCCACGGGACTTCAGCCCGGACGGTGTGGAAGCCATCCACGGAGACGATCGGGTCTATAATGTCCCTGTGCAGCCATGTCTCAGTGAAACACATCAGACTCACGGTACTCCAGGTGGCTCCGTGTCAGCGCCGTTAGCTCGTCCATTTTGTTGCTAAGGGACCCTCTCCATAAGCCCGTCCCGTCTCGACCCTCCTCTCATTCCCCGACGTTGCTTCCCTCCTCTGCATCCCCGGTGTGTTTTCCTCCAGAGTTCAGGTGATATATCAGCTGGTCTGGCCACTACGCCGGCCGGCATTAGCAGGATCAGCTGTTCTCTGGAGTAAACAAAGGCGGCGTGTTCCGGTGGAAGCAGCATAATAAAAACAACACGTAGAAAAGCACGAAAACTCTCTGAAAACAACCTCATTAGAGAGGACAGGACTTCACAGAGTTACAGTGAAGAAAAAAGAACGAACAAAAGAGAATAAAAGTTAGGAAAGTTAAAAACTTTGGCGCATGCACACATAGCTTTTCTACGTGTTGTTTTTATTATGCTGCTTCCACCGGAACACACCGCCTTTGTTTGCTAGGTACAAGTGCCTACACTTTCATCGTCTACCTTTCCATGACCATGAGATACTGCAGTTGAGGCTAGTTCTTCAGCTGGATGTGCAAACTCCCATACAAGTACTATGCGAAAATGATCACCGCATTTGCAGCAAACATTTTGAGGAGGATGACTACAGAGACACAACACAGCGGGGCCGGCTGAAGAGAAATGCCATTCTGAGGATGAAGACTGCTGCAACCACTGTGGAGGTAATGTTATATTCATAACTTCATTTAGCTTCGTTTTGGCAGTCACGGCTTGAGAAGGGATGTGCAGGGGAAATAAACTTTTTTCGTCGCGAAGGCATTATCTCCGTGATCGCATAGTACTTGTATGAGAGTTTGCACATCCAGCTGAAGAACAACTAGCCACAACTGCAGTATCTCATGGTCATGGAAAGGTAGACGATGAAAGTGTAGGCACTTGTACCTTCTCATTCTGTTGCCACCATTTGGAAAGGCACAAACGCGAACCATTTCTTCTCCACAGTAGATCAACACACGTTATTCTTACTCCAAACTTCTTCCCTTGTAAACACCTCCGATCAACAATCTCTTCTTCTTCTGCGTTTACCTGCAACATTTCACTTGTTGTAGGTAAACGCAGAAGAAGAAATTGTTGCAGGAAGTGTGCAAATCGGAGAGTAGTGTGTGAAGACATGGACATTTTTGAGGGGGAAATAAACTTTTTTTCGTCGTGAAGGCATTATCTCCGTGATCGAGTATTCGGGCTTTCGGTGAAGCGAGCGGTGTAAAAACAGGTAGGCGACAGTACTGTTTTGTACAGTTTTTGCGTACGTATGAGTTGAAAAGGCATGTTGTTGTCACGTAAGGGCCCTGATCATGTTGCACACACATTTTAACTGCATTTTGTGTCTGTTAAGAGGAGCAAAAGGCACTCTTTAGGATATGCCCCCAAGAAGTGTATTATAACTAACTGGGAGCTCTGGCCATTAGCTGCAGGATCTCCAGTTTGCTAGAACCAATTCTGGTCGTTCTTTTTCCTATCGACAGTACTCGGTGAAATCTGCCGAAGTTCCCGTTTAAGAGGCAGAAACAGTGGACAGACTCCGGCTCTAGGTGAGAGAGAGAGAGACACACACACACACACACACACACACACAGAGGTAAAGACTGAAGGACAGAGACAAAGGTGCACAGCAACAACAGTAGCAATAACTGCACTAATAGTAATGACTGATGGTGATGATGATGATGAACATGAAGAAGATGATGACGACGACAACAACAACGATGGGGGACAATGAGCATTGACTAGTAATATTAGTAACTGTAGTAATAATAATAATAATAATAGTAATAATAATAATATCAGTGATATTAGCAATGGCAGTCAAACAGGACCATGGCAGGAGGCTCCACCAGGATCCATGAGAACCTGCGAGACGAGAAAGCACAAGAACTCCTGGGAAGAAGTGAAGTTAGTAACATGCATTAATGGGACATGAATGAGTGCAGAAAGAGAGAGGAAGAGAGGAGCTCAGTGCACCATGGGAAATCCCCCGATAGTCTAGGCCTATAGCAGCATAACTAAGGGATGGTTCAGGACTCACCTGATCCAGCCCTAACTATAAGCTTTATCAAAGAGGGACGCTAACAACCATTCTAACAACAACAATGGTTTTCAACGCAGAAACATTTTTACTAAATCCTGACAGTAAGATAATAATGAGGTAATCTTTGAAAAAATATGGTTCCTCTGGCTCCTCTTAGTGTTCCTGATTGGTTGTTTTCATTCAGGTCTGGTGGATTCTTACAAATGCCATTAGGAGCACTAGGCTGTCCAATTTGAATAAAGACGCGAAGATCTGCGAGGTAAAATTGCTGCTTTTGTCTATGAAGTCCATTGCAAGCGACAGTGATAAAACGGCTGTTTCTGGTGAACCAAAAATACATTTTAGTGTTAAACAGAACTCTATAGGAATCCTGTCCATAATGTTGTCAAACACTTAGAATAACAATCTGTACAACAGTCTGTCAGTGGCAAAAACTCTGTTAGTAGATGTACTTTGACGCCCGCATTTGTCCCCCTTACGTTGCAGCCATTGCAGCCCAATTCATGGTTGCGTGGAGTCAGAATATTTTAACATTTAACTCATTGAAGTTTGAATGAAATGTGTTTTATGATCTGCAACGTCTCTAGTGCGACGTCTAATGATTTGAGAAGTCATATACATCACCTTTAACCAACTAGCTGTGCCTCCACTAACTTGTAACTGACTAGGTGAAAGTTAGCAGCGTCCACCTGCTTTCAGTCTTTGCACAAAGCTAGGCTAAACACTAGGCCTCTCTCTTTACTGGACCAACAGAAATGAAACTGGCATCTATGTTCTCAAGTTTTGTCTTTTGTCTTCATAACGACTAGTGATTTATCTCTACATCTGTGGGTAGTGTGTGTTGCAGAGCATAGGTGTCAACCAGAATTAACTAAGCAAAGAGAATTGTGTGATAAAACCTCTCCTGTGGTTTGTAGACCACACATCCTGTTGCAGCTATGTTAATGAAACCTGCACGTGGTCTCATACACCGCATACGTACACACAAATTCTCTGAATTGTGTGCATACATTTGCAGTGTAATACCTGCTTGCACAGACACACACAGGGCCTTCCTCTGTTCCTCTTAATCAAAATCATACTATAGTGAAGTGTGAATACACACTGTGAAGCCAGCAGCTGTGAATGCGTTCTGCACCCGACCACAAGCTCACCACCAGTCAAAGTGAAAAACACAGGTTTTAAACATGATCTGGAAAAAAAAGTTTTCAAATCTTCATCTGACATTGTCACCAGTAACTGTCACATCACAGCTCACTGTCACAACCAATTCTGGCCAGTTGACAAACAGATGTTTTGCTTCTTTAAACATGAGCTTTACAATGGGAGTCGAAAACAGAAATGCACTCTATCCTCTCAAAACTGCTAGTTTTGTCTCCATTTTTGGTGCTCAGCACTCCTTGTTGTGGTGAGATCACCTGTCAATCAAATGTAATGACTTCTTTTCTCTGGAATCTTCAGGTTGAGTTTCCTTTCTGTTGATGTAACTGGCCTTTATTTCTCATCTCTCATCACTGATTCTGGTCACTACCCAGTTCTTCTTTTATTTAGTCAAAACATAATTCCATGTGCCAAAGGGCTTTCCCCAAACTAAGCAGACAGCTGCTGTTTAGAATAACAAATATGAAAGACCTCATCAATTGGCAATATGCTTTAAAAACACTGCGCCTCATCACAAGCCTCTCTTACTATTGTCAATGAGGCAACACATTTATGATCATTAGCATAATCAGTGCCATTAAAAATTTCCAGAATGTTTTATTCACAAACAGTAAAAAGAAAAATTTCAGTGCAGAAGTTGCAGATTCCAACCAAATGAAACACATTGACTCAACCAAGCATGTAGGAGGAACTGGTGGGAGGCCAAATGAGTGGCCACAAAACTCATTCAGTCACAGTTAAAGGACCAGTGTGTAGGATTTAGTGGCAGCTCATGGTGAAGTTGCAGATTGCAACCATTTGACAGCTAAACAGCTCAGCCTTAAAAGCATGGAGGAGAAACTACAGTGGACACAAAAGTTGCAAAAAAAGGCAAAAGGTCCTATCTAGATCCAGTGTTTGGTTTGTCTGTTCTGGGCTACTATAGAAACATGGTGGACCCGCTCTCTCTGTAGATAAAGATCTTCTTCTTCTTCTTCTCCTCTTATTTTCAGGTGATTATACACTCATGAAAACATACCTTTGAATATTATATTCCATTTCAGATCTACCTAAATTTTACACACTGGACCTTTAAATGTACAACATGTAATGTTTGCTATGAGAAAGAAATTAAAACAATAACAAAACACATGTTGACGTTGCAAAGTAGTGTGGGAGTCTTCACCAGCATTACTGTCATTGCAGTCAGCTTCTCCCAGTTACTGCTTGTTCACACCTCCAGCGTCCGCATGTTCATGGTGGAACGACTTGTTTTTTATTTCGGCGTCCATGTTAACTGATTAGAGTGGTCACACTGCCCACGTGAGACGCATGTGTCATGTGCGTCTAGATTATTTTTACGCACATGTCTCACAGCAAAAGAGCACAGTGAAAGGATCTGTTGGTAGTCATATCCACATATTTCATTTTGTTTAAACTTACTTTTCAAAGTAAAAGCACTGTAGTAATCTTTTATTTAATATGACTTCACTTGTGAAAGAATTTCTGGAAGTAAACCAGTTGAAGGGCAGTATCTTTCCACACTCATCTCTCTGTGTGTCTCTCTCTCTCTCTCTTTTGCTCGCTGTCTCAGGTAAACAAACCATAGGTGCTTTCTGGTTACGACTCTAAACATTTACGTTTAAACTATACAGCATTGTAAATTAAATTATATGAAAATTTTGATTTTTCATGGAAATTATACAGGGAAAAGTGTATAGGGAAACATAGGCAGCCACGCAGCAAACACATGGCTGACACGGTCTGTGTGAACACTGCGTGCATTGGAGACACAGCCGCCATACGCCAGAGACTGCTTTGTCAGCCTATGTGAACAGGGTGTTAGGATTCCTTCAGTGTTCACTCAGGAGGTTTCCACCAGGAGTCCAAAACAAACAGACCCACTGATTAAAACCACTAGAATCACTGAATAAAGCAGTTCCACCTTAAAAATCACTGTTTCTCCCACGCTGTTGGAGAGACAAAGGACACCCTGGAGGGACTTCGAGCTGAGCTGCTGCTAGACATAAATGGTGATCAATAGGAATCTTTTTTTTTATTATTATTATTAAAATGATGAAATATGGAGATACGAGATTTTCACCCGTCAGTAGTAGTAGCAGTTGACAATAGTTAGTACTAGTGGTTGCTTCATAAGGCCCATTGTGTTGCATCAGTGACCAAATCACTGTATGTAATAACAGTAATAACAGAGTACAAGAAGGTTAGAGAAAGTTAGCATATGTTCAACAGAAGTGTGTGTGTGTGTGTGTGTGTGTGTGTGTGTCAGTGCTTTGAAATGCTGTTTATATATGGGAAAAATAGCACACCTTGAGAGCGTATTAGTGTGTGTGTGTGTGTGTGTGTGTGTGTGTGTGTGTGGCCTTTAAAACAGTTTTACACAGGAAAGGTTACAACACAGTGACTAAATTTTCCTTTTAGGAAACTTTTACTCCCCTGCAAACACAAGTACACACACATACACACATGGGGTATGATCAAAATCACTTTGTTTGGTCACATGGTTGAATATCTGTCTGCCAGACGTTTTAACTGTTGGCCGTTTTGATTAAGATTATACTGTGGACACATTAACAACTGTTGTCTTACAGTTAAATTGGTTGTATTAACACACATAATAAGTAGGGACATTTGTCTTACTCAAGCAGCAGATTTTCTAAGCATTTGTATCACCATTTACAGAGAAATTCTTTTGACGATTAGCACATTTTTACGAATACGAAAAAGTATTTTGAAAAAAGATCTTATGAGAGCGAGTCGTCCTCTAATCGGAAGGTTGTTGGTTCAATCCCCAGCTCCTGCTGTGTATGAATGTGTTAGTTCCTGTTTGATGGACTTTGCCATCGCTGAGTGTCACTGTGTGAAAGGGTTAATCTGGCACGTAGTGTAAAAGCGATTTGAGTGGTCGGAAGACTAGAAAGGCGCTACACAAGTACAACTACTGTAAAACTTGTGAAAAATGCACCATCTAGAGCCGTCATAGACTTTCTGTATATTGACAGGTGCCGGTGGATGGCTGATTCCACAGAATCTGCTCTTCTTTCTTCCAGATTTCTAAGGTAACACTGAGGGTTTATAGTTGACAGGAGAGCCATATTCCTCCTCGTCCTCAAAAGCTCTGCATAAACTTTGAGTAGATGTTAAATCTTTGTGTGTAACCTTTGATCGCCTTTTATTGCATGTGCTAGCTTACTGCTTAGGCCAGCTTTACTGTTAAAGCCTTAGCTTTATTGTTAACATTGCCTTGTATATCTTGCTGGTAGCCTACTGTTTTTCTATATAAATATAAATTTTAGATTTACTGCTAAAATCAACTTGTACATTTGTAAATAACTCGAACACTTTTTATTTAACTTACACTTAAGCACGAAGCTGTAGGGCTGAACTTAGAATTTCTTTAACCACAGTTTTCTCCAGTTTTTGCTTAAAGGGACATTATGTCGGGATTTCTCCCATCCAGCGGTGAAATTGTATTTTGCATTCAAACGAATAGTGCTCTCTAGTGCCTCGTGTTTTTTTCAAATGCGTATTGCAACTACGCTAGCCATTATGTACCAAGAAGCCTACCTGTCGAGGAGAAAGTCTTTCTCCTTCATTAGCTCTTTCCACCTGGGAAAAGCTACCCCGATGTTTACCCTCGTTTTTTGAATTTGCCAGTCACGTTGCCTTTTTAATTCCCTTTTTCGCTTTTCTGGCGACGAGGATTCCTTCTCCTGTGGCTCGGCATAAGTATGATCCTCCATTATTAACTAAAGTGCAGTGCAGACTTTCAAATGTGGCGGGGCAGTGACAAGCGCCTCTCACTGATCTCCTTCTCCGTTATAGCTGGTTTCAGTCACGTGACGCTGGGCTCTGAACGAAAACGCGTTGTGGATTAGCTAGACAGGTAGGCTAGTGCTTTATGTCCCTCTCGGCAATTATAGTTTTTCCAAATGTTAGTTAGAAATTAAAGTAGAAGATAGGGTGGGTTTTGTTTATTAGTTTGGCCTCACCCTAAGTCTTACACTTAACTTGTGAATAACTGACGTTTTTCTTGTGTGTGGCAAATACATTTCTCACGTTACATTCTTTTCTGCTCTCTATATCTCTTATGTTGTATTATGACCATCGAAAGTATAATGGACAAAGCCAACTGGCGCGGAAGTGTCTTCTATGTAAAAGCGAACAGGGGCCAGCTTCACTGGCTGCAATTAAACAACAATACCATGCAGAAATAAGCCAACTTCCCACTTGATTTTTTTAGCTTAGTAAACAGTTCCCCAGTGAGTTTATGTACTCAATCTCTAGTTTCGGTAAGCGTACTGACTCATTTCCGGTTTACTTCCTGCTCTGTGTACACTGTTTGGTGCTGTAGCTCTGTCAGTGAACGCTAAATATAAATTAGTTTTACTCGTTACAGCGGTTATTTTCCCGCTTAACATTTAAACGTAGACTAGTTCTACCTAAAACACTCGGAGCTACTCTATCTTTTAGCGACTTTTCGCTAAAAAAATTAAAACGTTTTCACTGACGCTAGCTGCTTTAGCATTTAAAGTTAACGATGGCTTCTCCCCTCTCCTCTGTCCTGCTCAGTGTGCCAGATGTTTACTTATTCCTCTGCCTCCTTTATTGATTATGGTACATGTATTAAGTGTAGTTTATTTACTGCGCTGGAGGCGAGGCTTAGTGAATTAGAAGAACGGTACCGCACCACAGAATTATCTTTAGTTAGCCAGCCCCCAGTAGCCGGTGCAAGCCGACCGAAGGTAGCTTCTGTTCCTCCGGTAGTTCCCGAGCAGCCGGGAAACAAGGGAGAGTGGGTGACTGAACGGAGGAAGGAAAAACCGCTGAAGCCCCCAGTTCACCATCAACCCATTCATGTTTCTAATACATTTTCCCCACTCAGCGACACACCCGCTGAGGAAACAACTCTGATTATTGGCAGCTCCATAGTCAGAAACGTGAAGTTAACGAAGCCAGTGGCCACTGTTAAATGTATCCCTGGGGCCATCAAACATGTACAATGTTGTGGCTTTCACTACCTTACTTGCCCATTGCCAAATACTGTTAAATTGGAAGAGCTCCAAACACCCATCCAATGTCAGATGGATCAGGGATATTGTGTTTCACCTTAAGTTGGAGAAGATTAAATTCACCCTGAGAGGTAGTAAGGACAAGTTTAACAAGTTCTGGATGCCTTTTCTGACTTATTTTGATAACATGACTGATGTGACAAACTGGGACTAGTACAGGATATCTTTGCATATGTATTTTTTTTTCTTCTGCTTTATCGCACTATTTTCTCTGTTGTATTTTCCTTTCCTTTAGAGGATTTGGGACAGTGGGGTGAGGGGGCTGGGGCTGAGGGGTTTAATGTGTAGATTTACTGAATCTGTGATTGATTTAATTTCAAATGCCAATAAACAGATTTAAAAAAAAAAAAAAAAAAATGTATCCCTGGGGCCAGAGCGGGCGATATTGAATCCTATTTAAAACTGCTGGCTAAAGGTAAACATATAATAAATAAATATAATAAGATTGTTATTCACGTCAGCGGTAATGACACCCGATTACGCTAATCGGAGGTCACTAAAATTAATATGGAGTCGGTGTGTAATTATGCAAAAACAAAAATTAAAATGAAAACCAACTCCTCAGTAGCACAAAATAAGAGAATGAAATGTGGACTGTTAAATATCAGGTCTTTGTCCTCTAAAGCTGTTCTAGTTAATGAATTAATATCAGATTATGATATTGATTTACTTTGTCTTACTGAGACCTGGTTGTCCCACGAGGAGTATGTTAGCCTAAATGAATCCACCCCCCCAGTCATATTAATACTCACATTCCTCGAGGCACAGGCCGAGGAGGTGGAGTAGCAGCCAGATGTGATTTGAGTTTTAATGGACCCTAAACCAAAACTAAATTATAACTCATTTGAAATCCTTGTTCTTAGTCTTTCTCACCTAAACTGGAAAACACTGCAGCCAGTTCTATTTGTTATAGTGTACCGCGCTCCTGGACCGTACTCTGATTTTATATCTGAATTCTCAGAGTTTTTATCAAGTTTAGTCCTTAAATCAGATAAAGTAATTATTGTAGGTGATTTTAATTTTAATATTCATGTGGATGTTGACAATGACAGCCTTAGTAACGCATTTATATCATTAATACTCAATTGGCTTCTGTCAGAGTGTAAATAAACCAACTGTCAGGAATGGTGACCACGACTCAGACGCAGACTAGAGTGAAGTTTCAAATAAAGAGTTTTTATTTGAAGTGCACAAACAAACGTGGAATGAGTGGCCAGGGATTCAGATGAGGCAGATGAGACAGAGAGTTGGTATGGGGTCCGGGCTCCAGTGCTCTGGGTCTGGTGGTGAGATAGGGGAAAAAACAAGTTAGCAACAGGTAATTCTTAAATAGCAAAAGTTTCTGGTTTGGCTGGCGTGATTTCATACTAGATAGTGAGTTGATGATGATGAGGAACAGGAGTGCTGAGTAGTGTGGTGAACCACAGGTGTGTAAGTAGGAGCTCCAGCGGCCACGCCCACCAGTGGCATGAAGGAGGCCAGGGCCGTGACACCAACTCATTGTTTTAATCACACTCTTGACCTCGTTCTATCATATGGCATTGATATTGAACATTTAATAGTCTTCCCACATAATCCTTTTCTATCTGACCATTATTTAATAACTTTTGAATTCATACTATTAGATTATAAGCCATTAGGCAAAACTTCCTACAGCAGATGTCTATCTGACAGTGCTGTAGCTAAATTTAAGGAGGAGATTCCTTCAGTGTTTAATTCAATGCCATGTCTGAATTTAACAGAGTCCTATAACAACTTTAATCCCTCCGAAATTGATAATCTTGTTGATAGTGCTGCAGGCTCACTCCGACCAACATTAGATTCTATCGCCCCTATAAAAAGGAAATTATTAAAACATAGGAGACTAGCACCGTGGTACAACCACCAAACCCGCCAATTAAAGCAAAAAACAAGGAAGTCGGAAAGGAAATGGCGCTCTTCTAAATTATTAGAATATCGCTCAATTTGGCATGATAATCTTAAAACTTATAGAAAGGCCCTCTGTATATAAGTTATATAAGTTTTATTTTTGAAATTAGTTTTATGTTCTCTCAAATTCCTATTTTTGTTTGTTTCTTTTGGCACAAATCTATTTCCATACTATTTAGGCCTACCTGTACATTAATGCTATGGACAGATCTCCTATTCACATAATATCCTTCATTTATTGAAGGAGCAATGATAGGAATGTGAGTGCCATCTATGCAGCCAATCACACCTGGAAACCCTATAATATATCAAATTGACTGATTAGTGCTTCAAGTCTCAAAGCTTTATGACATAAATTAATTATTGCTTAGACTGATACCTGCAATTCTATGGAACTCTTCTTTGAGAAGTCTGGTGGGTCTGTGACTTGGGAACAGTACAAACGTGTATAGTAGCCATTTCAGTGCAAGTGTCACATTTCGCACAGCCCGACAGACAGTTGCCTTGGACACATGCTCTGCATCACTGATGTTATACAAAAAAACGTGCAATACAAAGACTTTGCTCGGAACTGAGAGTGTGTCCACGATGTGTCATGTGAACGATGTGAGGGCTGAGAATATTGTTTCGATAAATTATCGATGATGCAAAGAAACAGAAACGCTCAAACAGGTACTCATCAGGGATTGATAAAACATCCAATCGGGGTCTAATAATCCTCTCCTGACGGAGATTTCTGCGGAGTATCTGCGCCTCGACATCAACTGGCTCTTCAAGAAAAGGACACGCCATGTCTGCCACTGCCTTCAGTCTGCAGGCTTCAACTAAAGAGCAGGAGAAACTCAGGGTTGGTTGAAGAAAACCTGCCAGTGAGCAGGTTACGTTCACGGAGTATGTTGCCAGGGTAACTGACTCAGAGTTAAGCCGAACTGGCTTTGTGAAACTGAAAAACCAGAGTTTCCCTCATCTCAGGGTTAACTAACTCAGAGTTTTCACTAAACCTGCTTTCTGAAACGGGCCCCAGGTCTAGACCGTACTCCTGCCTCGACGAGTCGGGTGAGAGAGAGAGAGAGAGAGAGAGAGAGAGAGCGAGCAGAGGTAACAACAGAAGGACAGAGACAGAGACTAAGGTGCACAGCAACAACAGTAGCAACAACTACACCTATTAGTGACTGATGCCGATGATGATGATGAACATGAAGAATGAGCAGTGACTATAGTAATAATAGTAACTGTAGTAGTAATAATAATAATAATAATAATAATAACAACAACATCAGTAATAATTGCAGTGGGAGTCAAGCAGGACCATGGCAGGAGGCACCACCAGGATCCATGAGAACCTGAGAGACGAGAAAGCAGCAGAACTCCAGGGAAGAAGTGAAGTTAGTAACATGCATTAAATGGGACATGAATGTGTGCAGGAAGAGAGGGAGAGGTATAGTCTATGCCTATAGCAGCATAACTAAGACAAGGTTCAGAACTCACTGAAAGAGGAACGTCTTCAGCCTACTCTTAAATGTGGAGAGGGTGTCTGCCTCCCGAACCAAAACTGGAAGCTGGTTCCACAGGACAGAAGCTTGGTAGCTGAAGGCTCTGGCTCCAGTTCTACTTTTAGAGACTATAGGAACCAGAAGTAGCCCTGCATTCAGAGAGCACAGTGTTCTATTGGGGGAATAGGGTACTATGAGCTCTTTAAGATATGAAGGGGCCTGACCATGAAGAGCTTTGTAGGTGAGGAGGAGGATTTTAAATTCTTTTTTGAATTTTACAGGGAGCCAATGTAGAGAAGCTAATACAGGAGAGATATGATCTCTTTTCCTAGTTCCTGTCAGTAATTGTGCTGCAGCGTTCTGAATTAATTGGAGCGTCTTAATCAATTTATAGGGGCAGCCTGATAATATGAGTTGCAATAATCCAGCCTAGAAGTAACAAATGCATGGATTAGTTTTTCTGGATCCGTCTGTGACAGGATGTCTGATTTTTGCAATTGTACGTAAATGAAAAAGGGTAGTTCTAGAGGTTTGCTTTATGTGGGAATTAAAGGATATATCCTGATCGAAGATAATTCCAAGATTTCTAACAGTGGTGCTGGAGGTCAAGGTAATACCGTCTAGAGTACCTATATCTTTAGACAGTGAGTCTCGGAGGTGTGGGGCCAAGTACAAGAATTTTAGTTTTAGTTTAGCATCAGAAAATTCCAGCTCATCCAGGTTTTTATGTCCTTAAGACATGCTTGTAATTTAGATAACTGATTAATTTCATCGGGCTTGATTGATAGATATAACTAGGTATCATCTGCGTAACAGTGGAAGTTAATGGAGTAATGCCTAATAAGGGGAAGCATATATAAAGTGAATAGAAGTGGTCCAAGTAGAGAACCTTGTGGAACTCCATGACTAACTTTAGTGTTTATGGAGGATACATCATTAACATGTACAAACTGAGAACAATCTGATAAATAAGATTTAAACCAGTTTAGAGTGGTTCCTTTAATGCCAATTAGATGCTCACGTCTCTGTAATAGGATATGACGGTCAGTGGTGTAAAATGCAGCACTAAGATCTAACAATACAAGTACAGAGACAAGTCCATTGTCAGAAGCAATTAAAGGGTCGTTATTAACTTAAACCAGTGCTGTCTATCTGCTGTGATGAACTCTGGAAATCCTCAAATAAGCTATTGCTATGTAGAAAGTCACACAACTGTTTGGCGACTACTTTCTCCAGAATTTTAGAGAGGAAGGGGAGGTTAGAAATGGGTGTATAGTTCACTAAAACTCCTTGGTCAAGAGTTAAGATTTTTAAGAAGGGGTTTAATAACAGCTACTTTAAAGGACTGTGGTGCATATCCTGATAATAAAGAAAGATTGATCATATCCAGTAAAGAAGTGCCAATTAAGGGTACGACTTCTTTAAATGGTAAATGGACCTGTACTTGTGTAGCGCCTTTCTAGTCTTCCGACCACTCAAAGCGCTTTTACACACATTCACTCAGTGATGGCAAAGTCCATCTAACAGAAACTAACATTCATACACCGATGCACGGCATCAGGAGCAATTCGGGGTTCAGTATCTTGCTCAAGGATACTTCGACATGTGGCAGCAGCAGGAGCTGGGGATCAAACCCACAACCTTCTGATTAAGGAACGACCCGCTCTGCCTCTGAGCCACAGCCGCCTAGTTTGGATGGGGTCTAAAAGACAGTTTGATGGCTTCGATGTAGAAATTATTGAAGTTAGTTGATGCAGCTCGATAGCAGAAAAACTGTCTAAATATACGTATATCTGATTTTACATTTGGTAAAATTCCTGAACTTGGAGGCGATACCTGTTGAGAGCATTTGGTGATTAATTTTGTTTCTAATAGTAATACATTTATCATAAAAGAAGCTCATAAAGTCATTACTGCTGAGGGTTATGTGGATACATGGCTCAATAAAGCTGTGACTCTCTGTCAGCCTGGCTACAGTGCTGAAGAGGAACCTGGGGTTGTTCTTATTTTCTTTTATTAGTGCTGAATAACAGGCTACTCTGGCATTAAACTCTATATATTTTAAGACTATCTTGCCAAATTGAGTGATATTTAAAAAATTTGGAAGAACGCCATCTCCTTTCAGATTTCCGCGCTTTTTGCTTTAATTGGCGAGTTTGGTGGTTGTACCACGGTGCTAGCCTTCTATGTTTCAATATTTTTCTTTTTATAGGGGCAATAGAATCTAGTGTTCACAGTGAGCCTGCAGCACTATTAATGAGATGATCAATTTGGGAGGGACTAAGGTTATTATAGGACTCTGTTATTTTTAGACATGGCATTGAATTAAACACTGATGGAATCTCCTCCTTAAATTTAGCTATTTATATAACAATTTAGATGGTCGGGGGACAGACACAGTCTCTTTTGAGTGAGAAGTGTGTAAGACAGCAGCTCTGCTTCCAGCTTCCTACTCTGGATTGTCAGGTTTTAGAAATTAACTTTGTCATATTCCTAGATAAGAGAGTCCCTCCATCCAAAATGGCTAAACATGTCATCACTGGTCAGATTGGGCAGGGGTCCAGAGAAAACTACGGAGCCCGACATTGTTTTTAGCATAATTACACACGACACCACATCCGATTGGCATAATCTGGTGTCATTACCGCCAACGTGAATAACTATTTTACTATATTTACGTTTATCCTGGCCCCAGGGATACATTCAACTGTGATCACTGGCTTGGCTAAATTCACGTGCCTGACTATCGAGCTGCCAATAACCAGAGTTGGTTTCTCAGTGTCGCTGAGTGGGGAAAATCTATTGGACACGTGAACCTGTTGGTGGTGAACTGTCGGCTTCTGCTGTCTGGGGCTATGCCTCTTTCAGACAGTCACCCAGCCTCCCTGGCCTTCTTGCTGCTCGGGAACCACAAGGGGACGGCTAGTAGAAGCTACACTTGGTTACGTTACCTCCGCTGTGACTGTCTTACTGTCATGGTGACGACCATGATGCCATCTTGAGGCTTCACAACGGTATTCCACAAACCAATGGGTGACGTCACTTGTCCCCATGATCAGATGTAATATATATGCAATATAAACAGAATAAACATTTATACCAGGTGGAAACAGAGTCTCATTAGAATTAGAAACTTGATTGATACATACACCCCTTTTTAAGCTGTTTGTGCATGTCACTGGCCACATGAAAAGCCGATTAAGACAAATGTTCACGCACTGTCCGACGTAGTTTGAGAGGTTTTTGTAAAAACCTATTACAGTGCTCTGTTGACCAGAAGCCTCATTCATTTGGGTATTCTTTGATTCATTGAGGTTGTTTTGGTTCCAGTAAAACTGCCTGCAGAAAAACTCTACGCTAAACTTCAATGTCATAAATGATGGCATGAATGATCCTCTAAAAGGCCCGGCTTAAGAATCCAGCACAGGAATGCTCCAGTAATTTGTGGTTGGGGAACCTTGGTATTCCGGGTCTGAAAATGCTGGAGAGCAGTAAGGGCAGTGTTGGTACAACCGGGAGTTCAAAGTGGGAGTACAGTGGAGAACCTGTTATGCAGCCAGGACAGACTATTTGGACAGCTGGCACAGTTTAAGGAGACATGTTAGAGTGTGACTGAGTTTGTGGTTGAGAGTTGTGCATGAAAATCCTGTGGGCCTAGCAATCTTGGTCTGTCTCCATCTTGATCTTTTTCTGTTTGATAGATCCTCATTCTGTCTCTGAGTCCACATTATATCTCTCCCCCTTAGCTCTTTTCTATCATTTTTTCACTCTCTTCCTCTCTTTGCCAAAAAGTCAGCCCTTCACATTCACTCTGCAATTCCTGTCCCGCAGTAAAAACGGGAGACTGGGTTTCTGGCAGACCATCCCAACAGCAATCCTGTGGCTTTGGCATGTTCAGAAAGAGGGTGGGAGAGAAGGAGAGAGAGACAGAGAAAGAGGGCAAGAGATTGTCTAGGATGGAGAGTTTACCCAAAAGCGTCCAACTGAGGTTCAGCTCCAGAAAATTTCAACTCAACCTTATAATCTCCTCTTCTAAAAGCCTCTGGACATCTGCTGCTGTCCAACTCCCTGGTACAATTAAAATCAGGCTCAGAAATGGTGTATGCTGCCTGCTAGCCCTAGCAAAGGCACGTCTGTATTATTGTTGGTAAAATCACCTGAGTATGATGGACTGATGAGCAGCACTACAACCTCAAGATCACACTGTTACTTTAATGTACTTGTGTTGCTGGGAACTGTGCAGAACTCATGACTGTCAGGGCTTGTTGTTTTGGGGTGGAATCCTTTTAGAAATGTTTATAGATCACAGTATTCCAACATGAAACATTGAAAAAACACCTAAGTCTAGAGTTAATGATGTGTAAGAGATTAAAAGATAAAATAGACTTTATTGATCCCACATTGGGGAAATTCCCTTGCTACAGCAACTCCAGATACAAGACAACAGATAAGAAATGGTGGTCATAATGTTATGCAGCCCTATACCAACAAACTGTGATGCATTGTGTGACACCTTTCTATCAGAACCAGCCTTAACTTGCATCAGTGAGCCTTGGCCACCCATGACCCTGTCTCCGGTTCACTGCTTTTCGTTCCTTGGACCACTTTTGATAGGTACTTACCACTGCAGACCAGGAGGAGGAGGACCAGAGCTGCGGTTTTGGAGATGCTCTGACCCAGTCGTCTAGCCATCATAATTTGGCCCTTGTCAAAGTCGCTCAAATCCTCACACTGCCCATTTTTCCTGCTTCTAACACATTAACTTTGAGGAGATGTTCACTTGCTGCCTTATATAAACAGATGCCACGATAACCAGATAACAGTGTTAATTATTTCACCTGTTAGTGGTCATAATGTTATGGGCCAACCTTCCAATTAGTGGACGATCCACTCTGCCTCTGAGCCACAGCCACCTCAAGAACATACTTCAGTCACTTGTACAGAGACTCATCTTGTTTTACACACACACACACACACACACATCACACCACACCATACACACACATACACCACACAACACAACACACAAATGAGACTGATTTGCGGACTTCATCATGTCTTCTTTGCAGGGTTTGCAGCTTTCCGATGACGTCACTTCATAACGTTCCCAAAGCAACAGGAGGCTGCTCTTGTGTGAAGTTAACGCAAAACCAGGGGGGCTCCGTACAAGTGACTGAAGTATGTCATTGTAATTCAGTCCTATATTAAAATAAAATAAAATTAATTCAAACTTGTCCATGTTAACAATCAACAGTCTTTGCATGGAAATGACTGCAATAATTATCTCGTGCCCACGCGTTACTGTCTCGTGGCCACCAGTGCTGGCCAGTGGCATAGGCAGTACAGGCAAATGCTAAGGGCGCTGTCCATCCAGGGGGTGCCACAATGGGGGAAGAAAAAAAACAAAAGGTGCAACTTTCAATATTTTTATACTGAAACAAGTTGATGCTATTATTTCTTAGTCCGAAAAAAATAAGCCCACATTAATTTAACTGCATAGCAAAGCCTATTAAATAATAATAAGACTTTATTAAGCCCCCCTCCTCCTCTGACTGATTAGACTCTACCTGCTCTCTGAGAATGTCAAAACGACCAAAACTTTCCGGTTCCCAGGGAAGGAAAAAAAGAAAAGAAGAGGAGGAAAAACGCGACAAAGACAGAGGTAGAGTAAAGATAATGTCATGAAATGATTTGTCTGTTGCAGAACGATAGTAACCTTTAGTCTAACACAGGTTGCTAATCAATAAATAGCGTTAGCTCGTTTTAACGTCAGTTCATGTTTTGTATGGGGCCTAACAGCTGTTATGGTAAAAAGTAATACTCCCACCTTCTATTTCTCAGGGACATTTGTAAAGAGTAGATCTATTCAGCAGCTGTTTAAATTTGTTTACATTTTTATTTTTATTTATTACAGGTTAGCTAACGTTTGCTCTGCTTGTAACAGTCAGTCAAATGCTATTCCTTTCACACACCTTTATATATTAGAGTTGTAAGCCTTTTTGTTTGTTGTGTTCAGTATCGTCTAAAGTGTGTTTATAGTGTTAAACTTTACATCCATGTTAAAGTGCACATCATTAATATTAATTCAGTCAGGACCACTTTCGTCAAAATATCTTATATTCCAAGCAGAATTTACATTTGGCGGTATGGCTCTGTTCTGGGACCTCCTTGCCCTTCGACGTGCCTATGTGGAAAACCTTAAGGCAGAGAGAGCACACCTCCCTGCCCTTCCATGTGCATACATGGAAAAGTTTAAGACAAGGAGAGCGGCAGCAGAGACCCCAGGGTACAGAACAGAGCAAGCATCATTGGCAATCAGAAAATGACATTGATTAATTAGAAACAACATAAAAAGGAGGAGCTGGGGTGGAGGTGGGTGCAAAAGGCTTGTAGAGGAGCAGCAGAGATAGGCAGGCAGGCTAAAGCAGCTTAAATAAGGCGCCATGTAGATGTTTGCCAATTGGATGCTTAAGGAAATCAGGTGAGCTGTCAGCTGACTGTGTATGGTATCCAATGGGAAGCTTAGAGGAATCAGCTGATGTATGTTTATGACTAGCTGTGATCGTATGATATAGCTGTAACTGAAAGCTAAGCCTGACTTCGTGCCCTGCCTGAACTAACGCTATGCTCAATTACATTCCCATATGTTATATTATACTGCAGTTTACTGCTTCTTTGCATTCTGCTAATCAGCATTTACTGTTTCAATTTGCATATCAGAAAAAGTTGCAGTGTATATCATTCATGTACAGTACAGTGAAAGTAATGCATGGTTTTACCATTTTATTATTTCATTTTATTCTTGGAATCATTTCTTTTATTATTAGACTGTAACACCCAACGGTGTCACTTACTCCTCTTCTCTCTTCAGATGCGCTGTTGAAATATCTAAATCCACCTCCTGCAAATACTGGGCCATCTACAGTCATTGCCGCTTCAACAGCATCAAGTAATCCTCCTGTCGCCTCCACCTCAGAAGAACCCAGTGATGCAGCATCAGGAATAAAGGCTGCACCAATAGACCCTGCTGACTGGCCATCTCCTCTAATTTATTATTTTCTTAAATATTTTGATTGAGCAACTTGTTTCTCTAAAAATAAAATAAAATGTCAAAGACAAAGCTATTCAGTTTCTTGCATGAGTATATGTATGTATATAACTGGCAGTGGAATTTACTGCGATGCAAGGGGGGCGCCACATAAAATCTTGCCTAGGGCGCCAAATTGGTTAGGGCCGGGCCTGGTGGCAACGCATTAACCATCTTGTGGCCACAAGATAATAACGTGTGGCCACGAGATAGTAATGTGTGGCCATGCATTATTTATTTTTTTTATCCAATGTCACCAGGGGGGCTCCGTAGATCAGGGTGGTAATTGTGTAATTTCCCTGTTTTTATACCAACCTCAACTGAACCATCTATAACTCAAAATGAGACCTTTTCTTTAATGGAGATAGTTGTGAGCGATAAAACAGCCTGGGAGGAAGCACTACCTGACAGGCCCTTTCAAAGTAAAATGTTTTAGAAGGTAGCTCTCTTTGGCTTTCTGTCTGCATAAACTAGTAACATTCAAATTTTCATTGATCTCTCTACATGAAGCAGATGTCTTATCCAAATGAAATTACTTTAATATTATGATTATTGGCAAGTTTTTAAAGTGATGGCATAAACAATCACAACATAACTACAGAATAACCCAGTAGGAGTGACTGATGTGTTTTCAGCAGTTAGTTTCAACACAGAAAGCTCTGTGATATGTGCTGCAGCTACAAGATTATATTTTTTAAACTAGGATGTCTCTTTATGTTTCTAACTAAACTGTACTGTATTTTCCAGATTCCTTATAAGCTCCAGTTCTTCACTGTAACAGAAGTGCAGCTCGGTCCAACTAGGCCCACAGCTATGCATGGAATCCTCCCCCTCCTTTTCCTCCCAGAGTTCCTCTGATTTCTGTTTTCTCATCCATTCCCATTTCAACTGTGGATTTCATGCACACACATCACTTGACATTCTACTCATATAAGGTGTTATAACCCCCCCCTAATTAGTGTATTGTCAACTTCATTAATGTTCTGTGGTGTTATATGTGAAAATATGCCAAAGGTTCTTGACAGAAATGTCATTACACATCAGTATCAGACTAATAGGTTACTATAAAGCATGTCACAACACACTGTGTTATGCAGGCCCTCTGCTCATGTGAGTATGAAGTATGATATAATGGAAGGCAATAGTGTACATACGGCACATAAATGACATGACTGAGTTGCTCTATGATGCATTGTGTGTGCACTCCTGCCACAAAGGAAATAGTTAGACATACAGTGTAGGCCTGGGTTGAAAAGTCAGACTCGTGGCCGTAAAGGTTGCGTATCAGCTGCAAAATTAGAGAGTGGTAATGACTAAAGGCAACTGCCATAATGCTGCACTTGAGTAAGGCACTAACCTCTCAACTGCAGCATTACCCATACAGCTGAAGACCGTGGTTGAATTAGGCAGTGGATAACAAAGAAGTATATTTATATAAAACAGGGTGCCCTTAGAAACACAAGTAACTCAGATATTAGATTGGCTGTCTAGTAAGTCAGCAACACTACAACAACTGCACCTGAAGCAACTTTTACGTGAACTGATTTCTACTACTGCATGGCCAAATAAAACATAAATTGGTACGTAGCAATCAGTGGCTTAGTGTTAATATAACTGATGTTGTGGTAGTTTGACACTACAGTGGTGGTAATTTAACGGTCTAGACCTGCATGTTTGCTTTAAAAACATCTTTTTAAAATCATATTTGTCATGTCACATGTTCAATAATCAGTATTAGTTATTTCCACTGGTATAGTTGTTGCTATTGTTGTTGCTGTGCACCTTTGCCTTCTCTCTTTCCTGCTTCTTAAATTAAGTTTTTCCCAGCCACTGTAGCCAAGTGCCTGCCTATGGTGGGAGCTGTTGTGTCTCTGTAAATAATTTTAGAAGGAGTACGGTCCAGACCTACTCTATTTGAAAAGTTTCCTGAGACACAGATCAATTGCCGCTATACAAATAAAATGTAATTGAATTGAATGCCCATGTCGATAAAATTAATGGGAACTATTTCACATTATCAAAAAGAATTATGCATATCTGTTGAATGGTAAATGGTAAATGGATTGTACTTGTATGGTGCCTTTATAGTCTTATGTGATATATAAAGAGCGAGTAAATCCACATGTAGAGGTGGTGAGGTGGATGGATGGATCAAAGAAACAAAATTAATTTATTCCATTGGATTGCTACTCATGGCGCCATTAGACCATGAGTACACAATGTTAAGTGTTACTTAAGTTATGTCAGGTACATAATGTAAGTTATGATCTTTTTCTAATCCTAACCAAGTAGTGTTCGCGCCTAAACCTAAGCAAAGTACGACAATTTCACAACCAATTCAATTCAATTCAATTTTATTTGTATAGCGCCAATTCATAACAGAAGTTATCTCAGGACACTTTTCAAATAGAGCAGGTCTAGACCGAACTCTTTAAAACATTAGTTACAGAGTACGTAATATTACAAAAATTAGACACATACTATCACAGACAGATGCAGAAAAACTAATCCATGCATTTGTTACTTCAAGGCTGGATTACTGCAACTCTTTATTATCAGGTTGCCCCAATAAGTCCATTAAAACGCTCCAATTAATTCAGAACGCTGCAGCACGAGTACTGACAGGAACTAGAAAAAGAGATCACATCTCTCCTGTACTAGCTTCTCTGCACTGGCTCCCTGTAAAATGTAGAATAGAATTTAAAATCCTCCTCCTCACCTATGAAGCTCTTCATGGTCCGGCCCCTTCATATCTTAAAGAGCTCATAGTACCCTATTACCCCTCTAGAACACTGCGTTCTCTGAATGCTGGGCTACTTGTGGTTCCTATAGTCTCTAAAAAGTAGAACAGGAGCCAGAGCCTTCAGTTACCAAGCTCCTCTCCTGTGGAACCAGCTTCCAGTTGTGGTTCGGGAGGCAGACACCCTCTCCACATTCAAGAGTAGGCTTAAGACATTCCTCTTTGATAAAGCTTATAGTTAGGGCTGGATCAGGTGAGTCCTGAACCATCCCTTAGTTATGCTGCTATAGGCCTAGACTATCGGGGGATTTCCCATGGTGCACTGAGCTCCTCTCTTCCTCTCTCTTTCTGCACTCATTCATGTCCCATTAATGCATGTTACTAACTTCACTTCTTCCCCGGAGTTCTTGTGCTTTCTCGTCTTGCCAGTACAGTTCTTGTGAGTATTTGGTGCAGCAGGACGCGTGCTGCCTATGCATGATGGTTTTTTAATCATTTTTGGACAATCTCTCAACAAGCTCTCAACAAGCTCTATGGCACAGATGAATAAGTCATGGTCTTTTAATGGAATTTGTTAACAATGAAAAAGGTATAGAATATTACAGCCTCATGTTAACTTCCCTTAGATATACTGTGATGTTTAAGATGTAAAAAACTGTGAATATTTAATTCACTGATATCAGCAGATTTGTCCAAAATCTATAAATTAAATTCATTCAAGTAATTGTTTCATCTGTATTACTGCTTTAGATCTCTCTCATCTCTTCTCAGACCTGAGCTCGCTCTCTCTCTCTCTCTCTCTCTCTCTCTCTCTCTCTCTCTTGGTCTCTCTCTCTAGTATTCCAGAGGGACACTTTAACAAGGGCTGGAAGAGGCCCAGGCCTTCGCATGTCAGACTCTGAATAACTGCCAGTTCCCCCCACCTCACTCTCTTTCTCTCCCTCTCTCCCTGCCTCTCTGTTTCAGTATGTTTCTTGCCCCCAGTGCCTGATCCTCTCAGCGCTATCGTTCTCTCTGTTTCCTCCGACTCGGCACGCTGTGCCGGCAGGAGACTCGGCCAAGTGGGCTTCCTGAGCAAGCAGGAGAGGAAGTGCAGTAATAAGGAACAAGGAAGGGGGTGTGGGTTTAAAAATAACCCGCCTATATAAGCTGAGGCAGGAGCACACTCTCTGTCTCAGACTCTCACTCTCTGCTCCAGCACCACTCTGCCTGGGCCAGAAGCTTGCCTCCGCTTTCTCTCTCTCACACACACACACACACACAAACACACACACAGAACATCACAGCTTTCCTGCCGTGCAGAGGAAAGTGGAGAAGTCAAAGCAGGTGTTTCCAAGAAGTTTAACAAAGACATAAACTATGTGCGCTGAGGAGAGCCACTTTATCTCCAAACAGGCTGCAATAACTTTGACAGAGGGAGAAAGTCTGTTTCCAATTAGAAATCAAGGTTCATTACAGAAAGGTATTACTCCGATAAGCCTCGGATAACTGATACTTTTCCTCGCCACACCGTGTGCCAGGCTAAGCTCAATGCACGCTGTTATTAGGCTGGTACAGTGTTGTGTGTGCAGTCATGAAGCCACTGACTTTGGCCTCTGGTGTGGATTGTTTGTAGAGGTTAGTAGACTTCATTTATAAGCTAATCAGTCCTGGCACTATGCAATTAGATAACAATGCTTTGATAAAGCATAGATTTGCCTATCCTGGTAATTGAGGGGTGTGATCTGTCACCCAATGCACCTGTTTACATTACAAAGTTATTAGTTCCAACCATTTAGTGTGCTGACAGACAGTACAGTCAAATATGTAAATCTGTCAAGGCTAACATCATGAGAGGCTGTCAATCCAAAAATGTGATTTTGGGGAAGGCCAGTATGTACTTGCTTAGCTGTGCCTTATTGAGTATGTCTATAGAGACATGACTGGACTGGTTTAGAATCTAAATAAATATTTGAACTATTAAAAATAAAGCTAAAAGACTTCTTTAAATTGGTAAGAGAACATGGGCATAGTTCATAAAATTAAGTCATTTTGTTTTACCATAGTTTGTATCCCCATGCATTCCCTGACTATTTAGGGTTCGTAGTATTTCAAAATCTGAGACAAAAGAATAATGATTTAAAATAATGAATTATGTAATGATAAGGTTGGTCTCAAACTTTCATATAAACATTCATTTCAAAAGTAAAGACCAATTTAGAGCCATTATAACTGGTTTTATGGCCATAAGTGGAAAGACTCCAAGGTAAGCTGAAACCTCATTGGCAGAGGAAGGTGAGATAACCGGTTCTGAGCATTTTGTGGTAGACTTGTTTTGAATTTTCACACATATTGTGGGTCTGTGCAGTAAGGCACATCCTGCAACTTTTCTTTGAACTGCATCTGGCTATAGGGTTGAGTTCAGCGAGTGCAGTATTATTAGTAAGTATTATTTACACATTTTTCATTGTGTTCTTGCTAACATTACATTACAAAGTTATTATTTAGTATGCTGACAGACGATACAGTCAAATATGTAAATATGTCAACGCTAACATCATGAGAGGCAGTTGATCCAAAGAAATGTGATTTTAGAGAAGGCAAGTATGTACATGCTTAGCTGTACCTTACTTAGTGTATCTATAAAAACAGTTCCTTCCTACGTATACACTTAGAAATCTTATGTGTTCTGTCCTTTCTCCTCATCATTAGAGCACACAAGCCGTATTTCAATACAAATGCTTCATGTTAAAAACATCACAAACCTTCAGGATTGGTCACATTTTCACAGTAGACATGTTAAAAGGTACATATACCGTTGATCCAGAGTGGGGACCACAGTATTTGAACCAGTCCTCCAATCAGTGTTACACACTGAAAATGAAATCACTCATTTGCCATTCCTACTACGGCCTTTCAAGTGTTTGTACCTATGTGCATATGCCCATTTTTCATTTGCGATGAGTCTCAAAAAGTTAGTCTGGTAGACTTTGTGTACAGGGTGTAAGGTTTGGTCTTCAAAAGGTCGTGTATTTGCAGCCAGGCCCATTAGCCTTGTTGTGCCATGATGTAAATCTCAGTCTAAATAATGACATGTAGCCAGATGAGCACATGTGAGAGGCTCTAAGGCTCGCTGAGAGAAACACCCAGCCAGCCAGCCAGCCAGGACTCACTTCCGCGTGGAAATCTTACACAGCTCATCATGGTGTGACAACAGGCCAAAACACACAGACTCAGCCTCTCAAACACAAATGTATGCATACATTTCCATGTAAAATCTAATACTTTCAGCATGTTGAGGGCAGCTTACACTGCTGACTGAGAGAGCGCAAACAACAAACAGTTTCCTCTTCATTTCTCAATTAAAGGATCAGATCGCCTTAACGCAGTGTTAAAAAGTAACTGGGAGTGACAGCAAATGGTGCGATCCTGCTGCGTGGAGAGAATGTGTGTTCAAGCACCATCAGCATAGATGATTACTGCACCATGAATCAGTGTGTTTGGAGAAGGAGAAGACAGGAGAGACAAGATGGAGATGAAAGTGGATGAGTCATTTGAGGCATGAGATGAATGGGTTGGAGGAAATAGAGGAAGAGGAAGACAAACATTCAGCTGAAGAGCACAGTGCCAGAACTGGAAAGCTGCTGCCTTTCATCTGGTGAACAACTGTTGAAGCATGTAGAAGCATGCTATCATTAACAAAGTGGTAGCAGAGGCGGAGTGCTGGCTGTGGCACTGACTTCTAGATGTTGTGTTAGTGAGAACTGTGAAATACTGACCAGGACTTTCTCTGACAGGCAGCATGACAGACACTCCTGCTCACAAGGAAAGAAAGACAAAATGGTAAATAAAATTCTCTATCTGCATTAATGGTTACAAATATGAATCCTGAAGATGAGGTTTTTCTTGGTTTGATTTCAGTTGAAAATTTGACAAGGAACATACATAATTATGTTCCTTACATTTTTGGATCCAGAATGCGAGGAATGGTATCAGTGTGCATCTAGTACAGAGAAAGTCTGTGTGAGAATGCAAAATACAGGGAATCGCTGACACCTTAAAGGAAAATTCCAGTATTTTCTTACTCTCATTGTGTCCATTCTGACTATGAGTCATGCACACTTTGAAACCACCTCCTCTGGTGAAGGAAACATGAACTCCAACAAACCAAGTATGTAGGAGCAAGCTGCATACACCTCCTCAAGGTCTCTGAATAAACTTCAGATTTACATGAATTATGTCAAACAGCTGAAAGTTAGCTAGATGTAGAAAGGTAGATTAAAAATGTAAACATTTTATTGAGTGAAAAGTTATTATAGTAAATAGAATGACTGCAGTTATTAGGGGAAAAAACCCCTTCGCAATTGAACTTTGATCAGGAAATAGCAAAAGAAATCACATTCTTAAACTTTTGTTAAAATTTGTTCAGTGACATTTTATCATGGCATATATTGTGTGGTGTTGTCGTATAGCTACTTAGACCAAGTTACTGGAATAGCCCTGGGCACAGGGGCACCACCAAGGAGTGGTCATGTCCACCTGGTCAACCCTATGAAACTTTTCTGGGCGAGCCATTGTAAAGGTATGGCAAACACTGGTCCAGGATATATTAATGGTCAATTGAGACCAACTCAGACCACCAGGTGCACTGGCGAAAACGCCAGTCTTCCCATGTATTTGAGTTGTGGGTGGGGTCCAAGAAGACAATAATTAATTAATTAATTAATTAATTGAAACACAATTCACTTTTTATCCAATGTCACACTGCAGTGGCCAATCGGGCGATCGACTGGTCTAACTGCTGTGTCAGCTTGAAATATCATGTTCATGGACCAAATTTGTTAATTTCATGTACCAAGCTGTGACCTCTCTCTGGTTTGCAGTCTATGCTGCAAAATAGTAATACCAAGAAGCTTTCTTTGGTTTGTGACCGTTTGTTTGAGAGAGGACAGAAGCAGATAAATAGTCAAACATGTGCCCATATGGACCTATCACTGCAAATGGTAATGGTAAATGGACCTGTACTTGTATAGTGCCTTTCTAGTCTTCCAACGCTTTTTACACCACGTGCCACAGTCACCCTTTCACACACTCAGCGATGGCAAAGCCCATCGAACAGAAACTACACATTCATACACAGCATCATACACAGCATCAGGAGCAATTTGGGGTTCAGTATCTTGCTCAAGGATGCTTCGACAAGTGGCGGGAGGAGCCGGGGATCGAACCAACAACCTTCCAATTAGTGGACGACCCGCTCTGCCTCTGAGTCACAGCCACCCTATACTAAATGCCTCCCACAACAATACTAGGCTGCGTGGCAATATACATTGCCTAGCCACATAACAAAACTCCATTAGGTCCAATATGCATTTAAAAGCCACCAGGATATTATCATAATCCATTGTTTCATCGCTTCTATGGACACATGATTGTGAGTATGAGAGAATATGGATCTGAGAATATTATGACAGTGGTTTCTCCGGACTGATAAGAGAAGATCACGACAGGGACGTCAGTGCACTGATAGATGTTGCTAGCTGTTGTCTGACTGTATACCTGTTACAGTAAGGCAGATTTATCACTGTCTGAATCATCCTCTGCTGCAACATCAAGACAATACTGGGAATGCATGCTGTGATCACACTGAGGCCTCACTGTTGGTACTGATATGTTAACCTGTGTCTCTGGTCACCAGTAACATGAACCATATTATCACCATATTCAGGATTCACCTGATCCAGCCCTAACTATAAGCTTTATCAAAGAGGAATGTCTTAAGCCTACTAAATGTGGTGAGGGTGTCTGCCTCCCGAACCACAACTGGAAGCTGGTTCCATAGGAGAGGAGCTTGGTAACTGAAGGCTCTGGCTCCTGTTCTACTTTTAGAGATTATAGGAACCACAAGTAGCCCAGCATTCAGAGAACGTAGTGTTCTAGAGGGGTAATAGGGTACTATGAGCTCTTTAAGATATGAAGGGGCCTGACCATGAAGAGCTTTATAGGTGAGGAGGAGGATTTTAAATTCTATTCTAAATTTTACAGGGAGCCAGTAGTTCCTGTCAGTACTCGTGCTGCAGCGTTCTGAATTAATTGGACATGTACAAACTGCGAACGATCTGATAAATATGACTTAAACCAGCGTAGTGCGGTTCCTTTAATGCCAATTTGATGCTCAAGTCAAGAATATCATGGTCAATGGTGTCAAATGCAGCACTAAGATCTAATAATACAAGTACAGAGACAAGTCCATTGTCAGAAGCAATCAGAAGGTCATTAGTAACTTTAACCAAAGCTGTCTCTGTGCTGTGATGAACTCTAAATCCTGACTGAAAATCCTCAAATAAACTATTGTTATGTAGAAAGTCACACAACTCTTTGGCGACTACTTTCTCCAGAATCTTAGAGAGGAAGGGGAGGTTAGAAATCGGTCTATAGTTGGCTAAAACCCCTGGGTCAAGAGTGGACTTTTTAAGAAGGGGTTTAATTACAGCTACTTTAAAGGACTGTGGTACATATCCTGATAATAAAGAAAGATTAATCATATCCAGTAAAGAAGTTCCAATTAAGGGAACAACTTCTTTAAGCAGCCAGTTGGGATCGGGTCTAACAGACAGGTTGATGGCTTCGATGTAGAAACTGTTGAAGTTAACTGATGAAGATCGATAGCAGAAAAACAGTCTAAATATACATTTGAGTTTACATTAGTTAAAGTTCCTGAACTTGGAGAGCCACTGATAGCTGTTGATGGCAGTTGGTGATTAATTTTCTCTCTAATAGTAATAATTTTATTATAAAAGAAGCTCATGAAGTCATTGCTACTTAAGTTTATGGGGATATGTGGCTCAATAGAGCTGTGACTTTCTATCAGCCTGGCTACAGTGCTGAAGAGAAACCTACAGAATCATATTTTAAGGTGGAGGGCCACTGACCAAGTTGCAGTTGATCAGAATCAGAATCAGAATCAGGTATATTGCCAATTAAGTTTTTACACAAACGAGGGATTTGTCTTGGTGCATTGGTGCATAAAATATACAAATCACACAAAAATCACACAAGATTGATCATTTGGGAGTGATGATGAGTCAATCTAAATCATGTAAATGCATCATATGTGAAATATCCCAAAAAATACATCTCCATATACAAACTTTTCACCTATTATTTCACAGGTGAGAAATTCATAATTTTGTTTCTAAAGTGGGGGTAAATGGCATTATGTTGACATTTATAGGTCCTACATTCATCTGAAGAAATAGTCCCAATGGAAACTGAGATGTATTTGGTAAATTGAACTGTGAACTGATTTAAAAAGACAATATGTGGAAACAATAAAGGTGTGTGCAGAAAGTTGCATTCCCTCCATGCTGTTGGCTGTAACAGAGCTGATTGGTTTTTCACATGCCTTACAACACGCTGCACACCCACTCTTACTAACTACAATGGAATGCCACCAAATCACCAATGGCTGCCAGGCCTCCAAGAATAATTGGGCAACTTAGCCTTTAATTAGCACTTGAAATCTGCATTCACCAGAGGGCACAACACTGTAAAAGTACAGTATGTTATAGACACACCCCTGTTCTTTCTCTGTGTCTGCCAACTGGCTGTGCGTCTGTCATTATTAATGAAGGAGGCGCTCCAGCATGGCAAGCTGATAGTGCAGATTGCTATTAGAAATGTTGTTGTTTATCTTTATGAGTCATTTAAATATTTAGGTCAAGGTCGAGATGTCAGATGAGGTGAAGATTTGATTGTTGAATTAGGAACACCCCCTATGATATGTAATATAGACCTGATTTGCATACAGTAGTGTTCCTGCTTTTGCACACCTTATGAAACAGAGCAGTGGGTTGGCCTAGATTATCAACTGGGGAAAGTGCACAACCCCAAACCTTCAGACTCACTATATAGATTGTATGTTGTCTTGTGAGTATTGTTGTTGTAACATTTTCATGCTGCTGTCTGGTCCAACTTTGGAAGATTTGGACATATGATACAATAAACATGTTTACACAAAATATCCAATATTGCAGGTTAATGCAGTCATAGGGGAGAAAATCGGTCCAGCTCAAAGCAGCACAGCCAAACTGGACGCTGTTCTCATCAGGGGTGGCTCTAGAGGGGTGGAATAGGGTGACAGGTGCCACCCCTACAAAACGCTTAGCCACCCAAGTTTGGCATCAAATGCTGTCAATTTAACACATAACCTTAAGTAGCAATGACTTCATGAGCTTCTTTTATAATAAAATGATTACTATTAGAGAGAAAATTAATCACCAACTGCCATCAACAGCTATCAGTGGCTCTCCAAGTTCAGGGACTTTTACTAATGTAAACTTAGATATATATTTTGACTGTTTTTCTGCTATTGATCTTCATCAGTTAACTTTCTAAATTTCTTCATCGAAGCCATCAACCTGTCTGTTAGACCCGATCCCAACTAGGCCGCTTAAAGAAGTTGTTCCCTTAATTGGCACTTCTTTCCTGGATATGATTAATCTTTCTTTATAATCAGGATATGTACCACAGTCCTTTAAAGTAGCTGTAATTAAACCCCTTCTTAAAAAGCCCACTCTTGACCCAGGGGTTTTAGCCAACTATTGACCAATCTCTAACCTCCCCTTCCTCTCTAAGATTCTGGAGAAAGTAGTCGCCAAAGAGTTGTGTGACTTTCTACATAACAATAGTTTATTTGAGGATTTTCAGTCAGGATTTAGAGTTCATCACAGCACAGAGACAGCTCTGGTTAAAGTTAATAATGACCTTCTGATTGCTTCTGACAATGGACTTGTCTCTGTACCTGTATTATTAGATCTTAGTGCTGCATTTGACACCATTGACCATGATATTCTTTTACAGAGACTTGAGCATCAAATTGGCATTAAAGGAACCGCACTAAGCTGGTTTAAGTCATATTTATCAGATCGCTCGCAGTTTGTACATGTTAACGATGAATCTTCAATAAATACTACAGTTAGTCATGGAGTTCCACAAGGTTCTGTACTTGGACCAATACTATTTACTTTATATATGCTCCCTTTAGGCAACATTATTAGGAATCACTCCATTAACTTTCACTGTTATGCAGATGATACGCAGTTATATCTATCGATCAAGCCCGATGAAATTAATCAATTATCTAAATTACAAACATGTCTTAAGGACATAAAATCCTGGATGAGCTGCAATTTTCTGATGTTAAACTCAGAAAAAAACGAAATTCTTGTTCTTGGCCCCAAAAACCTTAGAGACTCACTGTCTAAAGATATAGTTACTCTAGATGGCATTACCTTGGCCTCTAGCACCACTGTCAGGAATCTTGGAGTTATCTTTAATCAGGATTTGTCATTTAACTCCCACATAAAGCAGACCTCCAGGACTGCCTACTTTCATTTACGTAATATTACAAAAATTAGACACATCCTATCACAGACAGATGCAGAAAAACTAATCCATGCATTTGTTACTTCAAGGCTGGATTACTGCAACTCTTTATTATCAGGCTGCCCCAATAAGTCCATTAAAACGCTCCAATTAATTCAGAACGCTGCAGCATGAGTACTGACAGGAACTAGAAAAATAGATCACGTCTCTCCTGTACAAGCTTCTCTGCACTGGCTCCCTCCAAAATGTAGAATAGAATTTAAAATCCTCCTCCTCACCTATAAAGCTCTTCATGGTCAGGCCCCTTCATATCTCAAAGAGCTCATAGTACCCTATTACCCTTTTAACAGGCAGTTTTTCCTTGCCCTTGTCGCCAAGTGCTTGCTCATGGTGGTACTGTTGGGTTTCTGTAAATAATGTTATAAAGAGTTTGGTCTAGACCTACTCTATTTGAAAAGTGTCCTGAGATAACTTCTGTTATGAATTGGCGCTATACAAATAAAATTGAATTGAATTTAGATTAACTTAAAAAGCTGAAATTTACTGAATTACCTTTTATGGCTACATTTGAGAGTTTTTTTAGGCTCAAGTTCAATGAAAAAGGACATGTATTTGGAAAAATCTTAGATACCAGTATACCTTTAGATGTTTCTATTCAATGCTTTACTAATGTGCCACAATAATGTTTTTTGAGTTCAAATATTTTCATTTAGATGTTTTTTGCAAATATTGCAAATATTGATATATGTGATTGTTTTTGATCAAAACAGCATATATTTCTGCCACCTCTTAAAGTCTCCATGCCACACTCTGGTCAACTCATGAATATTGCTCTAGATCTGCCCCTGGTCCTCATACAGAACATAAAACAACCTTGAAGTACTCTTGTGATGCTCTTCCTATATTTTGTACCTCTTACTCTTTATTTGAAAGCTGTGCAGTTATTGTTGTTCAGATTAATATTTTAAAATCAGTCGAAGTAGTTCAAATGAGCACCACTGAGATGTAATGCTGTTAATGCATCAGTAATAATCACAGTGTAAACAGTAAATTTGCTTTTGATACTTCAAGTATATTTTCTTAATTCCTTTGCTTATCTAACATGTTTAACTTGTACTGGAACAGCTTTACATTGTGGTATCACTACTTTTACTTCAAAAGCACAGTCTCTCTTTTTTTTTATCAGATCACGAGAAATTATAAAGCAATCCCAGTTTTGCCAGTCTCTCCCCTCTCTGACGATACTGCTGCGAGTACCGGAGAACCGCCTTATTATCACCTGAATGAGGCTTCACGGAGCATGGAGAGGAATAGCCGTGCTGCCGCTGGCGCCTGGTGGCTGAAGCCTGCAGCAGAAACAAATCCCCCACCCCCACCCCCCGCGCTTCTACGGGCATGACAGCCGGGGAGGAATGGACGAGTGCGTTTTTGTGAAGGGACTGTGTGATCCGCACAGGCTCTCTGTCTGCTCATGTTTTCACACAGACGGAGAGATGTTTCACATTGAAGGATCGGCATTTTTATCAACCAGCAAGAACTGTTTGTGTCAACACAGTAAATAAATAAATGGACGAAGCAAACACGGAAAAAAGCGGCACTACTGTGTGCGTAAACGCACCGTACCCGAATGCGTATTGCGCAGGGCAGAGGGTACCTGCAGCATCTCTCTTCCTCTTTGTGCACAGCCTGTGTGCCCTTTTAGTATCGGTTTCGTTGCTCTTTTTCCAACAACGTGTTAATTGCTTATTATGTCTTTTAGTGGCGCTGATGTAGGGGCGGTCGCTGCCTCTGCCCTGCCAGTTGTTGGCCAGGTTTGACGATGGGCGGGTTCTTCCCTGAGAAGGTTAAGTAGCCCGCAGCTGAGCAGAGCGAGCATTCCGCACCAGTACCTCCTCTGACTCTCTCACCACCTCTCTGTCTCTGAGTCGCAGGGAAACTCGGACTTTTATACCAAGGCTAAATTTAGGGGGCTGGCCGGTGCGCAGCGTCCCCATCCTGGACGCGCTTCCTTCCCCAAGCCTCGCATTGGTCTGATCCGTGCAGCGACGCAATACTTATAAGAAAAGCAGCTACTTCCAGGCACACAGCTGCATATGAGTGAGGAGCAGCAGCTCATCGGACGGCAAAAGAAGTAACGCGCTCTGTAGCTTTTTCTGGAGACTCGGCGTACTCTGGTGATTTCCTTAAAAACAGATAAAGTGTTTTTCTACTTTTTTAAATAACGCATGGAAATGGCCTTGAGTGGGACCATTTTACCATCAATCTCGACGTTTGCCAACCAAAAGGAGAAATGTTGGGAAGATGTAAGTTTCGCTGTTTGTATATTTACACATGTTTTGAGCACTGATACAGTTCGGGGTATTGAACATAACTGAATACTTGTTCTGTATCATTCTGTCATATCAGAACTCAGCCTACACGGTGTTTTCTGCTCACTGAAACTTTTTCAACTTTGGAATTTCTCTAATTAGATTCACTGTGATTGTGGTTAAATAATGTTTACAGTTGAAACAGTTTCTTGGTATTCAGTCCTCCGTGTACTTTTTGTGCTGTTTTCGAGATATTTTATCAGAGTTAACTGCAGTGCTGTAACACAAAAACTAAAACTAAACAAACTAACTCTACTGTCTCATTCTCGCTCCAGAGGTGGAAGGGCGACATAAGCAGCGTGTCCAACATGGACAGCACCTGCCTGGGCAGGAAAGACGAAGAAGACCTGGATAAGTTCTTGGATCTTGAGTTTATTCTGGCTAACACCGCCGTCTCTGACAGTGCGTCGGTGTCCGGGACGGTGGCAGAATCCTATCGGCTCCAGGAGTCCGGGGCGTCCGTGTATCACCACCACCACCAGCAGCGGCACACCGCGATGCCCCAGCAGCCGGCCAATTACACCTCTGTCCCAGACATGAACAGCCCACCGCCGCCCTACAACAGCCTGATGGCGGAGCTCCTTCGCTCCGACGTGGATACCAGCTTCCTCCCTGGGAACAGCCCAGGCATCCAGGGCAGATTCCTGATCAGCTCCACGCCTTTCCAGCCCAATCAGGATTTATTCCCTGAGCTTCCGAGCATTAAAGTGGAGCCAGCCTCTATGGACGCGTACGGACCTGTTACTGGTCTGGTGCCTCAGAGCTGCACCAAAATCAAGCAAGAGGGGAACGTCTCCTGCATGATGTCATATGAGCAGCAGCCTCGGCTGGCCAACTCCCCGCAGGCCGCCGTGGGTAGCATGACGCCGCCCCTTAGCCCGGATGACCTGAGGAGCTCCGAGTGTCACCAGCCCCAGATATGCAACTCCACCTCGCTGACGTTCCCGCAGAGCTTCCACCCCCACCACCGCTGCGCGCCTGGGGGATTCCCTCACCCACACAACGGCATGCAGCTCCCGTTCCCCGGGGCGCACCATCACCACCAGTTCCCCGGCATGTTCGAGGAGGACGCGGCCATGGGCATGCAGCAGCAGCCAGCGGCCGGCCAGCGCGTCCTGCTAACCCCGCCGTCCTCCCCGCTGGAAATGATGGACGCCAAGCCGAAGAGGGGTCGCCGGTCCTGGCCGAGGAAACGGACTGCGACGCACACCTGCACTTTCACCGGCTGTGGGAAGACCTACACCAAGAGCTCCCACCTAAAGGCCCATCTCAGGACACACACAGGTAAGACTGCACGTTTAACGTCATCCATCTATCCCGTCATACCTACCGCCAAACCATGACGTCACTCACGGCTGTTGTGTGTTTACAGGAGAGAAGCCCTACCACTGTAGCTGGGAGGGTTGCGGTTGGAAGTTCGCTCGCTCCGATGAGCTCACACGTCATTTCCGGAAGCACACTGGACACAGGCCGTTCCAGTGTCACCTGTGCGAGCGGGCCTTCTCTCGCTCGGATCACCTGGCCCTGCACATGAAGAGGCACATGTGAGGCGGGTCCTGAGGGACAGACCTGGAGGAGACAAGGACTTCTATGCACCGATAAAGAGAACTGTAATAATCCTGTGACCAGCTATAGAAGAATGCTATGCAAACATATAGACGCAGGTTCCTATAGGAATGTTAACTATAGTGGTACCATAACAGCATAAACTGCCATACAGTATGACGATGCCACTACTGACTACACTGTAATACCTATAGGTTCATTATAGGAGCATTATAGTGATTTTTCATTGGGGCAAAGGGAGCATCACGGGAAGCCCTCAAATTATATTTTGTAAAAAAAAAAAAAAAAAAAAAAAAAAAAATTCTATTTAAATGTTATTTTTGAAAGTAATAAATCACAAAACAATGAGGAAATACAGCCAGATAGGACAGAAACAGAGCAACTCTGTTCAGACTGAAGTTTTTTAACTATAAAGTTGGATATGTAGCTGGTACTACTTTTGTATGGAGTGCCGTTAGGCAACAAATTAAAGGAACATTCCACTCAACATGTCAGGCACATGCCACTGAAGCAACTGGAAACAGACAATCCCTCAAAGAGTGATGATTTTTGTTTTGTATTTTCCCCATTAGTGCCTTCTATAACACATTATTACACACATTACGAGTGCCATATTCTCCACTGGCTAGAAGATAATCAAAGATTTATTATGTGTGTTATTTTGTAAGTGTAAACAGCACGTGAAATAAGCTTTGAGACAATGTTTTGTTCTAAAACTGCCTTTCATTCTGTCCTCCCTGAAGGCTTGAATAGAATGTGTCTGTGAGTCTGTGTTATCTACTAGCATTTGAAGTCAGGGTCTTAGTCTCACAGAAGTGCATGCCATCTCAACACCACCTGATTGACAAAGGGCTACTCAGTCTTTGGCAAAAAAGCCTTGTTTGTTCGTGTCTTGAAGAAATGTACTGCCTTGTAAATAGAATCTTTTTTATATAATGTAAATAGTTTATTTTATTGTACATATTAAACTAAATGACAACATGAGTCCTGAGTGTGATTATCAAATATTTGGATAGAGGGTTAACAAAAAAAAAAACCTGGCTTGATATTTACATACATACATACATACATACACACACACACACACACACACACACACACACACACACACAGTTCACAGTTTCCAACTTGGAGGTTCAGACACCCAAGGAATACTGAAGGTTCACAAGATGATAGACCACACCGTAAAAAAAGAAGACACAATAAATGTACAAATAATGTTTGTTTCCTACATTTCCAATAGTGGCTATTTGTACTTTCTCAAGACTAAAAACTGTTAAAAAGTCTAAAAATTCAATTCCATTCAGTTTATTTGTATAGTGCCAATCCATAACATATGTTATCTCAGTACGGTACACTGTAAATAATTTAATAAGGAGTATGGTCTAGACCTGCTCTATTTGAAGAGACCCAACAGTTCCCACCATGAATATTTCAAAATGGCACCCACCGTGGTCGACGTGTTTGCTTCGCTCTCCCAACGTAACTTTTTGTTCGTTTATTTTTGTTACTGTGCATCTTACATGCACAGCTCGTGTGTGCGACAGTCTGCACTTTACATTTTATGTTGTAAGTTATATGTTATATTTTAGTTATATTTTATATTGAACATTTTTATATACATATATTCTTAATTTTTATGTTCTTACTGTTCTACTTGTTTGTTACCTCAGGGAGTCAGGCAAAGTAAGATTTTCATTGTGCGTACTAGCCTTGTGTTTATACTGTACATATGATAATAAACCTCTTGAACCATGAGCAAGCACTTGGCGACGGTGGCAGAATAAGAGAAGAGAATATAATACTGGTTGAACTGCCCCTTGTTGCCAATCAACAATTGGCAACAAGGGGTTGTGGGTAGAGCTTGGTTTGCTATAAAGAGGAACAAAGTTCAGGTAAAACTGCCTTAAAACAAAGCACCTCTTTTCAGATCATACATATTTACAGCTTCTGTCCAGATCAACTAAAAATTATTCTTCCCTCTCAAATTGTTTATTTGAATAACTCTTACATGCCAGAGGAGGTAAAATTCTGCAACAAAGGGGCACCCTGGTAGCTCACCTGGTACCCCATGTACCAAGGCTGAGGCCTTACTTGAGCTATCCTGTCAAATAAGGCTAAGGCAGGCAGTAATTCACAGAAAGAAGTCTGATTTTGTACAGCAAAAAAATCCGCTCTCCTAGCCTGGTTCCGAAGATTAGGTAATTTTATTAAAAATTCCAAAGATACCACAATGTTGGGGCAATCTATCTGAAATGATGCACAATACATGTTGAATATTTCACTTTTAATCCTGAAGGTGACGGTTCAGAGACAGAGGTTCAGCAGGTGAGCCATGGTCAGAAGCTGGTTCGGCCCAAAGGGTCCCGTCTGCAGCGTTGGACCAATGCTTCCCAGCTGGGACATAGCAGCTGCCAGAGCACTGTGTATAAATACAAACATTACATTGACATAATTACAGAGGCTCGATATATAACGGAGGCAGCGTTGGGGCATGGGGCGAACCACAATGAGTGGGAGGTACGGAGGGGTGAAAGAAAGAGAAACCCTGTCTCAAATAAACCGAAGGAGACTTCAGCAGGGATGAGGAGAATAATCTGTTCAAGTTCTTTCAGGCTGAATGGTGGGAAAAATATTTTTTTTATTACATGTGAGTAGGATTACTATCAGCATTTGCACATGTAATTTTTTTATTCCAAAGATAAGACATAAAACACACAGATTCCTGTGAGCCAGCGGATTTTTTCCCCTCCTAGAAAGCAGGTGTTTAGATGACCAAGATACCATCAGGGCTGTGGGTTGAATTGTTACATCAGGAGTCACTTATAGAGAGCCACAATATGGAAATCGTTTATATGAAAATGACTGTTGTGTCAAAGTCCACAAGAGCATGACAGAGGTGACGGAGGAAAAAAAAAAAGGGAGTTTGATCATCTGAGTGCATTCAAGCACAGTGAAGTTCTCTGTCATTGTAGCAAATAAAGCTCTGACACATATTCAAACAGCAATGCTCACATAAGCCAGTAAGCGGTCAGCTTGGTGGAGTTTTTTTTTTCTTTCAAACTCTCTTTTCACTCTTCACTCAGCCACTTCCGTCACTTTTCATGTAAACTGAGTGCAACGCCTTCAAGGAGAGACTGTTGTCCTCATTCGTACCATTACTTACAATTCCCTGACAGCAGACTGTTCACTTCACCTACAAGTCATAATGCAAGTAATAATATATTGAAGAGGCTCCATTATTCTCTTTTTGAGGTTCATACTTTTTAATGGGATAGAACAGGTTTACATGCTTTAATGTTCAATGCCCGTTTTGCATGCTGCAATTCGTAACTTGATTGGATGCTGTCGGATTGGTTCAAACAAAGTGGACCTGGGGAATTAAATGTTAGCTTGCTGGGAATGAAAAGCGTTAACTTTGAAAATGAAGGGAAATTAATAGTTTTGTGGCAAACTTTTTAAACAACAGACTTTTTAGTCCAAGGGCTTGGGGAAGGTACCAAGTATTTTCAAGTCAAAAGGCTCAAGTAAACGTGAAGTCACAAGTCATTGGTGCTAAAGTCCAAGTTGGGTTACACATTTTTTCTGATTCTGCCAAGTCAAGTCTAAAGTCATCAAGTATTTGACTCTAGTCCATGCCTCTGTTTCCTTTAGACATGGGTAAATGACACGTTGTATGTCCTGGTTCGTAGGTAAAGGTAGCTCAGAAAGTAGAACTAGAAGTAGTAAAGTAGAACCTTCACCAGCCATGCACTACTACAGTGCTTCAGCCTGCTTTATGGTTCAACTGATTTTATTAAAGGACCAGTATGTAGGATTTAGTGGCATCTACCAGCGAAGTTGCAGATTGCAACTAACTGAACACCGCTCACGTCTGTATTTGACAACCTTGGAATGAGAACAGTCGGTGTAGGAGAAACTACGGTGGCCACGAAACTCACAAAAAACATGGCGGACTCCATGAGTCTGGACACAACAATTCTTATTTTCAGGTGATTATAGGCTAATGAAAACATACCTATGAATATTATATTCCATTTTTGACAATAGATCTTTTTTTTTGGTAGTTATTTTTGTAGTTTTGGCAATCATTCCTATTGGTGATAACCACAGTGACATTGCTATTGGACTGGTCTCGAAACACAACACGTTCAGACAGGCCAGAAATAAGCCTCCGGGTTACTTATTTGGAAGAAAAAAACGCAGAATAATAGTAAAATCACCCATCATATCACCATTCTATTACAACTGATAACAAGAAATTATCCTTTAACTCCAAGAAGCATGCAGGTATGCCACATAGTTTATTTGTGTGAGATGGTTGTTCATGAAACTCTTCACTGCCTCTCCATTTCACACTTGCACTGGTGCAGCAGTCAGAAGGCCTGTGTCTATTTTCGATTGCGAAAGGCCACACATCTCGGTGTCATCTCCAGGACGGCCCTGTGCCAGCCCTTAGAAAAGAGGAAGCCCCCGCTTCTATTATTAGTACATTTACTCAAGTGAAAAATCAAACATTTTCATTTCACTTTTTCAGCTGGGTACAGGATGATGGCTGCTGCTGCAGAGCGTGGGAATCTCTGCCCTGAGGGGTCAGATAGTTTACATGCTGGTTTCTGCTTTCTCTCAGATACACAGTTGTGTGTGTGTGAAACAACTCTGTGTGACGGCTCCTGAGCACTCTGATGGGTTAGCCTGCTCTTGTCTGCCGAAGCATTTTTAAAAATTATGCAGATACCAAACATGCCAGGCTGAATTTGGAGGGAAATGAATCAAATCCAGAACATTTCCATTTGCTGAAAAGGTGCAGCTTTTAATGTGATTTCCTTCATTCATCTAAATGACAAAAACACATTTTCTCACTGACTACTAATTGTATCTGCCCATATTGGTTCAGGTTTTTTCATGTTTACAGTGGAGTTGAATGGAATTTCTTTTGTGGAGGTCATGAGTCAAAAGAAAATATATTATGTAGATTGTTTGTAGTATGAATTGTATCAAATCATTATATCCCTTGCAGAAAGTTGTTCCAATGAAAACAGGGGAAAACTGTGATAATCCAGACACTGTTGCAATTGCTGTTGAATTTTGTAAAAGTAATTTTTCATTGACGCGAGCAGTACAAACAAAGCTGAGCTTTACAGCAAAAAAAAGAAATACAGAGTAGTAAAATACAGACCCTAATAAAATAAGCAGTACTGTAGTGAGCAGGTAAAGCTGACTACAGTTCAAAGAAACCATCCAAACTAATCCCAGTCTTTCAGTGGCTGTTGTGGCTCCTCTCCTTTCTGACATTACATCACTGAGCCCTGAACAGGTAGAGGGGCTTTTATTTGGTTCCCTGCTCGCACATGAACCGTTCCACGCACACCTCTAGTGTATAAACACAATCTATAAACCAGGGGGATACAACTCATGTGACATTAGGCCTACCCTTTGTGAGGCATTCTTTCCCATTACGATGCGTTTTTCACAGATTCTCCCTCCTGCCTTGCCAGCCAAGACTAATATTTTCTGTTAACAAGAGGCTGTAAACATGCTTACAAGCTCTTGTGCAAGAGTTTATCTCAGAGGAACTCCCCTCCAGAGTGTTTAACAGCTTATTCTTGTCCAAGTTCAACATAACGCACTCATAAAACCATAGAAAACTGATACCAGAAAGGTGGAGATCAGCAGCGTTTCTGCTCTCAGTGCAGTCAAAAGGCCACGGAGGATTTATCCGCTGCAGAATTTGCATTTGAAACCAACACTGTGAAACTTTTTAAGGTTCCAAATGATCTTCCTTGGGTTAATCACATCTAGAGATGATATCTTGCTTATTTTAGTATGTGGAGGCTAACACAGAGCTGTAATACTGAATCATGACTGCTGATTCTTTACCAGTAAATGAGGAGACTCCAGGTAATATTCACTGGATTTCCTGTGAACTTTATCAGCTGTTTGAGAAACAAAAGATAAGACAAGCCTTCTTGAAACATCAGCCTTAACTGAAAAAAACATATCTGAATGGATACCCAGAAACACAGATGCCCAGCACTGTCTGAGGAAAAGTTGGGAATTGCATTTATGGAAAGAGTATGCCATCTACTGGGACAGCTGCAAACATCTGATGGAATCTGGTCCCTGAACACCTCATCACACTTTTACTAATGCAGCAGTTTCTTAGTTAGGGAGTTAGTTCAGCTGGGTTTGGAACCTTTCCGATGGTTTTCCATTCCATTTCATACTTATTTCTCTCTTCTTGAGGAAGTTAGGGAGGAGGGTTGGAGGAAGATAAAGGAGGGAAGATATGGCTTGTGTTCCAGATAAACAAGTTAATCATGCTCCCAGTCAAATAACCGTAAAATTCCGTATACATATTTAATAAGGATGGAAAAAATGAAAAAAAATTGGGAAAAAAATTTGTGGGTCAAGAACTTCTGTAAAGAAACTGAATTAATTACCAGAAATTAGTTCACCTAGAGCGAGACCAGATCAGAACATGAGGGAGGAATACTTTTCCTCCAATGGCATTTTAGGCTATATGCATTACTTTACACACACACCTACAAACACCTACACAGACATACACACACACACACACTTCATTTCTACTTCTATTGACTACAACCACCAGCCTGTCCATCCTCCTCTTACTCTTTGTGATCCCCGGCCCCCCACACCCCCACCACCCCACCCCAAGTTGATCACATCCACCGGCTTATGATCACAACTGCTCTCAATCAGCTCATGTCAGGAAAGATTTCCTCCCTCTGCGTGAGTGTGTGTGTGTTTGTGTATGTGTGTTTGTGTGAGGCTTCATGTGAATACCTACTGTCTCGTCTGGTTTCAGCTAGGTAACAAAACTGTTTTTTGTTAGCAAATTGCTAACAGACCTGTTGCCTCCAGCCAGCTCTGGTTCTTCTTGATACTGTGGCTTATAACACACACACGCGCACGCGCACACGCACACGCACACACACACACACACTCCCCCCAGGCATGTGATTGCCATGAAAATGAGTTACAGTAGGTGTGTGTTGCAACACAAGGTCCCCTAATAGGGACCTTGCAGATGGAGGTTAAAAAAAAAAAACATAGGCCAGTTTAAAATTTCACCAGTGGATTAAATGAGTTTGCAACGCTGATTGAATACAGACCGCCTGCCTGTGTGGATGGTTGGATTACACCGACTCTGCTTGCTCATTTCATTTCTGTGTAAACAGATGAAATCAAATATTTGCATGTGTCTTGTATCTCAAACACATCTGGTATTTAGGCAGGTGATTTCTGTTTGAACAGCCAGAGCTGATTTTCAGAAGAAAAGCAGGACTAAGGTTAAAAAGAACAACAGTCTGCAGCCATGCTTGCAGCTCTGAGAGGCAGACTGAATGCTAATGTCAGCATGCAAACAATGACAATGTTAATGCTGATGATTAGCAGGTATAATGAGAGTATGAGTAAAAAGTAGCCAGCCAGTAGCCTAATGTGAACTGCACTACCACATTAACTAAATCACATTATTCTTTGACAAACAGGAAACATGAGTATTCAACGATGAATTACTTCTAAATATTCAGAATAAAAGATTTCTCTACACACAAAGAGGTTCCCTTGTTAGCTGTGTAAAAAGGTTAGTTTACTGTAAACCTGTACTAACCACAATCCAACATGACCTCACTGCTCTAATTTTTATAAATTATTGTCTGTAATGTGAATTAAGTCTGCTTGTAAATCTCTAAATCATCCGACTCTTGCTTAAACATGATTTCATCTTGGGACCCTTACTTGCCAGAATTTTAGACATGGAGGACTCCTTAGAAGAAGACCCGCTCGTAACGTAACACAACGATGTTACACACTGCACCTTTAAATTCCCTCATACTATTCTGAGAACCTGACCTCAAAGTGCTTAGGGCTGCAACAAATGGTTGTTTTTATGTTACTTTAAAGCAGCAAGTTGGTAATTTTATTTTAAAAAATTCCCTCATATTTGCCGAAACCTTCACTATATCCTGACTATAGTACATGAGACAGATAATCTGTGAAAAATCAGGTTCCTCTGGCTCCTCCTGGTGCTCCTAATGACATTTGTAAGAATCCACCAGGCCTAAAACCCTTCTTAAAAAGCCCACTCTTGACCCAGGGGTTTTAGCGATCTATAGACCCATTTCTAACCTCCCCTTCCTCTCTAAAATTCTGGAGAAAGAAGTCGCCAAACAGTTGTGTGACTTTCTGAGTTTAACATCAGGAAATTGCAGCTCATCCAGGTTTTTATGTCCTTAAGACATACTTGTAATTTAGATAACTGACAAACTTTCATCAGGCTTGATCAACAGGTATAACTGGGTATCATCTGCATAACAGTGAAAGTTAATGGAGTGATTCCTAATAATATTGCTTAAGGGGAGCATATATAACGTGAATAGAATTGGTCCACAGAACCTTGTGGAACTCCATGACTTACTTAAGTATTTATGGAGGATTCATCGTTAACGTGTACAAACTGAGAACGATCTGATAAATATGACTTAAACCAGCTTAGTGCGGTTCCTTTAATGCCAATTTGATGCTTAAGTCTCTATAAAAGAATATTATGGTCAATGGTGTCAAATGCGGCACTAAGATCTAATAATACAAGTACATTGTCGGAAGCAATTAAAAGGTCATTATTAACTTTAACCAGAGCTGTCTCTGTGCTGTGATGAACTCTAAATCCTGACTGAAAATCCTCAAATAAACTATTGTTATGTAGAAAGTCACACAACTGCTTGGCGACTACTTTCTCCAGTATCTTAGAGAGGAAGGGGAGGTTAGAAATCGGTCTATAGTTGGCTAAGACACCTAGGTCAAGAGTGGGCTTTTTAAGAAGGGGTTTAATTACAGCTACTTTAAAAAGGACTGTGGTACATATCCTGATAATAAAGAAAGATTGATCATATCCAGTAAAGAAGTGCCAATTAAGGGTACGACTTCTTTAAGCAGCCTAGTTGGGATCAGGTCTAACAGACAGGTTTATGGTTTCGATGTAGAAATTACTGAAGTTAGTTGATGCAGCTCGATAGCAGAAAAACAGTCTAAATATATATCTGATTTTACATTTGTTAAAGTTCCTGAACTTGGAGAGACAGCGATACCTGTTGAGGGCATTTGGTGATTAATTTTGTCTCTAATAGTAATAATTTTATCAAAAAGAAGCTTATAAAGTTGTTGCTACTTAGGGTTATGGAGATACGTGGCTCAAAAGAGTTGTGACTCTCTGTCAGCCTGGCTACAGTGCTGAAGAGGAACCTGGGGTTGTTCTTATTTTCCTCTATTAGTGCTGAATAATAGGCTGCTCTGGCATTACGGAGGGCCTTTCTTTATGTGTTAGACGATATTCAAATAATTTGGAAGAACGCCTTTTTCTTTCAGATTTCCGCGCTTTTGATTTAATTGGCAGGTTTGGTGGTTGTACCACGGTGCTAGCCTCCTATGTGTGATTAAAACAATGAGTGGGTTTATTTACACTCTGAGAGAAGCCAATTGAGTCTATTAATGAGGTAAATGCGTTACTAAGGCTGTCGTTGTCAACATCCACATTGTGATGACCCCTCCCCCCTCTGGTTGGTCTGAGTCTTTTTCCCTTCTTTCCAGGAGACAGAGTGGCAGAGGGTGTGGCAATTAGATGGGCTACACCTGGCGTGTCCTGATTGCTGCTCTTTATAAATGGCTGATTTGTAATCATTCTCTCTCTCCTTCCAGTCAGCAGGTTCCTGGTTTGTTGCTGTCTTTGGTTTGCTGATAGGCTTTGGTGTTTGGAGATATGCATCGGTGTTTGGAGATATGCATCACCTTTTTCCACACACACACTCACTCCACTACTGACCTCACTGACATACACTTGAAGTTGAAAGAAACATAATGTCATGGCCGTCTTGAGTTTCCAATAATTTCTACAACTCTTATTTTTCTGTGATAGAGTGATTGGAACACATAGTTTTTTGTCACAAAAAACATTCATGAAGTTTGGTTCTTTTATGAATTTAGTATGGGTCTACTGAAAATGTGACCAAATCTGCTGGGTCAAAAATATACATACAGCAATGCTAATATATGGTTATGTGTCCCTTGGCCATTTTCACTTCAATTAGGCGCTTTTGGTAGCCATCCACAAGCTTCTGGCAAGCTTCTGGTTGAATCTTTGACCACTCCTCTTGACAGAATCGGTGCAGTTCAGCTAAATTTTTTGGCTTTCTGACATGGACTTGTTTCTTCAGCATTGTCCACATGTTCTCGATGGGGTTTAAGTCAGGACTTTGGGAAGGCCATTCTAAAACCTTAATTCTAGCCTGATTTAGCCGTTCCATTACCACTTTTGATGTGTGTTTGGGGTCATTGTCCTGTTGGAACACCCAACTGCGCCCAAGACCCAACCTTCGGGCTGATGGTTAGGTTATCCTGAAGAATTTGGAGGTAATTCTCCTTCATTATCCCATTTACTCTCTGTAAAGCACCAGTTCCATTGGCAGCAAAACAGGCCCAGAGCATAACACTACCACCACCATGCTTGACGGTAGGCATGGTGTTCTTGGGGTTAAAGGCCTCACCTTTTCTCCCCCAAACATTGCTGGGCATTGTGGCCAAACAGCTCAATTTTTGTTTCATCCGACCACAGAACTTTCCTCCAGAAGGTCTTATCTTTGTCCATTTGATCAGCAGCAAACTTCAGTCGAGCCTTAAGGTGCCGCTTCTGGAGCAAGGGCTTCCTTCTTGCACGGCAGCCTCTCAGTCCATGGCGATGTAAAACACGCTTGACTGTGGACACTGACACCTGTGTTCCAGCAGGTTGTAATGCATTGCAGACCTGCTTTTTGGTGGTTCTCGGTTGACTCTTGACCATCCTAACCAATTTTCTCTCAGAAGCAGGTGATAGCTTGCGTTTTCTTCCTGATCGTGGCAGTGACACAACTGTGCCATGCACTTTATACTTACAAACAGTTGTTTGCACAGTTGCTCGTGGGACTTTGAAATGGCTCCAAGTGACTTTCCTGACTTGTTCAAGTCAATGATTTGCTTTTTCAGATCCGTGCTGAGCTCCTTTGACTTTACCATTGAAGCGTTTGTCTAATGATTGTATCAAATGAGCCCTATTTAAATGGGCTCAGGGAGGTCACCAGCTGTAGTCAATTATAATCACTCACAAGAAGTTAAGAGGCCATCCCATGAAGCTAATTTAATTGACACAACTTTCTACATAACCAAAATTGATAATTCATGTTGCTGTATGTATATTTTTGACCCAGCAGATTTGGTCACATTTTCAGTAGACTCATAATAAACTCAAAAGAACCAAACTTCATGAATGGTTTTTGTGACAAATAAGTATGTGTTCCAATCACTCTATCACAGAAAAATAAGAGTTGTAGAAATTAGTGGAAACTCAAGACGGCCATGACATTATGTTCTTTAAGTACACATTAAGTGTATGTAAACTTCTGACCACAACTGTACATATACATATTGTGATTTGTGATAGTGAACATTGTTTAATTAAACTTCTTTTTGTTTAAAACATTTAAATTCTCTGTGTGGTCTCCCTCCTTTGTCACCTACAATAATTACTTTCTGATTTAAGGAATAAACTTGATAAATACTGAGAATTCAGATATTATATATAACTCCACTAGAACACTGCACTCTCTGAATGCAGGGCTACTTGTGGTTCCTTTAGTCTATAAAAGTAGAACAGGAGCCTTCAGCTACCAAGCTCCTCTCCTGTGGAACCAGCTTCCAGTTTGGGAGGCAGACACCCTCTCCACATTTAAGAGTAGACTTAAGACGTACCTCTTTGATAAAGCTTATAGTTAGGGCAATGCTCATTGTCCCCCATTGTTGTCGTCATCATGCTCATCATCAGTCACTTTTCTTTCTTTCTTTCTCTCTCTCTCTCTCTCTCTCTCTCTCTCTCTCTCTCTCTCTCTCTCTCTCTCTCTCTCTCTCTCTCTCTCTCTCTCTCTCTCACCCCAACTGGTCAAGACAGACGACCACCCACCTAGAGCCGAAGGATCTGTCCTAGGTTTCTGCCTTTTAACAGGCAGTTTTTCCTTGCCCTTGTCGCCAAGTGCTTGCTCATGGTGGTACTGTTGGGTCTCTGTAAATAATGTTATAAAGAGTTCGGTCTAGACCTGCTCTATTTGAAAAGTGTCCTGAGATAACTTCTGTTATGAATTGGCGCTATACAAATAAAATTGAATTGAAAAATTGAATTGAACCAAAACAACCCATCAGAGCCAGAGAGATAGTTGATTGTTGAGTCTCATTCCCAGGGCATCAAATACAGATGCTTTAGGATCCAGGGAATGACACAACAATTAACTTTCTTTAAGGCACCAACTTAAAGCGTCTTTATATCTTTCTCGACTGATTTTTTCAAAAAAAATTTCCATTTTCGTTCAGGCCCAGTGAATCCTCGCAAGTGTCATTAGGAGCACTAGGAGGAGCCGGAGGAACTTGATTTTGTCACTGATTATCTGTCTCGTGTACTACTATCAGGATATGGTTAACATTTCAGCAATAATGACAAAAAGTTATTTTTTTATAAAAGTTACCTACTGCAGCTTTAAAGTTTTGATCCTTTTTTCAATACATTACTTCATATTCTTTTGGCTGGTCAACAATCCAAAGATATCCAATAGAATGACACAAAAAAGCAGCCAATCCTGAAGTTGCAAACAGTGGAACAGGATGAAGATGGATGAGGCTGAGGGTGAAAGCACACTGGTCAGAGGACAGAATGAGAGGAGAGGTGCTGAACTATTGTGAGGGCAGACCGACATTTATCCTCCTCATTCTCTCTGACCCACATTCCCAGTTAAAAGCCAATAGGCTTCTCATTTCCTCCTCTCCATTACCATAGGGTAAACACAAACCTAGCAAGGAATTTCCTGTTATTCCATACGGAGACAGTTAGCATTCGCTAACATAGCAGATTGCTTGGGTTTCAGCTAATATGTCCAGAAATGGACGCTGTGTTTGCACAGCATTCATTTCACACTACACAGCTGTATCCTTGAAACATAGCTGAGTGTAATTCACTGCACATTGTGGCTGTCTGGGAGGGATGGGCTGTTACTGCACGTTGTGTTCAATCTCTGCACAGTTTATATATGGAAAAGTAAGAGTTCATTTAAAGGATAATTCTTATGGAGTAATGGATTACATTTAACAGAGTATCAGGATAGAAAAAAACATAAAACTGTTACAGTTGTAATAATGAGATCAGATTATAGTTACATTTCGTAAAAATTGAGATATATTTCTAAGAATATAGACCCCTTTCACAGCAGCCAATTAGTGTCCAATGAAACTAATTAAGGTTCTGTTCCTTTCAGGTCAAACACAGTCAGGGTACTGCTATTGGGCATGTTGGCTCACTGGAAAGGCACAGCTACACTAAATGGATTAGCAAGATTACAATTTCAAAACACATTTTAAAGGTCCAAAACAGACAAACCCTGGCTTAGGGTTATTCTCATTTTTCACACATTTTACGGTCACTGTAGTTTCTCTTTCACTCTTGGAAAAGGAGGGTGAAACAAGTAAGTTGCAATCTGCAATTACGCTGCTAGATGCCACTAAATCCTACACACTGGACCTTTAAAATAAAAAACGATATACTGCCTTGCACATGCAGTACTGATGAGCAGTTGGTAGCGTGCCTTCCATGAGTGTGTGAATGTGTGTGAATGTGTGTAAAGCGACCATTTATGGTAAATGGTATATGGACCTGTACTTGTGTAGCGCCTTTCTAGTCTTCCGATCACTCTGACCACAGCATGCACAGCATGCACAGCATCAGGAGCAATTTAAGGTTCAGTATCTTGCTCAAGAATGCTTTGACACGGGGCGGGAGGAGCCGGGATTGAACCAAAACTCCAAAGTATTAAGAACCTCAGAAGCTCAAAAACTAGAAACTAAATAAAAATAGTATTAATAAAAAAGAACAGGAGTGAAAATGATCCATGTGTCAGAGCTGACTTAAAAATCTCAGTATTTTTATTTTTAAAATGACCGTTTTTTATTTTTTATCATCTCTAACTTTTCATTATTTGTCTTCTCCTGCTTTCCATATGTTTAAGGGGTTAACTTGTTATGAAACAGTCTTAATGTACTACTGGTGCCTCTGTATGACCTACATAAACACACAAGACCATCGGAAAGAAGACTGGATATTTCTAACACCCAGTGGGATTTCCCCTTGAATTCAATGAAACGAGGCAATAGAAACAACAACACTTTTGTCCAGAGGGGCCACCAGAATCGACACAAAATTAATTTTATTTTGTGGGTTTTTTTATGTATTTTTTGTGTATAAATAATATATAATATATTTTTTAACTATCCTAGGGAATGTTTAGTACAACTGACCACAAACACCAGAATTCACTTTTTTCAAAATAACAACATACAGAACAAAGACATCCAAGGCAGAAGAGATAACAACAATAACAATAAAACTAATAATACAAGGGAAAAAAAGATGAAAATAATACAATAAATAAATAATTATAAATGTTATCATGTTGCCATCAGTCACATATCATTGTAACAATAATGTACATAGTATAATGATCACTGCTACATTAAAGTTATAGTGATAACCAAGGCTAGTACTCCCTAGTTAGCCATCAAGTATTGCGTTCATGCAGGAGCCCCATATTTACAAAAATTATCGGGTATGTTTTAAATATAAAGTTAATTGTTTATAATTGGCTATTTTGATTATTTCTCCCAGCTATTCAACTGTTATTATACCTACAAAAATTATGGCATGTCTGAGTTACCTAATTCATTCTGAAACAGCAATACATGACAGGCCTAAAACACATAATGACTATGGCTTAAGCCTATAAATAAGGGGAGTGAAACCAGGGAAAAATTGTTTAATGACCTAGAGTTGTACTTTTCCAACCTTTGAGAAGTTACTCATAGTGAGTTTTTTTTCCAGGCTTAGTGAGTACAGTGTTATTACTACTGATAGCAATGATGACCAAAACTATGAAAAAAATAGTCAGTTTAAACCAGAATGATACTTTAAATGTGCAACAGTTTTAGTGTGGTTTGTCTCAACTGTCATTTAGCATGCCTCTTCTTTAGCACAGCTGTCCAGGGATCCATTCCTTTTTCTCATTAGTATTTATTATTAAACTTTCTACTTTTTCCTGAAAAGGCCCTCTTTTTTATCATTGACTGAACTGATGACCCCTGACTAAATTACATATTTTATGGATATTTCATTTATTCAATGCACAACAATAACAGCAGAGCACAACTGATAAAATTGAACATAAGAACTGCAGGAAGTTTGTGTAAAATTAGGGATTTGAATGAATTTTGAGTACATTATTTCCTGTGAATATTACATTAGAGATTTATTTTTAAAAATATTTTTAGGAACCGTTTTTATACAATTCTCTGTAATATTATTGGGGCGGCTGTGGCTCAGAGTTAGAGTGCGTCGTCCCCTAATCGGAAGGTTGTTGGTACAATCCCTGGCTCCTCCCTGCTGCATGTCAAAGGATCCTTAAGCAAGATACTGAACCCCAAGTTGCTCACAATGCTGTGCATGAATGAGTTAGTTTCTGTTTGATGGGCTTTGCGATCACTGTGTGAAAGGGTGAATGTGGCATGTAGTGTAAAAGCACTTTGAGTGGTTGGAAGACTAGAAAGGTGCTATACAAGTACAGGTCCATTTTTTTTTTTTTTAAGAATCATACAATATCAATTAATCAATAGTTAATAGGCATATTCAGTATTTCCTTCTCCCTGACGCTTGTTCTATTAGTTCTTCCATTGTTATAACTATGTACTTTTTCAATGATAAGATATATATATATGCATATTTCTTAAGTTTTCCTACTTCCCTTAAAATCAAGACAGCCTTACGACCCCCTGTGAAGCTTTGGCGACCCCTAGTAGGGGTCCCAATCCCCTGATTGGTAGTGTACATATTTTTAATGTCTTTTTTTCTATTTTCTATACATTGTTATATACTGTAGTATAATGTAGGGATGGGAAGATATACAGCATCAAATATCATGGTAGAAAACACAGACAAATATATTGTGGTGAACTTCTATTATCGGGATAATTGTGAATATCCACAAGAGTGAGCTCACTAAGGTCTAAGCCCTATATTGATATCCTGATTTATTTTGAACAGGGGGACAATGGGCAACCAATCAATTTCCCCCCAGGGGATCAATAAGTCTAAGTATTTCTGTTTCTGATTAGGACTGTGTTCAAGATCCCAGTCTGTTACTGTTGTTCACATTAAAAGTCAACTGTGATCAATCATTCAGTACAGTGATTTAATATTCTTGCACATTATTACTATTAAAGTGTTTATTAGGTGATTAGGTTCCCTGGTCCATTGGCTGAAAAACACCCCCAAAACATTAGGTTCCCACCACCATGTTTGACAGTGGGGATGGTGTTCTTAGGGTTGAAGGCTTCTCCTTTTTTACGCCAAATGAAGGATACATCATTGTGGCCAAACAATTCAATTTGTTTCATCTGACCATAAAACAGAAGACCAGAAGTCTTATTCTTTGTCCAGATGAGCAATTGCAAAGGCCAAGTGGGCTTTTGTGTGCCTTATCTGGAGAAGTGGTGTCCTCCTTGGTCTGTGTCCGTAGAACCCAGCAGTGTGCAGTGTCCGTTGGACTGTCTGCCGTGAGACGTTGCCCCCAGCAGAGCCCAGATTCACCACGTCCTCTGAGATTTCCCACAGTGCGGACTGTCTTGAATTTTTTAATAATACTTTGCAATGTAGCCACTGGAACTTGAAAACATTTAGATATGGCCTCACAGCCCTTGGACTATTTGGAATGGTAAAGAACTTTGGATTTTCCCATCGACTGTGACAGTTTGCAAAGGGTATGAATAATTTTGTCAAATGTAAATAAAAGCTGAGAAATATATATATTTTTTAAATAATTATCTTTTGGGAGAAGCCTGTGTCATTTCTGGTCAAAAAGCAAAAACTTGCTGGTTGAATAAAAGTAACTTTAAGTCAAAATTTGCCAGGGGTATGAATAATTTCAGGCTTGACTGTACATATGAGGATGATTGATCATGCTGGACTATGGTTTCATGCTGGGCAGGAAGACCAAAAAAAAAAACACTACTCTGGACCCTGGTTGAGTCCGTAACAACAGAGAAGATAATGGGAAACTAAAGTGAAGTCAAGATCAGGATCAGACTATTCCAGCCCTGGTTCCCACAAACACCAGCATCTCTGAGAAAGTGGTGGTATCTTACAATGTGTGCTACTTGGGAAGGTGGAAAACCTGCCTGAATACTTTGTAAAAACAAAACAGGAAGAGGAAACTGGGCCAGAACAAAAAGAGCTAAAGTTTCTTGGAATGACAGATACAGAATGTAAAGACTTCACCAAAGCTAACAGATAATAACTGTGGCATACATTCTCTACTTACACCATAAACAGGAAGACGCCTTGCTCTCACAAACCTGTTGTTTTGTTTCGCTGTGTAACAATCATACACACTTACTAGGCTTCTTTTTTTCTTGTCCCTGACGCTTGGCCATAGTTGTATTAGGTAATTTACTCAACTTTTCTTCACTGAAGTGAACAAAATGCTGAGATATAGGCATACTGTGTAAATATTTGTAAGTTTTCTTAGACCCCTTAAAATCATGAAAGCCTTGCATGAAGCCTTTATTACCCCTAGTGAGAGGGTCCCGATCCCCATCTTGGGAACCACTGCACTAGATACAAGGTTCCATGAATCTTGAACGGAACCGGTTCAAGAATCAGAGCAAATTTGGCAGACAAACTCTATATGAGCGTTGGATCTCTTCCCAGCTGGTCCATCTGTCTTAAGTTCGTTTTTATCAAATTAACACTGATTTTCATCATTCTTTTTTCAAATCTGCTTTTAGACACCCAAATGACTGCAGTACTCAAACCCTTTCATGTTTTTTCGAGTTGATCTCTGGTGGTGTAACAAATGAAGCAGCAGCCCATTTTCATGTAACTGAAATATTTATTCTAGTAAACATTACAGACCATATAGAGAGGATCACTGTTCAAAATAAACCAGCATCTGTTCTCTCCTCAGCTTTTAGTGTAACTGTGAGCAATCCTCCGAATGGTTCTTTTTTAAGTTTACTTTTTCTTCTTCGTCTTCACTTTTTATGGGACAAATATAACAGACATGATACTATACAGACTGTATACACATTGTATGCATCTTAATACAGACAATCAGATTATTTTGCCTACATGGGAGGAAAGGGCAGTTGAAGGCAGAAAAAAAAGCTTCAGAGAAGAAAAAGGTTAAGTGAACAAAGAATGAAACAAGTCCCCCAACATCATTTTTGCTAACTATCAAGCATCAGTAAAGACAAAGGCTTCATGCCACCATTTTGAGAAATAAAATGCATATTAAAACTAAAGTTTTAAATTGTAAATCTTGATAGTTTTCAGCTGTCATTGAATAAAGATTTCTTTATATGATGCTAACATTTCTTGTTAAGTAATGAGCATCGTCTTGACCACTTTCTTTCCCTGAAATAGATAAAAAGAATTTTGGAATGAAAGGTTTGTAGATTCTGCAGGTAATGGAATGAAACCAAAGCAAAGTTGGGACAGAGGAGGGGGTGGTTGCAGGTGCTTAAATAATCATATTAAAAACATATGCTACATATCAAAAACATCACACTGGTTTCACAGGATACACAAAACAATAAAAATAAACATTATCTATTGCACAATGGAGATATCAGATGACAAATACAGTATGAATGATAAGCTTATGGCTCTAAGGAGTACACTGCAGACAAGCAGAAACACATGAGGAACAGATGGAGGGTCACAGTTGGCAGTGGGCTGGGGATCAAGTGTCAGCACATTTTGGTACCGGCTGAAATGTGGCTGCAGCAGCAAGTGTCGAAGAGTACCATCACATATCTGTCACATTCATTAAGCTGCATCTGATTCCTTGATCCAATAGTTCCTGGTTTCATTTGACTAATTTTACATTTTGTACATACATTTAATATTTTGGGCATATTCTTCTTCTGAAAAGGATTTCAGAAAATATATTGTTGTTGTAACATTACCAAAACTCAGGTATTGTACTGCCACTAGGGCTCACTTCTCAGTGAGCGTGTTGGCAAAAAACAGTTTTTCTATTCAACAATATTCATTCGTGACCTTGGAAACAGTAGTTTGACCAAAAACCTTTTCCTGAGCTTTTGACGGTGAGACGTGGTTGAAAGCTAATAAAGTAGTAAGAAAGTAATAAAGCCCACCTTCAGTTCATTGTTTCTTGTTAAGGTTTTCATATATTCAAGTACTAAGTTCTGCTTCTGGGAGGTCAACATTTTGGGAGAGTACTGCTATGATTAATGAAACTTATGGGAAACTACGATTGGTCAAATCTGAGGATTGGACAAAATTTTAAGGTCGCAGAATTCGGGGTGGGGGGGTGGGGTGGTTGAATTTGTGTTAAGTGCTGCGTTCACAATTTCCTGGAGGGACTGACTATGTAACCTTGATGGACTTTAGAGATTATGAAATCACTTGAGAATCCATCATGTTCAACCACAGTGGTACTGGACCAATCATCGTCCGATGAGGAAATACTGGTAGGTAATCATGAGTTACATGTTGATCTGATTGTAAGTTCGCCTGTGTTAGAAGGTGATAGACAGATGATTCATCAAGTGCCTGCCCTTTTCCAAAAAGTTTCCAATAATGACTGTCTGGCGCTGTCACATGAGGTATGTCAAATGCTGTCCATAGGACACATTTTCTACAAAGCCCTCTGCTTCCTAGATGTCATTTATACTGTGTGAAGATATCATAAGTAGCCCAAACCTCCCAAAGCAGAAGGTACCATTGCATCCTGTGACACTCAGATCTATTCCACATGATAGATTTCTGTTCCCATGTTTCACGAAGGGGTTGCTTTCAAAATGCAGCTGAGCCATCCAGCTGTGATTAAAACAGACCCACTGAGACCAGATTTAAGGGGACATATTTTGGTGCCCAAGGTGCCTGTCACATTGTTGTGAACAAGTTGGTAGCTCTTTAGTTCACTGGAAATTACTTTGTTACCAATGCCATTCATAATAAACTAATGGTTAATAGCTGCTACCTTGTGAGCTGCCAGTTAGCAGCATGTTATGTTATATAATGTTAACATTAGCGTCTGTTTAAGATACAACTTATATAAATATTATATATCTGCAAAGGAGGGGCCAAATTGTTTTGAAAGTCACAAGTAAGTCTCAATTCTTTGCACTCAAGTCCCAAGACCAAAACTTTGAGTTTCAAGTCCTAATCATAATGTCATAACGAGTCTCCACCAAATGTAATACCATTTTAACATAATGAACTGAACAAAATTACCCTTGGTATTGTTTTCCAAATGGCGCTCAGTAACATAACATTAGTTCTTCATGGTTCTCTTCTGCTTCTTGGTTCAAACAAAGTAGATATGGGAAATTAAGTGTCGACTTGCTAGGAATGAATATTAACGTTTCTTGTTTTATGAAGTATAGGGAAATGAATAGATTCAACCTTTCTTTTTAAGATTTACATGTCAGCATTCCTTATCAAAACTGTTGGGTGGCGGATAATAACAAGCTAGCTTGTTAGCTGACAGCTGAAAACACCCTTTGGTTTCAATGAAGGATGAAAGCCGACGATATGAAGTTCCTCATGAGTTTACATTTTCACTACAGCGTAACAGGTGAATGGCAGAGTTTCAAAATGCAAATATGCTTTAAATGGCTCAGAAGTAGATGGAAACTGGAGGCTGTCAGCCGTGTACAGCTTAGAGAAGCTCACACCCGGAACACTGCTCGCCTACAGCTACACAGTTGTAACAGCTACAGCAAAGTAAATCTTCATGATATGTAAACAAGACACAAAATGGCAGGGAGAGGCAGTTCACATTTCTATCTGGCAGAATTAGTTACTGCACATCAACTTTAACTCCAGGATTTCTGTTCTATTTGGATGAATTCACATTTCATGGATTCTTAGCATTTTTACCCCCAGAAAGGCAGTTCCACACAGGTATAGTATCTAGAGGGACGGGGGAATTGTTGTTCGCCATGCTATTGACCTCCTTATAACCATCATCTTGTTCAATGTGGCAACTGCAGAACCAAATATAACACTAAATAACACAAGATTATCTTGTCGTACAAGTCAGGGCAAAGCCTTATCCAGAGCCTGCTGTGATCCAACACCAAGACAGGGTTTACATGCTGTCTTAGTAGTTACAAATTATTTTTCATCACAATGTGCTTGTGCAGTTATTGGTTTAAAAAGTAATTTGTTTGTTCTGGAGTTCAACTCAAGATACCGCTTGTTAGCATCTTACCGAGACCTAGCCCTAATCCACGACCATCATGTTTTGTATTACAGTCCTGGATGGATGTCTAATGGAACCTAGACATCTCTGTAAAATAGGCATTCATAAAATGTGTTATGGGAAGAATGTTGGAAATGTACATTTGAATATATACAAACTCGCCCCTGCTCGTGGGCAATCGATTTAGCAACAACTAATGCACAAAATCCACCGGGTGTGGCTGTGACAACTGGAGCTGATTGCGTTGTTTTAGACAATGCCATATGCTATATGCATATGCTACATAGAGAATATGCAGCTGGTTAATTTTTAATAGAAGTTGCGACGCACCTGCGGCAAGCCTCTGAAATGCTCTCGGTGGGTTCTGAAGACGCACAGATCACAGAGCCATAAAGCTGGATTTGATACACGCTAACAAACCAGAACTTTACTCAGCGGCAGTGGCTGGAAGCTATATTAAAGAAAGACTACTCACTATAGCAGCAGTGTCACTGATCTATATTCAGCTACCAGTGCCAGCACTGAGCACACTGCTGTTTAGCGTGGTGGTGAACAAAGAGGCTGTCAAGGGGGAGTTTGTATTTTTAGTTACAAGTTACATCAGAAGACATCCAGCACTGCATTACAAGGTATGACGTCCCTGAGACCCAAGTTCTGCTCGTGGTTATAACTGCTCTCAATTATGAACACTAACAATTACCAAGCTTTGCTTTAACTAAGCCAAGTGTAAGACTTCTTCCTCCCCATGATTACCAAATTTGACCAAAAATTTGAAACTCAATATGTTACCCTTTAAAGTAACGTTTAGGAGAACACGTGCTTGGAGCAGAATCCAACTGCAGGGCATGCATGTGTCAAAACACTGACTGAAGCATATGACTGGTCATCGACACACAGAATACAGACTTGCACATATAAAACACAACATGATAGAGGGGCTCTGAGTGAAACAGAAAGTCTTTAGAAAATAAGTCCAGAGCTGACTTCAGGCCGACTCAAACATCAGTCACCGCTTCAAGTAAATAACTCATATAAAAACAAGGTGAGTGGTTAAGTCCATGGTGGAACATCAAACTATGACCGACTACAGTTATTTGGATGTTCTTTTAAAACAAAAACATGTCAAAATAATAAAATAACCAGCTTGTGAAATAAAAACTGTGTTAAAATCCTCGCTCCCTAAAAAAAAAAAAAAATTCCCTCATCTTGCCTTTCATTTGTCAGATGTGGTATGACATCACAGCATCGGGATCGGAGCACAGCTGTCGAGAAGACGCATAGTTAGCTCTGTTCATCTATATACAGCGGACAGAGGGGGAGAGAGTACTGCAGTCCACAGTGCACTCTCACACTCATGGACAAAGAAAATATATCTGTACATTTTGTTACCGTCACTCCACAGGATACGTTGACATCTGAAACATTTTTTTCATTTTTCAGGAACTTGTCACATTAGAGGGAACCAGTGTCATGGATCAGTTTTCACGCAGTTGAAGAGCTTTTTCCTTTCTCACATAATGTGACAAGAGTGAAATGTGAACATATCCAACTGAGCCAGAGGAGGGACGAGGGTCAAACCTGAAGGTAAAAAACAGAGATTAGCGGATTAATCTGCTAATCTCAGGCAAAAACTGGCTGCAGTTGACTCCCCCGTTCTCCCACTCTTCCATTAGTTTGTGGAAATTTGATTAAGCACACACTTATTAAGGAATATGCACCATGTAAACACAATATGAACAAATAACAATTATAAAGATCAATTTACACGTCATGATCAGTACTACTCAGCCTGTAGTCTTGTGATACCAGATGATTGGAGATCTCGCAACTGAGAACGGCCGCTAACAAACACACGTCCCCCCTTACTTCAAGGACATAACTCTGCTGATTCCTCCCATTCTCCTCCGTACTAAAACAAACAGATAAAGCGAATCAGTTTGTAACACGGAGAGTGAATATCAATGCCCTAAAGGCTTTGGATACGTCTGCAATTTAGGTTTTCTAATTGTTTCCACAAGGGCTGTCCCCTAATAGTCGACTAAAATGTTAGTCGCTGAGAAAGGTCTTAGTCAACTTAGTCAACCTCATGAACAGGTAATAAGGCAAGTAGTACCTTTCAGTTTATATTGTGCTTCAGCATATTCCTTAAGAATTTTGCACTGAAACAAATGACCACAAACTAAGGGCTACACAGTGAACCCTGAGCTTTTGGGCCCCCTTGGTGTTTCTGCGTTGCCTGCTTTGCCTGGCTGATAATTCAGCCAAGTCTGCACTTCAGGTGAAAGTCTCATGGTAGACCCTGCTGTGCTGTAAAATTAAAATGAAAACTGATATTTGAGGAAATATGCCTCAACTTACCCTGAATCAGATGAGAAAGATCAATATCAGTTTCATTTCTGTACCTCCAGTACAGACTTTCGTCTATTTTAGCACAAAGGGAGGGAGTTAGAGAACAGCAGAAGTGAAAACAACTCAACTAATAACGACCTTCTCACTTCTTATCTCAGTCTGGGTTAGTGACAGTATTTCCTTAAAAAAACAAAAGATAATTCTCAATCCTGAGGAGTGCCAAATCCAGCCTTCTCTATGAACAAATACTTCTCTAACACCTCATTTTGTAGCATAACAACTCAATGCTAAAAACTAACTGACACAATATACCATCCATAGCTCAATGATATATCTGTGCCCTTATATATCAGGAAAAAAATCCCTTTTAAGAAATACCTCGACAGATTTAATTGCAGCATTATTTTTCTTCACTACTGCTAGTTAGAACTGAAGAGAAAAAAGTATGTTTGCCATTTTGCTACTGATAGCAACAGCTTTGTTAGCAAGTGATTCCCCGACTGTGAGTGAAGCTGGGAAAGAAAAACAACACGCTGAAACTGTGGAGGTGCTCTGCCAGCAATGGTAAGCCTCAGTACAGTAAATGGATCCATCACATTACTGTCTAGCCACTATAGTGCATATACAGTGCATCCGTTCGTTTCCATCAATCCTCCTCCTCTTCATATCAGCAGGAGAGGTTTGCAGTGGTGAGTTCTTGGCCCTCGGTTATGTTGTTTTACAATGCAGTGTCAGTGGCCAGATCAGGTGTAGGGGAATGTAAATAGTGGAGGTGCAGGTCCTGTGTGTGTGTGTGTGTGTGTGTGTGTGTGTGTGTGTGTGTGTGTGTGTGTGTGTGTGTGTACCAGAGTTTGTATGAACACTCAGAAGTTTGTGCAGTGATGTGCTTTGTGTTTGAATATTTAGATGTTTGTTTGCATGTTTGCCTGTCTACCCGCTGTGTGTGTGTGTCTCTGTCTGTCTGTCTGTCTGTCTGTCTGTGTGTGTGTGTGTCTATGTATCTGTATTTGTTGGGGGTTCCAGGTCACGCGTTGGACATCTCGGCCTTGCTGAGGGCGATGGCCAGCTCCAGGTCCTCCTGCTCCTGCTGTCTGAGCCTCTTCAGCCGCTCACGCTCTGCCCGCTCGCTCTCTCGCTTAGCCCACTCCAACTGCTGAGCCTCATTCCCAAACTACAGAGAGCGAGAGAGGGATAGAGAGGGAGTAAAACTCCCTTTCAGTTATGGAATCTGTAACATTGTTGGCTTTATCTATTGAAAGTGATGTCTTTTTAGACTGTTAAAGATATGTTCAGGAAATCACAAACACCACTTTTATGATTTTTGAAGGCAAATGCCAGAACTGAAAAGCTAACATTAGGCTATAAATGCTAAACGCTAAACTACAACTTGTAATTCAATTCTTTAAGTTGTAAAGTTTGAGTGAGAACAGTTTGCACGAGTATGATGATGTCCTGATACCATTTTTTCCTTCCCGATTGCAATACCTGAACTTTGCATACTGGCCGATACAGAGTATTGATCACATTCTTGTGCAGACGTGTACTCACCGATCTTCTAAGCTTGTGTTTACCACAACCACAACCAAAAACCCATTCAAACAACCCACTGACTGTGAGGAGAGGGAACCGTAGATGCTAAAATGCAATCAGTTGTGGGTTCTAGGACTTATTGCAGCAGCACTCTATACACTCAGTGGCAACTTTATTAGGTACACCTGTAAAATCTAACGCAATTCAAGACAACAACTCAGCCATAAATTCTACCTTTCGAAAGATAAGAATGTTCATCTTTGATTGACACTGTCCCACTCAGTACATATCTTGGTCACAGTGTTTAAAAATACATAAATGTAAAAAACCAAAATCATTATTTTAAGTGACTGTGTACATAACATGTTTATCATGTATCATTATTGGATTTTTTTTAAACTGTCAAAAAATAGTTATATTTAAAAAAATAATTGAATTCAGACCTCAGTGCTTCTGTGACTTTTACACTAAGTTGACTTGTAGGGTGCTGTATTGGCAAGAATCTGGCGATACGATACATATCACGATACAGGAGTTACGATTCAATATATACTGATAAGTTCAGTGGCTACTTTCAGGCCCATACCAACAAACTGTGATGCACTGTGTGTTCTGACACCGTTCTAACAGAACCAGCATTAACTTTGTTGATAATCTCTATAATGATGCACACAGTAAACTTAATTTTCTTTTTCAGCAACACATGATGTAAGATCTGACGAAACAAATGCTTTAATGTACATCTGAACTGCACTGCCTTTATGGACATTAACTAACATCATTTTGACAACACTGCCAGATTGGCATTTTATATGAATTTTGTTGTGAGCTCAATCTCTTACCTTGACTTTATCAGGTCCTGTCAGAGAGGTGGATTACAGAACAGAGAAGTTATAAACCAGAATTCTCTGAACTCAGTGGATCTAGGCTAATGTACAGGACACCACAGCACACACACACTGTGAAGGGATACCTGCAGAGTTTTATTTCAGTACAGTACTGTCTTTAGCTACTACTACTACTACAACAGTTGAAATAAATAATTTATTCTTACAATGCTAACAAGCTACTGAAGTTGAAGTAGACACATGTTGCCATAAGTGCCACAGACAGGTGAGACAAATGGACTGCTGAAACAGAACTGTCAGTGAATCCCTTCAAGTAGAAACACACAGCACGGAGAACTAAAGGAAGGAGCAGCTAACTTCAACAGCAGCAGCTGTGACATGCAGACAGTGAGAGAAAGAAAAATGGCCACATCCATTGTGTGTGAGTGATGATATCATCTAACTGAGGTATGAACCAAGAGTGTTAAGCGCAAATGAGGATGTTTTCAACCAGGAGTTAATTTTCCTACGTTAAACACGTGGAAAATTGTTGGTACCTTTCCGTTAAAGAAAGAAAAACCCACATTAGTCCCTGAAATAACTTGAAATTGACAAAAGTAAAAATGGTTAATTAGGGCCCAAGCACAAATCGTGCAAAGGCCCTATTGTAATGGAGGGAATTATTATTTTTCTGCCTCTTCCAACTGCATATTTGGCGGCTACAACATGCTCGAAAAGTCAGGGAAATTTTCACAAAATTCAAACGTGGTGAAAATCCATGTATGCAATTGTACCCGTGCACAGGTGCCGCCAAATGGCTAAGCCATGCCCCCCCGATTCAGCCCCCAAGACATGTAAGACCGACATGTATGAAAATTTGTATGCATGTGCATCATGACAAGCAAAAAAGCCTCTTGGACTCATAACCCAAACCCAACAGGGAGTCGGACATTTTGAATTTCGTGGTGATTTTTGGCGATTTTTTGCGAATTTTTTGCGTTGTATTTGAACAAACTCCTCCGAGGGAATTTATCGGACCAACATCAAAACTGGTCAGTACAGTTTAAAATATTGCTGATTAAATGTTGTGCTATTTACGACATTCTGTCGAACGGCGTGCTTGTGATGTTGAATTTCGACGATTCGCCATTCGCTTTTTTAAGAAGACAAGTCAAGCTAATTCATTTTCATAAATAATGATTTCACATACAGTAAATCAATACCATTAAAACCAGATGATGAAGCAGTGCCCATAGCTGCTGTGCCAGAGTGCAGAATAAAGACATGTGAAAGCATGCTTGAGAGTGGTGAGGAAAAGCAAAACTACGCTAATATAATAGGGCATGCATAACAAGAACAGACAGCAGATATAAAGCACTAATCTACAACCAGATAGATAGTGAACATAATAGCACACACACAGCAAGGTCACACAGGGCAGACAGACTCAAGAGCTGAGAGTTGAGTAGTGATACTGCTGTGTCTCGTGTTAGATGTATAAAAGTTGAATTGAGCAGCACCAGTCAGCCAATCAGACAGAGGCATTACTCCCTGCCAAGAAAACAGTGATTATCTACCAAAAAAAATTGATTATCTGCCTGACTGAAATGTGATATGCACAGTATTTTGTCATTATCGGAGGGTACTGTGTATTTGCCCTCAGTCTCTGTGAAAGCCCGGGGAAACCCTGACAAACGTATGATGCTCTTCCTTCCAAAACAAACAAACCACGTACAGTAAATGGCCGACACCCTTTCCTGAACTAGAAGAAGGAGACTGCAGACGCAATGCAGCCCTGCTCAGCTCTGCAACCTACAAAGGTTTATTACAAAACAGAAATTTTTGTGGTGGTTTCAAATGTTGTGTCACAGCTAAGAATGGGGGTGATTTTAGGTCTAGTTTCCCTCTCATTACCAATCAGAATATCTCTTTGATATAAAATGTTAAATAAATATAAAATTAGCTCTTTCTGTATACAGTTTCATAAACAATAGGATTACAGTAGTTCGCCTATAATTGGGCTGAACTTCCTTTGACTGATCTTTAGATATGATGTGTCATTGTTCTGACAATAATAGTGAACAGTTTTCAACTGGAAGTCAACAGTGCTGAACACATGTTTAAAGGAACAGTGCAGCATTTTGCTCAACACGCTTATTTGCTTTCTTTCTAAGAATGAAATGGGAAGATAGATTTCAATCTCATGTCTCTGTTAAGCACATAACTGGAGTCAGGATATGGTTGGCCTTGCTTAGCATTAAGACTCAAAGGGGGGGTAAACAGGTAGCCTGGCTCTGTCCAAAGTAAATATATATTTTAGGAACTTTATATACAATTCTTTGTGTGTATTGTGTTTATTTCTGTACAATTTATATCTTAAATAATAATCTAAACCTAATAATAATAATAAAAAAACATTATTTAGTTTTCTTCAGAAGAATGAATGAAATACTGGGTTAATGGCCAACTGTATATATCTTTTTAAAGTTTTCTTAAACCCCATAATATCAAGAAGGCCTGAATCCCCTTCAGGTGATTATACACTAATGAAAACATAACTATGAATATTATATTCCATTTTGGACAATAGATCCTCCTAAAGGTTAAACACTGGAGCTGTAATGCACAGATATGAGATCTAAATCAATCTGAACATCTCACAAAGTGATCTAGCGTATTTCCTAAAATGTTGACCCATTCCTTTAATACTACACAATTGTGTCAGTTTATGTGCAGTCATTACAAGAATTCCCTGCGGTTGGGTATATTGGAATGTGAAACAGCAGAATGTATATAAGCAGAGAAGCTCGTTAACATGGAGCACAGATAATGGTCAAAATGGACTGCAAAAGAGAACTTAAAGCAGAGAGTGAACACGCTGCCTTAGCCGTGTGCTGTCCTGCCTTGCTAATGCTTACACACATAGCGTAGGTCAGTGCACTGCCTTTTGTAAGCTTACTGTTTTCTGTTATACTATTTTCAACTGTACACTAACTGAGGACATTTATTTCTGGTGTTATGAATACAGAATTGTAATAGTTTACTGCACTGAACACAGGGCTGGATCCTAAAATCAATATCACAGTATTAAAATAATGTTTTTCTGATATTGATATACACAGCAAAAGTAATTAAATTAAGTCCAGTGTTCCATTGTTAAAAACACAAAAAAAGAATTTTGTCTTATATAAAGAAGCAAAGCCTAGTAATCAGGATATAACAAACTATTTTTCAGCTTTTACATCATGTGCTGCTGTTAAAGCAGCACTTCAATGATCAGCCAATTGCACTGACTTCATGTCTACCTGGTATTAACATGCGATCAGGTGGAGATGAGGTCAATGTTGTAAAATTGGTAATCAGATTTAAGCCTGGAAACACAAGCCTTGTTTTTGGAAGACTCAGATGCATTCATTACATTTCAGTATAATGCACCGCTACTCCCTTCATAGAGCTCTGCTACGGTATGTTCTATGCCTCATCCAGCTTTAGGAGTGAACTTATGGTGTGCTAAAATCACTTGATGTAGCAACTGTGCTGGTGTCTGTGCAGAGCTGTGTGGCCTGGACTAGACACTGACAGTTAAACAGTATCACCCATCTCAACTTACAGAACTGAAGTCTGCAAAACCCGAGATAGAGTCTTTAGGGGCTTTACTTGATGCTGAGGATGGCGCGAAAGGGTCTTTGCCACTGAATGGGTCTCCCGGGCCCTTTTTAATCTGAAACGGGTCAATGGCTTCGCTGCTGAATGGCTGGAAGGGGTCACAAGGTTTGGAGGGGTCAGCTGTGCCAGACATGCTCACTGGTGTACTCTTACCTGTAAACATAAAAAACAGGGGTAAACGTCACCACAGAGAAGACAGTAGGGCTGTCAATGAATATTTTTTGCTTTTAAATGACAGGACAGCTCAAGGACACAACGTCCATCGTCACTTTCACTGACTGAAAATGAAATGTATGAGAGCTGAAACAAGCGAATAATTCAACTACAACCGTTTGGTAATGATGGCAGAAAGTTCACAACCCAACTCAGCCACAGAGAAAGTAATGTGCCCTCTAAATCAATCAAAAAGACCTGGATCTGGTTAACTACAGCAGCTGGGTTACTAAAAGGAGAGAGCTGAGTGAACAAGCAGAATTAGTGTCATTTTAAATTTATGGCGGGTAATTATCCGATATACTTAAGAATATAAAAAACTGAACTTGAGAGCAGTGGTTCCCAACTTTTTTACTTTGTTACTTTCAATTCAATTCAATTCAATTCATTTTTATTTGTATAGCGCCAATTCATAACAGAAGTTATCTCAGGACACTTTTCAAATAGAGTAGGTCTAGACCGAACTATTTAAAACATTATTTACAGAGACCCAACAGTACCACCATGAGCAAGCACTTGGCGAAAAGGGCAAGGTAAAACTGCCTGTTAAAAGGCAGAAACCTAGGACAGATCCTTCGGCTCTAGGTGGGTGGTCGTCTGCCTCGACCAGTTGGGGTGAAAGAGAGAGAGAGAGAGAGAGAGAGAGAGAGAGAGAGGTGCAGAGCAACAACAATGGCAATCTAGCAGGACCATGGCAGGAGGCTCCACCAGGATCGATAAGAACCTGCGAGACGGGAAAGCACAAGAACTCCGGGGAAAAAGTGAAGTTAGTAACATGCATTGATGGAACATGAATGAGTGCAGAAAGAGAGAGGAAGAGAGGAGCTCAGTGCACCATGGGAAATCCCCCGATAGTCTAGGCCCATAGCAGCATAACTAAGGGATGGTTCAGGACTCACCTGATCCAGCCCTAACTATAAGCTTTATCAAAGGGGAATGTCTTAAGCCTACTCTTGAATGTGGTGAGGGTGTCTGCCTCCCCAACCACAACTGGAAGCTGGTTCCACAGGAGAGGAGCTTGGTAACTGAAGGCTCTGGCTCCTGTTCTACTTTTAGAGACTATAGGAACCACAAGTAGCCCAGCATTCAGAGAACGTAGTGTTCTAGAGGGCTAATAGGGTACTATGAGCTCTTTAAGATATGAAGGGGCCTGACCATGAAGAGCTTTATAGGTGAGGAGGAGGATTTTAAATTCTATTCTACATTTTACAGGGAGCCAGTGCAGAGAAGCTAGTACAGGAGAGATGTGATCTCTTTTTCTAGATCCTGTCAGTACTCGTGCTGCAGCGTTCTGAATTAATTGGAGCGTTTTAATGGACTTATTGGGGCAGCCTGATAATAAAGAGTTGCAGTAATCCAGCCTTGAAGTAACAAATGCATGGATTAGTTTTTCTGCATCTGTCTGTGATAGGATGTGTCTAATTTTTGTAATATTACGTAAATGAAAGAAGGCAGTCCTGGAGGTCTGCTTCATGTGGGAGTTTAAAGACAAATCCTGATCAAAGATAACTCCAAGATTCCTGACAGTGGTGCTAGAGGCCAAGGTAATGCCATCTAGAGTAACTATATCTTTAGACAGTGATTCTCAAAGGTTTTTGGGGCCAAGAACAAGAATTTCGTTTTTTTCTGAGTTTAACATCAGAAAATTGCAGCTCATCCAGGATTTTATGTCCTTAAGACATGTTGGTAATTTAGATAATTGATAAATTTCATCGTTCTTGATCGATAGATATAACTGCGTATCATCTGCATAACAGTGAAAGTTAATGGAGTGATTCCTAATAATGTTGCCTAAAGGGAGCATATATAAAGTAAATAGTATTGGTCCAAGTACAGAACCTTGTGGAACTCCATGACTAACTGTAGTATTTATTGAAGAATCATCGTTAACAAACTGCGAACGATCTGATAAATATGACTTAAACCAGCTTAGTGCGGTTCCTTTAATGCCAATTTGATGCTCAAGTCTCTGTAAAAGAATATCATGGTCAATGGTGTCAAATGCAGCACTAAGATCTAATAATACAAATACAGAGAGTCCATTGTCAGAAGCAATCAAAAGGTCATTATTAACTTTAACCAGAGCTGTCTCTGTGCTGTGATGAACTCTAAATCCTGACTGAAAATCCTCAAATAAACTATTGTTATGTAGAAAGTCACACAACTCTTTGGCGACTACTTTCTACAGAATCTTAGAGAGGAAGGGGAGGTTAGAGATTGGTCTATAGTTGGCTAAAACCCCTGGGTCAAGAGTGGGCTTTTTAAGAAGGGGTTTAATTACAACTACTTTAAAGGACTGTGGTACATATCCTGATAATAAAGAAAGATTAATCATATCCAGTAAAGAAGTGCCAATTAAAGGAACAACTTCTTTAAGCAGCCTATCGGGTCTAATAGACAGGTTGATGGCTTCGATGAAGAAATGATTGAAGTTAACTGATGAAGATCGATAGCAGAAAAACAGTCTAAATATATATCTAAGTTTACATTAGCAAAAGTCCCTGAACTTGGAGAGCCATTGATAGCTGTTGATGACAGTTGGTGATTAATTTTCTCTCTAATAGTAATCATTTTATTATAGAAGAAGCTCATGAAGTCGTTGCTACTTAAGTTTATGGGGATATGTGGCTCAATAGAGCTGTGGCTCTCTGTCAGCCTGGCTACAGTGCTGAAGAGGAACCTAGGGTTATTCTTATTTTCTTCTATTAGTGCTGAGTAATAGGCTCCTCTGGCATTACGGAGGGCCTTTCTATAAGTTTTATAGAATGCTTTTTTTTAGATGCTAAAGTGACATTCTATGAATATTGCAAATTAGATTCAACATTGTACAATGCACCTAAACAGTGAACTCAGTAACTGCAAGAAGTTTGTGTAAAATGAGTGATTTGGATGAATTTTCAGCAGATTATTTCTTGTTCAGGGAACTTTTTATGCAATTCTGTCTGTATTATGTTTTTCTTATCATTTTAAACAATCATACATACTTACTAGGCTTATTTTTTTGACAAATTCAGTGTTTTCTTGTCCCCGACGATCTAAATCTATTAGATAATTCCCTTTACATTTACTTTTCTTCACAGAAGTGAATCCAATCTGAGTTTCCTTACACTCCTTAAAATCAAGAAGGCTTCGTGACCCCCCTTTAAGCTTTGGTGGTCCAGACCCCAGGTAGGGAACCACTGAGCTAGAGCAGCAAAAATACACTACCAGCAACACAGAAGAACTCCACCGGAAATTAACTTGCGGACTGCAGCACGTCAGTGAGGGTCACGTCTTTTGGTCAGCAGACAGCAAAGTTTTATTAACTCTCTTGTTATACTGAATTGTGCAAAACTAGATATTGGAATGGGTCGAACCTATGTGATTTTTTTAGGAAAAATAATTTTGGCCAATTTAGACAACACTAGAAGAGTGTTTTTCTTACTGAACAAGTTTCTATATTTTTCTACTCAAAATAGGCTGTTCACAGCACTGACTGACATTTGACTGTAAAGTAAAACTAAGCCAAAAATCCTGCATGCTAGGGCTTAAAAGAAAAAAACAAATCAGTAAAGTAATAAGGTACTTTTGGGATAGCACAGAAATAATCTGCTTTGTGGTGAGAAACACATGGTGAGAAGCAAAGAAAAAAGAAAAACAGACAGATCACAGGCTTGAGATATCACGTATCTCCAGAGGAGGATGTAAAAAAGAAGTGTGTGTGAAGATACCGTGACTCATCACTGCAGCTTGCATGAATAATTCTCAACTTGGTGAACTACGTTTATAACACAGGATCTGATTTGATCTTTTCTGGATTAAAACACACAAACACTAAAATTCTCTGGTTCACATAGCACCCACGCCCTTCTTCACCTCCGGTGTCACCTCAAAGATCGCTACCAGCTTTTGAAAGCCGCAACAGTTTCACCCCACTCGCGACGCACCAAAACAATTCATATCGAGTCCCAGCACAAGTCTTTCACTACATGATCACATGCAGTGCTACGCCCTCCTGAGAAAGGAAATACATAAAAACAGCTGGTGAAGGAAAAAACACACAGCAAACGACAGCAGCCAAACGACCAAAAACCAAAAGTGATACCCCATAACCCACGGAACCATTCGCAACGGTTTCCTGGTGAAACACTTGGTTGGGTTTCTGTACCACATTACTAACGGTTGGTTCACCAATGTACCAACTAGGCAAATAGTTCACGTTCAAAGACTGTACACATTCACTGTAGTCCACATAGATTTACCAGTGCTACATTTTATTACAGCACCAAAGCAACTTAGAAATAAATACTGGAAAACTAGACTTGAGTGAAAAAGATCATCCTTGACCTTCAGATTAGTGCTCAGACAACTCAACTCATTTACAAGCTTGTAAGGTCTTAGTCAGATTTATTATTTTACATAGCCATTTGTTTTTAACCTCCCCTGTAAGTTGTAAAAGTCACTTGTGCATGTAAAACTATGAAAATCTCTAAAATATAAAAAAAAGTAATATCCCCCAAAGTGATAACTTAATTTTTTTTGTTCAATCAAAAGTAAAAAAGTAAAAAACCCTTTATACCCAATATACGGTTTGTATCAGAGAGCAGTGAAGAAACTAGAACAAGAAACTCTTTGAAAATTTTCTTAACAATTAATCGATGATCAAAAATAGTTGGGGATTCTTTTTTATCAAATCTTTTCTGTGCCATGAGGGGAAAACGTGCAAAAAATAAAGAAGCTATTTTAAGTCTTTAACACTGAAGTTTATTCTTGAGCTTAAAATGAGAATATGTGACAAATAATCTCAATTGAGGATCCACTATCTAGCCTCTTTGCACGACTTTAAATTAATCTGACACATTTCAGATATGTCACACTGCATTTAAGATTCAGAGAGGCCTTGAATAATCGAAGGCTTGCAGACACGGTGATGTTTATGTGTAATACTGAAGCACAGGTGGATATATACATGGGCAAAAATATAACAAAAAAGCAATTATAGTGATGATGTTATTAACAGGGAGCTGGGCCTGCCAGGGGATCGTGGGAACGTTAAGAGTACATCATGTTGCTTGTATAGGTGTTAAACCACAGGACCAGTCAAACCGTTGTCATACACATACGCATTTAGTCCTATTACCCAGATAACTCGGCTGATCAGGGTTGAGCAGTTCATTTCACACTCCACGCAGAGCAAAACTGCATGCCTGGCAATCAGTTTTTTCCTCTTTCAGTAAACTGCGCACACACACACACACACACACACACACACACACACACACAGAAGCTCACACTTGAGAAACCACAATCATGAGCTCCACCCTGTTTTAAAATAATCCACTACATTAGTGGTATCTAATTTAATGTCTACCACAGGATTGTACATGCAGCATGCACTATTATATCTACTGAAAACAACACAGATATAGCATTATGCCCTCAATTTTGCCAGTTTGTTTGTAGCAATGTCACTGCAGCAGTGCCCTATTCACGCCTAGGTGAAGAGAGAAAGTGACAGAGCATGCATGCATGCGTGTGTGTGAATAAGATTAAGATAGAAAACATAAAGACCCTACATTTAAAATTATTTTTACATTAGTAACAATACTGGCATTCGTCCACTGCATACAGCCTGCAGCCTGCCCTTCTCTGAACCACTCACCCTTGTAAACACACACACACACACACACACACACACACACACACACACACACACACACACACACACACACACACACACACACACACACACACACACACACACACACACAAAGGGAAGAGAGAGGAAGCAAGTTAGGGTGTGTCTGCAAACAACAGGCCAAGCAAACCACATATCATCGCTCTTACAACATCACCTTCAAATGTAACTACCTACACACAAACATTGGAGCAGCAGTTTGTGACCAATCCTAATATAAAATCTACATAAAAATCTTGAGTGCATTAATGTGAAGTTTGGCTGTTTGTCGCTACAGAGGGAATAATGGAGAAAATAATGGATAATGGAATAAAAAGACTAGCATCAAAGCTGCAACAGACTTCTCTCTAGTTCCCTGCTACAACCATTGAGTCAGTCAGTCAACCATAGAGGAGGGTATTCTGGGTAACTGTGGTTCACACTGAGCACCAAGTCCCAGGGGACATTGTCCTCAAAAGACTTCTTCAAAAACATATTTTCAGATCACAATAAATTTATAGAGTTACTGGAAAGACCACAATAGATCGTTTTCACAGTGGCCATTTGGACATGAAATAGTCGGGTAAAAATAAGTGTTATCAATGATAACAATACAAATCAAGTTTCATTCCATTTAGTGCAGTAGAGCCTTTCCAGTGAGCCAACATGCACAATAGCAGCACCCTGACTCTGTTTGACAAAAACTTAATCAGTATCAATGGTAACACCTTAGTTAACCCTACTGTCAAAATAGCTACTGTGAAAAAGGTGTATTTGAAGCATTAAATTCAACATCTTATCTATTACCATATCAGCAGTTAGAGCCATAAAAAGACACTAAAGCTCATGTGTTATAAAGTCATTTAGTCCGTCGTGCATTCACACTTAATTTTTGACTGTGCTGTTGATGTACACAAGTATCCCACAATGCCATGCACTCAGGAAACTGAGGTGCTGCACACAGCTGCGGGGGACTTTAATACATTGGAAATGGTGATAAAACAGCTCCAGGAAGATGCAAGATTGACTAAATAAAAACATGCCATAAGAACTGGCAACCCCCAATACCTCATGGCTCTACACTGCAAAGACGCTGCAAAGTTGCAATGTCAAAAACTCAAAAAGCGATTAAAAAGACTAACAAAGATAATTTTTGGGATATACACATTGAAAGCTACGCTAAGCTATCCTAATTTGAATGGGGAACTTGAATTCTCTTCTTTTCTGTAAATGTCTCATCTTCTTTTTTAGGCATCATGGATAAGTTTCACCATCTGGGGTAAGCCTGTTCCTAACTGCAGGACAGTTGCACCAACTAGACTTAAGCATAGTCTTAACTATGCCCGATCTTTGCAATGCAAGTCCATGTGAATGTTCACACAAATACGGCTCCCGCTGTCATACGAATTTGTAGTTAATCATTTGTTATTTGTGGCAATGTTACGGAGAATCTAAGGAAAGGAATATTATTAAAAATCTGCCAACAGAGCCTCCTAAATGTTACACGGGACGTTTAAAGGCTTTTTGAATCACTAACCTTTTGAGTGCCTCAGATTTCTTCAACAATTTTAAACAAGAAGGATCCCAAAACTGAAGAGCACTAGAGGAACATTTTTTTCACACCCAAGCAGCACTCCATGCTGCTTTGTGACTGAGCTCCAGGAAGTGTTAGCAAACAAACAAAGGTATGACAGTGCAGCATAGGTCAAATGACAGAATAAAAGCTACATTTTGCTACATGATAATTAGTAGGTCAACGTCATAGGTAAAACTGATCTTCTCATGTTAAAAATTTGGAAAATGTGAAAATGTGAAAAATTAAAGCAGACTTTCAAACAACGATCACACTACTATCACTTCAATATTACAGTGTATAAAAGCTTCAAAGTGACACCTTACAGTGCACATCACTGCTTGCGACTGCAGGTAAGTGTTACAAACTACAGTGTGTGATAGCAGTGGCTTGGCAAACACGAGAAGGCTTTTATCTTTTCCGTACCCACAATGACATTCTTTCCTGTTGACAGATCAGAGTAGAGTTAAAGACTGTGCTTTCTGCCTTGGAGAAAAAAGACAACATCTAAATTTCAACACTGCTTACAACTATACGCTATTTAAAAGTTGCTATTCAAAATGATCAAAAAAACGTATTCAATTATTTTGTTCTATGTTGGAATCTTTTTTTTTAAACTTGTTTCAAGGTAACTGGTCTCTTTGTAGTGAGATATTGTATGTATTGTCTGAGGAAACAAGTGTATTAAGTGGTTGTTGAACTAACATCCCAGATATGCGTTAAGTATGAGTAAATGGCTTAGCTTATTTCAAGAATCACACACATAGTTAACCTAGAAAAGACAGAAACAACACAAAAAATTAACTTCATATATATGTATATATTCATATACACACAAACCAAGATAGCTGATTGCTGAGTCTCAATCCCAATGTTGGTATTTAACGACCTAACCCAAATCAACTATCTTCAAATCACCAACCCACAGTGTTATCCAAAGTTTGATCTTTCTTGGCTTGGATTCTTGCAAATGCCATTAGGAGCACTTCATGGAGCCAAAGGAACTTCAGTTCTTTCACATATTTATCTGTCTCATGTACTACTGTCAGAAATAGCAAATATGACACAAAGCTATATTTATAAATGTTTACTTCTGCAGCTTTAATGTTTCAAATGCCTATGCGTAACGAATCCACAAAGAATTATCACCAACCCTGCAGTTGAACATGTTTTGTTTATGAACATCTTAGTGTTTCCTCAATGTATCCTCCCAACTGCTGTATCTTTCTAATTTATTCCCTTTCTAATTCTTACTTATTGCTTTATTCATTATGTGTATGGTCACAGTGCATGAACCCCCCCTCTCCTTCCTTTTTTTCCCTTTAAGAACTCCGTAATACCTTAAAAGGCATGATGGTGGTAATCACATTAAAAACCTATTGTGTATCTTGGTTTAGGATAAAGCCAATGTGCCACTTCCTTTTTAAGCTAACCACTGTTCCACTAGCATCAGCCATACAATACTTGTTCTTACAGATGCATTTTCATCATTTATCTCTCTGAAAACATAAGATTATTATGGTTTTCATGCATAGTCTTGGGCTGCCTGGATGGGTAGATTAAGACCCACCAGACAGATAAAATCCGAATTCTATACCAATGAAGGCACACATTTGGCATTTCATAATGCACACAGCCAACAGGACCTTCTGCATGTGACTGAGTAAGTACGTTTTTCTGAGGTTCTTAAGTCCACCTCAGTCTCACTCTGTGTACAAGTTAAGCTGAGAGCGGACAATCACCTCCTAAAAACAGCTGTTTCTTCAGCCAGTTAAAGGAACCAGTGGTCCCACAGCTTCTGCTTCTTAGGCTATTGCTAACCACAAGCACAAACACACCCACTTAATGAGAAACCAATAACATCACATCACAGTACATCGTATGCACAGAGATAGCACACAGACAGGACAATTTCTGATATTCACCATGAAGGAATGAAAATGTAAAACAAAGGGATGAGCGAGTACACCATCTGTATCTGTTTTACAATGGATGATGTATAACATTATCAGTTACTTCTAAATAACTCGCTACAAACTCCTCTTCCTCCATTTGATGCCTTTCCTGTCGCTACCTAAACCCGCTGTGTTTTCAGCCCCAGAGTCACAATAGTCCTGTTCAGAGCTGCTGTAAATTACTCATTTCAGCTAAGTACTCATCTTAACCCCAGTAAAACAAGATAGAACCTACTGCTCTAAGAAGAGGAGACAATGGTGGAGACAATATTTAAGCTAAATGTCTATGGGGAAAGTAGGAAAGTTGAACACCTCATTATTTTATATGAGATACATAAATTATTAGCATTCAGTAGGAGTGTGCATTTCTCCCTTCTAAGACGATCCCATATGTATCTAGATATATGGGCTACAATATGATTCAGGGTCGATGCATTGGAATATTGAACAATTCAATATGATGCAATCTGATACAGTTCTTAACATTTGTTTAATGTAAACATTTATTTTCCATTCTAAATTACAATAAGCCAATTCTTTAAAAAGGGACATTCCTCAAATACATATATTTTTTAAAACATCCCAAGTATTTCAGTTTTTTATGGCATGGGAAAAAAATGGAAGGCAAATCAATTCAGAATTACATGTCATTGTACAATATCTGTGTCTTGCGTTTTCTTGCTTGTGCTAGCTGCATTAGCATACACAGACTTTTCGTTGCCTGCATATGTGTCACCATGCCATCTCACCAGGTGAGCGTTAAAATTTGTTATGCTACTGCTGGACTTAATTGCTGTCTGACAGATCTTACAAATGGTTAAGACTTTTGTCCAAATGTCTTCCAAACTTAAGATTTGATGGAGCACTGGAACTTGTGTCAGCTTGTCGGACATGTTTGTTTATGTACTGACCTCTCATGCCAAGCTGCACTAACGTTACTCTCTTTGCTTTTGAGGTGAGACCCTGCCGGTGACCTTTTACCTTTTACATGAGTTAGCAGCAAAGCTTTAGTAACTGATGCATAACTTTAGAATCTGACCATCAACCGGTTCATGGTACATTTAGATACATCCAGGGGTCAGCATATCCATGTCGTTGCACCAATGACATTATAACCCGAATTCCGACTGGTATCCATAAATCTTTACACATCTAGCATTCAGTAAAGCTGTGATAAGGTTCTGACAACGTCACTATTATTAAGGTGTAAGCCATAGGCTACATGGGTGCCTGTAAAAAGCTGCTATACAGTGTATACCTTCCCACTTATTCTCACGCCCCAAAAGCCTATGGTTACCCACTTACCACTGGGTGGTTTGGGTCTTGGGGGAACACTTTTCTTCGGTGGCAGAGCTGGCGTGTCATTTTTCCTGCTGAATGGATCGTCCACAAAGGCAGTCTGGAAACAGTGAGTGAGAGGAAGGAATATATGGTTCATGGTATATTAGCACTCCGCAGTAATTTCAATATAAATATGACAGGCAGTGACACAATATAGGATACAAAGGTTCTAAACTTGACATTTTAAATGTGACAAAGAAAGGATAAAATCACAATACAGTTCAATTTATCAGTATATTAAAAAAAAAAAAAAAAAAAAAAAAGTTGTACTAGGCATTTATTTGAAGCAGGGTTGTTAGAGACATGCCTTTATTTTTAAGACTTTTTCAAACTTTTTCAAGACCAATATAAATGTAATTTAAGACCTATTTCACGTCAACAATGGCAAAAAAGGATATGAAGGAAAATCTGTATTTACATGTGCATTTTGTAGCATGATCAATAATTATTTTCTTTTACTAAAAACACATTTAAAAGCAGAATTCTGATTATTGGATTTTAGACTTTTAAGACGTCAGGAACACTTATATATTATAAGTGTATATTATTAAAAGACTCCTTGTTTTCTGATCTGCTCCCATTTGCCCCGTTACATTTTTATTACTGCATTATGTTGTTAATAGAAACTCAAGTTTTATGTGTTCTAGCATTTTAGTGGACAGAAACCCTTCATTTCTTAACAAGGCTTCTATTGTGAAATATTTGCAGAGCGTGTTTCAAAAATTCAAGACCAGAAAGGCGCTCTACAGGTACAGTCCATTTACCATTTACTTCAAATGTAGCTACTGTCATCTTGTGGTAGTAGTAAGTTACAACAAAATAAAAAATGAACACAAATACACCTACAGTGACAATAACACTTTATATGATTATATTGTTACATTTATTAAATAAAAGCAATGGAAAGGTGCATTATGCTTAGTTGGCATGCAAATTAACAGAAGTTGGTTCACCCTTGTGCACCCCAATTGCAGCTTTACAGGTGATTTACTTGCAATACTTTGGTGCACAGTGCTATGTTGTCAACACTCTCCTCTAGTCTGTGTCTCACCGTCCTCTGTGTGTGTGTGTGTGTGTGTGTGTGTGTGTGTGTGTGTGTGTGTCTCTAGAGAGCTAAAAGACCCAAAAAGATTACAGAGAATTTGCTTTGTTCATTAGTTATTTAGTATAAAAAATATTTACAATATATAAAATTAATACATTGTTTTTATTGTAATTTATTGTTTCTTAATGCAGTGCAGACCTATTCACTTGTATTATTAAGGAAAATTGGATAAGAATAAATTGGATAAACTTGACTGGGACATTTTTGCTGTGTTATAGAATTATTATGGAGAATTGTGGAATTTCCCTGGTATTGGTATCAAATAAAAAAAATGTTGGTACCCTATTAAAGACCCAACTTTTATTTGACTACCGGGTTTTGTTTGAGGAAATACACTACTACTACTACTACTTTGCCGTCTGGTACCTTCTGGTAGTCTGGTAGCCAGCTGGCCCTGCCTTCAAAAGGGTCTCTGGGCTTTGACATGTGGCTGAAGTCTGCAAATCCAGTAGAGCTGTTACTGCTGTTGCTGAACGAACTGCTGCCAAATGGGTCCAACGTTCCAAACAGGTCTGAAAAGAAGTTACAATATAGATTTTTTTAAAACAACAATTTACAATAAGTGACCATAATTACCAGCTTCCTTAAAATATAAAGTATTGTTGAGACCAGTATTGTTTGTGTTGTTCGAGGCGATACCTCACTAACATACATGGAGCACAAATATCAGATACACCGGACAATAAAATGTCAACCAATGCAACACCACCATAAACTACAGCAAAACTCCTGTTTGACACTGTGTGAGCAACTATTTACACACAACTTTTTAATTTGTTCTTCACGTTTTTTAAATTTGTCAGCCAGGTTACTGTTCCCAGGGAATGTAAGCAGGCGAGAGTTGTTCCCTTGCATAAAAGCGAAAGTGAAATATGCAAATCACAGAAACTGAAGAAGAATTTTTGATGAAGATAAAATGTGTCACAAAACAGCCTTATAATGAAGTAATATAGTACTGCAGAGATGCACTGGCCTTCAAGTCTTATTCTTCATGTTTCTTTGGTACTACAGACCTCAACAAATGCCACAATGCAACTTCTCCCGCCACAAAGTATCCTCGAGCAAGATACTGAACCCCGAATTGCTCCCGATGCTGTGCATCGGTGTGTGAATGTCTGTGAATGAGTTAGTTTCTGTTCGATGGACTTTACCATTACTGAGTAAATGTGTGTGAAAGGGTGAATGTGGCATGTAGTGTAAAAGTGCTTTGAGTGGTCGGAAGACTACAAAAGGCGCTATACAAGTACAGGTCCATTTACCATTTACGACATCTTCAGGATTTTTGATGCAAAAATTATCATTCCCACACAAATGTGTGAATCAAATTGCAATATCTGTTGAAACTATATTGTGCAGCCCTATAAAATAGCCCATTCAAGCATGCAACAGCTCTATTTGTGACAGTCGCAAATACCAAACCGAACCAGAGCCAATGTGAATGTTATGAAGCTGTACTTGAAGTAGTATTGACACAAACATTTTCTAAATTAACCTGTAGCACTGAGTAAGCAAATGTGACACCTTTTTTCTCCAGCCATGGTTTTCATGGGCAAACCAACCTCAGTCTCAGCTAACACTGGTCCCAGTGTGACAGGCTTGAGTTCTCCAATCACTGAGACACTCAAGCTGACCCATGCTGTGTATGTGTTTGTATGGACTTCATTAATATCCTGGAGAGCTTTTCTTGTGAGGCAGAGAACAAAAAAAAAAAACTCTCACTGCCGGTGAACGACTCATAGACATGGCAAAACTGGCTCCAATCGAACCTCAAAATAGGCTGGGAAACTCGTCTACCAATTTGTTTGGTTTACTAACCTGCTATACCAAGATATACCAAGGTCACTATCCTTTTAACATATACAGTGGGTACGGAAAGTATTCAGACCCCTTTCAATTTTTCACTCTTTGTTTCTTTGCAGCCATTTGCTAAAATCAAAAAAGTTCATTTTATTTCTCATTAATGTACACTCAGCACCCCATCTTGACAGAAAAAAACAGAAATGTAGAAATTTTTGCAAATTTATTAAAAAAGAAAAACTGAAATACCACATGGTCATAAGTATTCAGACCCTTTGCTCAGTATTGAGTAGAAGCACCCTTTTGAGCTACTACAGCCATGAGTCTTCTTGGGAATGATGCAACAAGTTTTTCACACCTGGATTTGGGGATCCTCTGCCATTCTTCCTTGCAGATCCTCTCCAGTTCTGTCAGGTTGGATGGTGAACGTTGGTGGACAGCCATTTTCAGATCTCTCCAGAGATGCTCAATTGGGTTTAGGTCAGGGCTCTGGCTGGGCCAGTCAAGAATGGTCACAGTTGTTCCGAAGCCACTCCTTTGTTATTTTAGCTGTGTGCTTAGGGTCATTGTCTTGTTGGAAGGTGAACCTTCGGCCCAGTCTGAGGTCCTGAGCACTCTGGAAGAGGTTTTCTTCCAGGACATCTCTGTACTTGGCCGCATTCATCTTTCCTTCAATTGCAACCAGTCGTCCTGTCCCTGCAGCTGAAAAACACCCCCATAGCATGATGCTGCCACCACCATGTTTCACTGTTGGGATTGTATTGGGCAGGTGATGAGCAGTGCCTGGTTTTCTCCACACATACCGCTTAGAATTAACGCCAAAAAGTTCAATCTTGGTCTCATCAGACCAGAGAATCTTATTTCTCATAGTCTGGGAGTCCTTCATGTGTTTTTGGCAAACTCTATGCGGGCTTTCATATGTCTTGCACTGAGGAGAGGCTTCCGTCGGGCCACTCTGCCAGAAAGCCCCGACTGGTGGAGGGCTGCAGTGATAGTTGACTTTGTGGAACTTTCTCCCATCTCCCTACTGCATCTCTGGAGCTCAGCCACAGTGATCTTTGGGTTCTTCTTTACCTCTCTCACCAAGGCTCTTCTCCCACGATTGCTCAGTTTGGCTGGACGGCCAGGTCTAGGAAGAGTTCTGGTCGTCCCAAACTTCTTCCATTTAAGGATTATGGAGGCCACTGTGCTCTTAGGAACCTTGAGTGCTGCAGAAATTCTTTTGTAACCTTGGCCAGATCTGTGCCTTGCCACAATTCTGTCTCTGAGCTCCTTGGGCAGTTCCTTCGACCTCATGATTCTCATTTGCTCTGACATGCACTGTGAGCTGTAAGGTCTTATATAGACAGGTGTGTGCCTTTCGTAATCAAGTCCAATCAGTTTAATTAAACATAGCTAGACTCCAATGAAGGAGCAGAACCATCTCAAGGAGGATCAGAAGAAATGGACAGCATGTGAGTTAAATATGAGTGTCACAGCAAAGGGTCTGAATACTTATGACCATGTGATATTTCAGTGTTTCTTTTTTAATAAATTTGCAAAAATTTCTACATTTCTGTTTTTTTCTGTCAAGATGGGGTGCTGAGTGTACATTAATGAGAAATAAAATGAACTTTTTTGATTTTAGCAAATGGCTGCAAAGAAACAAAGAGTGAAAAATTGAAAGGGGTCTGAATACTTTCCGTACCCACTGTATATGTTAAAAGGATAGTGACCTTGGTATATCTTGGTATAGCAGGTTAGTAAACCAAACAAATTGGTAGACGAGTTTCCCAGCCTATTTTGAGGTTCGATTGGAGCCAGTTTTGCCATGTCTATGAGTCGTTCACCGGCAGTGAGAGTTTTTTTTTTTTGTTCTCTGCCTCACAAGAAAAGCTCTCCTGGGGTCTGAATACTTTCCGTACCCACTGTATGTATGCTATGTTGTATGTCAATGACCAAGATCATTTTATGGCAACACTGGAGAGCACAAAGATTCCTTTCATTTTTGATGTGGGGGAATAAATAATGAAATAATACCTGGTCCTTTGGGTTTTGGGTTGCTTGAAGAGAATGGGTCATTGCTTGTGAAGTGACTGGTCTGCTGAAAGAAGAATAAGAAGAAATACAGTTAATAGTACATTCTATCAAGTCACAGTAAAACTTACAGAAGCCACTGTGCTTGAAATTATTTTTATGTTGTTAAAACCAAAGGTTGATTTCTCAAGATTTATGACGAGAAAATGACTTCACTTTTTTCCCGACATCACAAGATAATTATGGAGAACTTAAAAATGAGTGTCTGGTTCATTTGGACACACCTGATTTCAGCCTTCAAGATCACTGAAATGACTCAAGATTTATAACTGAACTAAGAGTTGTGACCAGAATGTACATCTGAGAGTTCATTTAAGCTATTAATTTCCTGCAAATATGATGCAATACTGACAAAATGTACTGAGATTTATTAAAAGAGCTCAACTGCAGATTATTTTTATGAACTTTTGCCTGGCTGCTGGCTCATTTTGTTTTGTATGAAAATAAATATTAACTGGCATGTACAGTGGGAGCAATAATTATTTGATCCCTTGCTGATTTTGTAGGTTTGCCCAATTACAAAGAATGGAACTGTGTATAATTTTAATCATAGGTACATTTTAACATTGAGAGACAGAATATCACAAAAAAATCCAAAAAAAAACATTGTACAAATGTTATATATTTATTATCATATTTTCTCATGAAATAAGTATTCGATCCATAGAACAATAGGACTCAATACTTGGTGGAGAAACCGTTGTTGGCAAGCACAGAGGTCAGACGTTTGTTGTAGTTTTTCACCAAGTTTGCACAGATCTTGGGAGGGATTTTGGTCCACTCCTCTTTGCAGATCCTCTCCAAATCCTTAAGGTTCCAAGGCTGTTGCTTGGCAACTCGAAGCTTCAGCTCCCTCCACGGATTTTTGATGAGATTTAGGTCTGGAGACTGGCTAGGCCACTCCAGGACCCTAATATGCTTCTTTTTGAGCTACTCCTTTGTTGCCTTGGCTATATGTTTTGGGTCATTGTCATGTTGGAAGACCCATCCACGACCCATTTTCAGTGTTCTCACTGAGGGAAGGAGGTTGTCGCCCAAAATTTCCCGGTACATGACCCCATTCATCCTGCCCTCAATACGGTGAAGTCGTCCTGTCCCCTTAGCTGAGAAACACCCCCAAAGCATAAGGTTTCCACCTCCATGTTTCACAGTTGGGATGGTGTTCTTGGGGTTGTACTCAGCATTTGCTGCATTTCTCTTCCTCCAAACACGGCGAGTCGAGTTGATGCCAAATAGCTCTATTTTGGTCTCATCTGACCACATCACCTCCTCCCAAGCCTCCTCCGGATCATCCAGGTGTTCTTTGGCAAACTTCAGACGGGCCTGTGCATGTGCCTTCTTCAGCAGAGGAACCTTGCGCATGCAGCAGGATTTTAATCCTTCACAGTGTAGTGTGTTACTGATGGTTCTCTTCGTGACTGTGGTCCCAACTGACTTCAGGTCATTAACAAGCTCCTCCTGTGTAGTACTGGGCTGGTCCCTGACCTTTCTCATGATCATTGATATCCCACAAGGCGAGATCTTGCGTGGAGCCCCAGAAGGAGGGAGATTGGCGGTGACTTTGTGTTTCTTCCATTTTCTAATAATTGCTCCAACAGTTGTTAACTTCTCACCAAGCTGCTTGCTTATTTTCTTGTAGCCCATCCCAGCCTTGTCCAGGTCTACAATTTTGTCCCTGATGTCCTTGGACAGCGCCTTTGTCTTGCCCATGGTGGAAACGTTGGAATGTAATTGATGTGTGATGTGTGGACAGGTGTCTTTTATACAGCTACATAATGATGTAAAGAGTTGACACAGGTGTTTTGGGTAATGAGTTGAGATTAGGAGTGCTTCTTAATGGAAAACTAACTGGTCTGTGGAAGCCAGAATTATTGCTGGTTGGTAGGGGATCAAATACTTAGTTCATGCAAAAATATGATAATAAATTTATAAAATGTATATGTTGTTATTCTGGATTTTTGTGTGATATTCTGTCTCTCAATGTTAAAATGTTCTTATGATTAAAATTATACACAGTTCCATTCTTTGTAAGTGGGCAAACCTACAAAATCAGCAAGGGATCAAATAATTATGGCTCCCACTGTATATGTCATTCCTCCAAGCATTGCAGTTATCCACAATATGCAGTACAGTGTGGTAGCCCAACAATAAGCAGTGATTTTAAAGTTTGTGCCACTCTTCAGATTTTACATTTATAAAAATACAAATTCTATGTTCTGGCCTTCGATCTTCAACTAGTTACCTTTGAGGGTAAAGTTGCACTTTTACTGAAGGGGTCTGGTGTGGAAAAGGGATCCATCTTTGTGGTCTTCTTGAAGAAATCCTCTGACGAAGCTTTGAATGGATCGGTCTCTTTGAAAGGATCTCCTCCAAAAGGATCTGTAGCAGGAATGATGGACAACTGTAGCTATTTTTCTCAATGTACAGATTCAAAAACTTTTCATTAACAGGCAACAGAACCAGGGATTGCGCAGTTTATTTTAAATCCACATACCAGCAGTAGCATCGATTTGTAAGGGTGCAAGCCATTGTTTTCCTAAGGAGAGAGGTAAAGGACTAGCAGGGCTCCAGAGTGCGACCAAAATTTTAAGAGTGCGACTAATAATTTTTCTAGGTCGCACTGGTGTACCTGACGCTGCCCAGGTGAAAAACATAAATTTATTTCGCAAGCGCATCATCTCTCTGTGTTCTCCTGTGACCGAACTCACACACTCATGGTAGGATCATATCGTGTTCTAAACCAATAAGAGACAGAGCTCGGGCGGGTCTTTGCCTCTGATTGGCTGTGGTCCTGATGACCACGCTAAGTTGTGTGTGTTTAAAAATTGCGCGCGACCTGAGCGCCACAATAGCTGACTAACTGAAACGGAAAAATAAAATAAACGCGACAAAACAAGGGAAAATGAAGAGAGGCAGAAATATTGAAAGTTTTTCATTAAGAAAACCAAGCCTACAACCAGCCCTACTACTATAATCCCATCCATCCCCACAACTGAGAGTCCATCCCATCAAGACACGGAGCCCTCGGTCCCTGGTGAGATACCAAGCCCCGGTCCTTCGGTGACAGCATCAGACTCGGAACCAGAGGAGGAGACAACCGAGTCTGGGATAGAGCCCGGCTCCGAGACCCAAATTAAAAAGGTCAAAATATATTCCTTCAGACAGGACTGGCTGAAACAATTTCCCTGGCTGAGGTACAACAAAGGACATAATAGAATATATCAGAATATGGCCGGAAATAGTGCATTTGTGAGCGGGTCAACAACGTTTTGTATCGAAACTTTAAAAAAACATAACATACATAAAAAAAACATACGATATGCCATGACAATGTGTAGAGAAAGTGGCCCCTCTCCCAGCTGCATTTCAGCGGCAGGTGGTAGTAATCAGGTCCTCCTTTATTTGGAAATGTTTTATTTTGCTTAGTGTTTTAGTTTGAAATGTTCAACTTCAGCTCAGTGAAGCACTTTAAAGACTTTATTTTTGTTTTTATATATAATTGTATATAAAAGGTGACCTTATGACGTTAAAGGCGACGCAATGAAAAATTTGGGTGCACCTAAATTTTGTGCTGGTGCACCTAATAAAAAAGTTAGGCGCACCAGTGCAACCAATGCAAAAAGTTAGTCTGGAGCCCTGACTAGTGTGAAGGATTTGGTGATATCTAGCACTGAAGACTTGCAGACTGCCTTCAATAAACTACAGTGGTCACAAAATTTGCTGCCGTGGTCCACTTGGATTAGTTCAGTTATGGGAAAAAAAAAGGAAATAATAAAAAGGAATTAAAGCTGCAAGCAGCGTTGGGCGGGACCTCGCACTCCACGCAACTCGGGGCGTGCTGCGGCCGCGTCACGTGCCGTCGTAACACGTGTGGACCACAACATGAAATGTTCACGTCACCCAACTCCCAAGCTGTCATCTCCAGAAGCTGAGGGAGACAGCTCTACATCGTCACACGTTTCAGACACTGCAAATGACTTACACTTTTATAGTCAGACTCTTCACTCCAAAAGGTGGAAATTCAGCCCCACGCCACGGACACACAATTTGATGCACAGTAAATATTTGATTAACTTATGATCACCAATGTGTCTAGATTGCAGAGGTCGAATATGAAGTCAATATGATAAAATCTGTTAAGCCCTGAAATGCCGGAAATGGCATCACAGTGGCCGACTTTGACGGCACGCCACGGACAGGCCCTTCAAAGTACAGTCAAAAAATTAACAGCGTTCATTCAGCACCATTTTTTGACTGCACTGACCAATTTTCAAGTAGATCCAATAAAACCTGTAGGAGGAGTTAGTTAAAATAGAAGCCCTGAAATGCCAAAAATGACATCACAGTTTGACATTCGATTCAAAATGGCCAACTTTGACGGCACGCCACGGACACGCACTTCAACGTAGAGTCACAAATTGAATAGCGTTCATTCAGTACTATTTTTTGACTGTACTGACCAATTTTGAAGCAGATCCCAGAAATTCCCTAGGAGGAGTCCGTTCAAATACAAGCCCAAAAAGTCAAAATGACCACAAAATGGTGAAAATTAAAATCAAAATTGCAGACTTCCTGTGTGTTTTGGGGCATGGGTCCAACAGACTTTTTTGTACTTCTCGGCACGTTACACGTGCCTACCGAGTTTCATACATATCGGTGAAACGTGGCACCGGGGCTGCTTTTTTAAAATCCTGTAGGGGGCGCTACAAACACGACAAACACGATTTTTGGTATGTGAGCTACAGGCACCAGTCTACATGTGTCCTGTGAATTTCATATATATAACTATTACGGTCTCCGCACAGCTTATTATCTTCCACCATAGCGCCACCCGGTGGCGTGATTTTTTTTCCTTTTTAGGGGAGCTTCACGGAGCCATGGGCAATCATCCTACCAAGTTTCGTGTTAATCACACTTGCCGATGCGGAGATATAAACTTCTTAATTTTAAAGAGCGCCACCTTGTGGTGATGACCTGAAATTGTGCACGATATATAATGAAGACATAATAAACTATTGACCCAAGTTTGGTGTCAATCGGACAAACCAGTGTGGAGAAATGCCCAACTTCCTTTTTTGACGAAAAATCAACAGGAAGTGCTAATTTGATAACTTGCTTATTTTTTGAATTATCAAAATACTTTAAAAAAAATGTTGTCAGGACGGTCTCCAGATGCTACGTGCAAAGTGGGCGTGGCCTATATAGGGAGATTCAGCTCCATTCACCAAACGCGTGGATATAAGGTTTTTGAATGTGAGACAAACGATGCGGGAGTTATTAGCCTATCGAAATTTGCCTAAAAGTAGCGCCACCTAGTGGCCTTCCTAGTGGCTGACCTGAATGTGACGCATAGAATATCTGATATCGCACCAGGCCCGACAACTTTTCCAAATAAAATTCACGAAAAGTATACGTTCAGGGGGTCAAAAATGCAGTGAAAGACACTTAAAAATAATAAGAATAAATGGACCAAAAACAATAGGGACCTTCCAGCGGTCACTGGCTCGGTCCCTAAAAAGTAAAAACATATAATAGAATCTTCTAAAATCACTTCTATTATACACTCGTCCATTCCTGGTCAGCATCTTCCAAACTGCCATATTAAAAGACCAGTGCGTAAAATGTAGCGGCATCTTGTTGTGAAGTGGCAGATTGCAATGCCCTGACCTCATCCTCCCAAGCATGTAGGAGAAACTACAGTTGCCACGAAACTCACGAAAAACACAAAAGGCCCTATCTGGAACCAGTGTTTGGTTTGTTTGTTATGGGCTTCTGCAGAAACATAGTTGAGAATAGTTAAAAACAGCTAATTCTAAGATTAGAAATACACAACGATTCTTATTTTCAGGTGATCATACACTAATGAAAACATACCTATGAATTAGGGATGAGCGAAGATATTGCCTGTGACACATATTGTGACAATATGCAATATGATTCACCATTAGTGTAGACACAATCGTTGTTGCATCGCAAATTCAATTGTCATTGAAAATCATGACCATGTGCCATTTTTTGGGGTCCATACCAAAGACACGTTTTCTTAAATCTGGAGAACAACATTTGCAAGAAAAGAATTTGAGCTTGGGAGAGCAGTGAGGAAATTTCTTTAGGTTTGGGAGAAAATAAATTAATAAAATGTAAGCCTAATAGAAGAAAAAGTTCAGATTTGTAGCATCTTTTCAGTACTACAGTACTTTTCGTTTATTTATTGCAAGTCACATTGTTATCACAATTTTGGCTGCAACTCGTTTCAACTCCGGAGCGTGCCATCTACAAAAGTTCTCTGATGACTCCTCCATTGTCGGCTGTATCGCAGACGATAGGGAGGAAGAGTACAGAGACCCGATCAGGAACTTCATTGGATGGTGCGACAGAAACCAGGGAAAACCAAAGAGCTGGTGGTAGGGGATAGAGGTTAGAGATGGTGGACAACTACACATTCCTGGGGGTGACACTCGACTGGACGGACCACCTACGGGTGGCTGTGGCTCAGAGGAAGAGCAGGTCGTCCACTAATCGGAAGGTTGTTGGTTTGATCCCCGGCTCCTCCTGCCACATGTCAAAGTATCCTTGAGCAAGATACTGAACCCCAAATTGCTCCTGATGCTGTGTATCGGTGTGTGAATGTGTATGAATGATTAGTTTCTGTTCAATGGACTTTGGATGGACATCGAACGTGTGTGAAAGGGTGAATGTGGCATGTAGTGTAAAAGCGCTTTGAGTGGTCGGAAGACCAGAAAGGGGCTATACAAGTACACCATTTACCATTACCATTTACCATACTGAGGCTCTCTACAGGAAAGGACAGGGCAGGCTGTTCTTTCTGAGGAGGCTCAGGTCCTTCAACATTTGAGCTCAGATATTACGGATGTTCTACCAGTCTGTAGTGGCCACTGTCATCTTCTTTGCTGGTGTGTGCTGGGGAGGAGGCATCTGGACTAGGGGTGCTGAGCAAGCTGGTGAGGAAGGCCAGCTCGGTGGTGGGGATGGAGCTGGACAGTATGGAGGCTGTGACTGAGAAGAGGATGATAGGGAAGCTAAAAGCCATAATGGACAACCCCTTTCATCCTCTCTACACTGAGCTCAGGCAGCTCAGGAGCACTTTCAGCCACAGACTGACCCAGCCAGATTAAGACAAGTTTAACTTTCAACCTACGATGCACAAACTATTATCTTTAAATGCACATGTACAGTTTAGTTTTTTAGTTTTTTAGTCACACGCTGCTCAAAATATTGATTATTATTTGCATACCACTAACACATATAGTGTGCATATTTTTCATTATAGTCTTATATTTTCTATTATATTATATAATATTCTTATTTTGTGATTCTTTTACACTTCTGTACTTTTTGCACTACATTCCCCTATGCTGCTGTTTCTAATTTATATTTCTCCTTTGGGGGATCAATAAAGGTACATCTTATCATCTTATCTTATCTTATCTATTTAACAGTGTTATTGGACATTGCAGATTTTCCCCATATTGTGCAGGCCTAGTGATAATTAGATATTGTATATATTGTATGATAAGTCAATAACGTAATTATTGTGACAGGCCTATGCACGATGGGGGGTGGGTTATATACTGCAGAGTAGCTGGAGCAGGTTCTCTGCTGTGTGAAAAGGCTGATTTCTATCACTGATCTCCATCTACTATGCAGAGAAGTGAAACTCTACAATATCATAGAAGAGGGAAGTGGGACCGAAGTCACAGTTACACATACTGCTGTTTCACACATGTCAACAAAAAACAAGGCAGCCGCCACTTGGATGTGTGTGTGACCGTTATTTCAGGGTTAACACACAATTTAGCCAGGGAATTCCAGTGTTGGGGTAGTTGTAGTTGTTTTCCTTGGTTAAAAAGAGAGCTCCTAATGAATATATTAATTATCAACGGGCTAGGGAGAATATTGCACATACTATATTAAGATAGAAGTAGAGCAGTCAACACTCTAACTGTTCTTTTTATTTATGACTTTGCATAGGCTGATAACAACAACTGCATTAAAATGAACTGATTTTGTTCTGAATATTGCAACATTAAATGCTGGTGTGACCAGATCTTAAGGCAATAAAACTGAGCCCCTTCTCTCCAAGTAAATACCTGTGGATGCTGATGGCTGCTTTGCAAAAGGGTCATTTTGGAAAGGGTCACCTATAGGAGAGGAATCCAGAAGATGGAAGAGCAGGAAGAAAACAACAAGGAAGAGAGGAGGAAGACACAGACGACAGTCAGAGAGCAACTCAAGCTAAAAACAACATCAGCTGTCAGGTAGAAAGAAAATGATAAACAGAGCTGTGAACACGTGGTCAGCTAAGAGAGGAGGAGATGCATAATGTCTGAAAAGGAAGGAACAGAGCAGAATAAATGGGCGAGTGAAGGAAGAGAAGAATAAATACCCTGAGAAAACAATAGAGGGCGACAGTGGAAGTAAAGGGGGGGATAACCTTTGAATGGGTCTGTTTTGAAGGGGTCTTCCGAGTGGAAGGGGTCAGTGGGAGGCTCCTGAGGCTGGCTGTTGAACACGGATGGCTTCACTTTGAATGGATCCTCCTGTGTTAAGGAGAAAGACAAGCAAAGAAACAGATTAGAGGAAGATTTACACACACACACACACACACACACACACGCACACACGCACACGCACACGCAGGCACACGCAGGCACACGCAGGCACACGCACACACAGAGATTTTTTTCAGGACTTTTCCAGGAGTTTTTCTTGATAATACAGGGCAGCACTTGCTTATAGACGGTCATATTAGTTGCAGTTTCAGGCAAATTAACTACATTGGCTACAGCCCATCAGTAACAGTTCAAAGTATAATTTATTTTATCTTACAGACAGATTTATCATCTAGAAATTTGAATTGTTCATTGTACATACAATTAACACAACTGTGCATGTATTTATCAACCACAGCAACAACTACACATTGATCATTAATAGGCTGTATGCATGGAGATATGAGAATGTTGCTTGCAGCTCTGGAAAAAATACACAATGATAAAAAGATCACTGCAAGTCAGTTCCACTTTACATCTGGTAAAACCGCTTTGAAGTGTCACACAGTTTATCCTATCAACAACAGAGTTTCAAACTAAATACGCAATCTGAGTGACAACATAACAACATACAACATTTTCCAGGACAACATCGATTATTTCCAGGATAATTGGTCATTTTAATCAATTTCCACGATTAAAAATTGGTCTATAAATTGCCAGGTTTTCCAGGTATTTAGGAACCCATATAAATGGTGAAAAGTGGACACAACTATGAATAAGAGACATTGTAACCCTCACCCACGATGTAATAAACGGAGAGCAAACCCTGCCCTTATTACACCACACAACAGCACACACCTACCCCCTTTCCCCCAGGATGAAATTTCACTTTAAAAACTGAAACATTTCCATTTTCTGGCAGTTTGTATGCACTCTTCTTCTTCACCCACTGTTGATCCCAAGAGCTGTTTGCCAGGTGTGAGAGGGATTGAGCCATGGTAATGATGTTGTTATGAGTAAAGTGAATAGACACAGAGGTAAATTGTGGGATTAGATCAGTGCAGGGAAACTTAAAAAAAATCCAAGTCTGCAGAAAACACAATGGAGAGTCAGAGAGAATAATAAGCAGGGTTTTAGATAAAGACGGTTCAAATAACAAAAAGAAAGCTAAGGATTTGGCATGCTCCAGTCTACAAACGGCTGCTAAGCTCTTGTCTAGAGGATAATAGGGATGGGCAAAGAGGAGGAGGAACAGGGAGGATGAAGAAACTACAAAACTACGTGGGGCGGCTGTGGCGCAGAGGCAGAGCGGGTTGCTCCCTAATCGGAAGGTTGTGGGTTCGATCCCTGGCTCCTGGTGCCACACGATACCAGCAAGATACTGAACCCCAAATTGCTCCCGATGCCGTGCATCGGTGTGTGAGTGTGTATCAATGTTAGTTTCTGTTCGATGTGAATGTGTGTGAAAGGGTGAATGTGAATGAGAATGTGTAAAAGCGCTTTGAGTGGTCGGAAGACTAGAAAGACGCTATACAAGTACAGGTCCATTTACCAAAACAGCAGAAACAGCACTCCTCCCAACACTTTTGTTTTTCAATTCCAGTCTTGTATTGTATGTCTTGTCATATAATGTATTGTGTTTTAGTGCAAATTTTACTGCACCACTAAATCCAGGGGCAAGAAACAGTAGCCTATTAAACTTCTTTTAATAGCCTAATAGGTTGATGACTTCTGTAAAATAAAATTAATTCTACTGTTCTGTTGAGGCCACAGCGGAAAAATCGGCTGTGGTGAGAACAGCAAAGCATGACACGAAAGTGAGCTAACGCGTAGAGTTCCATAAACATGGCCCACCATTGTGAGCAAGTGCTGTCCTGTATTGTCAAGAAAAACTACTGGAAAATGTTCTGGAAAAGTCATAGAAAAGGATTTCTTAAGAAGAGTGGGAACCCTGAACAGCCACGTTGCTGCTTATCCTCCAACAATTATTTGTCATGCATGAGCTCCAACCACAACACAAATCAGCTCTGCACTCCTCCCTTACATACATGTTTTAAGGGTCTAACAGGGCTAACAGGCAATAAGCACATGAGAGGCAGTTTCGTTTCAGCTAGCTCAGCTGTTTCTATTGATTGTGCTTTTGGCTGCTCAAGACGTGCCAGTTAAGAGGCCTTCTCTCTCTATCAGCCACATTGGGAGGTAAAAGGAGAGTAGAAATCCTGACCTGTGCCGCCCTCACCATGGCTGGGAATCCTCCATTCTCTCTGTCACTGAAGCCCTCGCTCATGTCAGCCAGGTTGGTCATACTGCCACCGTGGGTTCCATTCAAGGTGCTGTTGTACTGCTCAATGCTTTTAGACACTTCCTGTTGGCTGTCCTGAATCTGGGACAACTTACTCCGAGCCTGCAAGACAGATACACACACAGATCAGTGACAGTGGGAAGTATGGATGCTATGCTTCAGAAAGCTCCTTGTGGACCTCTTTGATTTGGGCAGCTTACTTCTGCACATTGGAGTTTAACACACATAAAACACACAAAACTGACATGCCCTCTGATGATTGCAGTCACACCTCACACGCATCTTGTGTAATGCAACACAGTGTCCAACAGCAGTGTTTACAGAGTTGCAACAACTACACTATGAACCACACACCAGCTGGAATACGTCCACCTAATAAATACACAAAATTATAAACGCAACACTTTTGTTTTTGCCCCCATTCATCACGAGCTGAACTCAAAGATCTAAGACTTTCTCTATGTACACAAAAGGCCTATTTCTCTCAAATATTGTTCACAAATCTGTCAAAATGTGTGTTAGTGAGCACTTCTCCTTTGCCGAGATAATCCATCCACCTCACAGGTGTGGCATATCAAGATGCTGATCAGACAGCATGGGTATTGCACAGGTGTGCCTTAGGCTGGCCACAATAAAAGGCCACTCGAAAATGTGCAGTTTCACTGTACTGGGGGGGGGATCCGGAAACCAGTCAGTATCTGGTGTGACCACCATTTTCCTCACGCAGTGCAAAACATCTCCTTCGCATAGAGTTGATCAGGTTGTTGATTGTGGCCTGTGGAATGTTGGTCCACTCCTCTTCAATGGTTGTGCGAAGTTGCTGGATATTGGCAGGACCTGGAACATGCTGTCGTATACATCGATCCAGAGCATCCTAAACATGCTCAATGGGTGACATGTCCGGAGAGTATGCTGGCCATGCAAGAACTGGTATGTTTTCAGCTTCCAGGAATTGTGTACAGATCCTTGCAACATGGGGCCGTGCATCATCATGCTGCAACATGAGGTGATGGTCGTGGATGAATGGCACAACAATGGGCCTCAGGATCTCGTCATGGTATCTCTGTGCATTCAAAATGCCATCAATAAAATGCACCTGTGTTCGTTGTCCATAACACACGCCTGCCCATACCATAACCGCCACCATGGGCCACTCGATCCACAATGTTGACATCAGCAAACCGGTCACCAACACCACGCCATACACTCTGTCTGCCATCTGCCCTGTACAGTGAAAACCAGGATTCATCCGTGAAGAGAACACCTCTCCAAAGTGCCAGACGCCATCGAATGTGAGCATTTGCCCACTCAAGTCGGTTACGACGATGAACTGCAGTCAGGTCGAGACCCCGATGAGGACGACGAGCATGCAGATGAGCTTCCCTGAGGCGGTTCCTGACAGTTTGTGCAGAAATTCTTTGGTTATGCAAACCGATTGTTGCAGCAGCTGTCCGGGTGGCTGGTCTCAGACGATCTTGGAGGTGAAGATGCTGGATGTGGAGGTCCTGGGCTGGTGTGGTTACACGTGGTCTGCGGTTGTGAGGCCGGCTGGATGTACTGCCAAATTCTCTGAAACGCCTTTGGAGACGGCTTATGGTAGAGAAATGAACATTCAATTCACGGGCAACAGCTCTGGTGGACATTCCTGCAGTCAGCATGCCAATTACACACTCCCTCAAAACTTGCAACATCTGTGGTATTGTGCTGTGTGATGGAACTGCACATTTTCGAGTGGCCTTTTATTGTGGCCAGCCTAAGGCACACCTGTGCAATACCCATGCTGTCTGATCAGCATCTTGATATGCCACACCTGTGAGGTGGATGGATTATCTCGGCAAAGGAGAAGTGCTCACTAACACACATTTTGACAGATTTGGGAACAATATTTGAGAGAAATAGGCCTTTTGTGTACATAGAGAAAGTCTTAGATCTTTGAGTTCAGCTCATGATGAATGGGGGCAAAAACAAAAGTGTTGCGTTTATAATTTTGTTCAGTGTATATACAAGAGTAAAGCCATGTAGATAGAATTGGGTCTAATCTAACAGATAACAAATTGACATTTCTTCCCCCATCCTGATACAGTGGAGCTGAGTGGAATTTAAATGTGGTGCCTTCCAGACTTTTCCTGTAAAGAGAAAAGTTATTTTAATAATAAGGTAAAAAAGATAAGCTAGAGTCATTTCCAATGCATTTTTGTGCATTTATGTACACCTGTATAAAAAGTAAATACTATTTCAGTGCTTTCAATATAATATATACAAAGTTTTAGTTGCCCTATTCTGCCACAGTACCACATCCACTTTTTGCAGCAATTTGCCAGTCAAGTGTGTAACATTTAGGAGGATCTATTGACAGAAATTAAAAAATGTTTGTATAGTCTGTTTACTCTTTCACCTTCCTGTTTTAACCTCCTATTTTCATTAAAAGGTACAAGGTACAAACACTATGATACTTGCATCAGACAGTTTTCAGCCTGCCCTATGTTTACTGTATCAGTCCCTATCAAATAAACTATAAATAAATCACCTGAAAATAAGAATTGTGTTTTTGTTACCTTAGAATGAGCCATTTTTATCTACAAAGTCCACCATGTTGAAGATTCTGACCATAAATGGATCAGTGCATTATACTGAATGAGTGATTTTAGAAGATTGTATTATATGTTTTGATATATTTTCCCTTTGAAACCTTGTCATTATTAGATTAAATTGTAACTGAATGAATCCAAGCTGACCACAGCAGTTGTTCTCTATAAAATAAAACTTTTTACAGCCACCTTTGAAGCCTTTAGAGTATTTGATACTCAGTAGACAGATTTTGGGCATTTCCTCCTAAAATAGGAACATGCTAGCATTTAATATAAGATATAACATGGATTTAGACCTCAAGCTGCCTGAACTTCTGGACCACCCCTGGGTTGCAGATCTTATGTGGTGGTTTTATGAATAATAAAAAAGGTCTAGGGGGACTATGTCATGAAAATCAACGAGGCAGCAGTAGTTGTTACATTCAGGAGAATATAACTGTATTAGGGATTAATATCATGCATGTTATGGAGAAAGAATGGAGACTACATGATGCATCAATCACTTGTTGTGTGTGTTTAAAGTCAAACTGTGCATGTAGGTTGCAGGTGGTTAAGTGGTGTGTGTGAGATGAGTGGCTGGTAGGAAACAGATGACACACCACAGCAGCTGAGGCTGAATGAAACCCTCACACAAGCAGTTCAATGTTGTGTTCCAGTTCCTCTAGTGGTACAGGTGACCAAATACTGTCTTCCATGGTAATAAATAGTAGATAATACAGTGCAATGGTGCCCCCTGTTGACATGTTTCCTACCTGGTTGATCTCATCCTGCGTGGCCTTCAGAGACTTGATAATGGTCTCCAGTTGGATCTTGCCAGCAGCCAGGCTCTGCTCCAGCTGGTTCTCCTCCTGCTGCAGCCGGCCGAGGTCAGCCTTTGCCCGGCTCAGCTCTTCCTCTTGGCTCTGCAAGTCTGACTCCTGGGAGTGGATCTGACTCTGAAGGGTTGAGATCTGGAGGCAGGAGCGAATGAAATTAACACCTGTATGTGGTCTGCACGAGCTAGCACCACATGGTTGACATTTATTCCCTTTGACATTAGCACAGTTGCCTCTTGGTGATTTAGCATTTAGCCAGTACAATAAGACGTTATACATTAATTGAATGGCTTTTCATTATTTCTGTGGCTGCTGTGGCAAAAGCTAATAATTCAATTCAATTCAATTCAATTCAATTCAATTCAATTTTATTTGTATAGCACCAATTCATAACAGAAGTTATCTCAGGACACTTTTCAAAGAGAGCAGGTCTAGACCAAACTCTTTATAACATTATTTACAGAGACCCAACAGTACAACCATGAGCAAGCACTTGGCAACAAGGGCAAGGAAAAACTGCCCGTTAAAAAGCAGAAACCTAGGACAGATCCTTCGGCTCTAGGTGGGTGGTTGTCTGTCTCGACCAGTTGGGGTGAGAGAGAGAGAGAGAGAGAGAGAGAGAGAGAGAGAGAGAGAGAGAGAGAGAGAGAGAGAGAGAGAGAGAGAGAGGTGCACAGCAACAACAGTATTGGTAATGGCAATCTAGCAGGACTGTGATGGCCCAAGCCACACAGGGTAACAGCCAGCAATGAGGTCTGTCCTGGTGGAAGAAAGGCGTGGCCAAGGGTGGAGGATGGTTATATCCTGTGGCCTACCAATCAAGCCATACCATGTGCTACCATGTTGGAGGGGGATTTTGGGTTTAGTTTGTTTTACTTGTAGTAGTTGTAGTTGGCATCCATTTTGTTTTCACCTTGTGGGTAAATTGGTTTGGCCAAGCCACTATATATGTTCCCTTGTGTCTCATTCAGGCAGGTCAGTTTGTTTAGTTCATATTCTGTCTGTTGTATGCTGTTTTGAGTATAGTTATATTTTGTTGACCTCTTTTATAGGCCTAAGATGTTAAATTCTTGGTTTCTATTGTTTGGTATTTTTGGGTAAATAAAAAACCCCTATTTTTCAACAAACTCCTGGTTTTTAATTGATTTAATTGATTAATTTCATCGGGCTTGATTGATAGATATAACTGCGTATCATCTGCATAACAGTGAAAGTTAATGGAGTGATTCCTAATAATTTTGCCTAAAGGGAGCATATATAAAGTAAATAGTATTGGTCCAAGTACAGAACCTTGTGGAACTCCATGACTAACTGCAGTATTTATTGAAGATTCATCGTTAACATGTACAAACTGCGAACGATCTGATAAATATGACTTAAACCAGCTTAGCTTTAGTTAGTTCCTTTAATGCTAATTTGATGCTCAAGTCTCTGTAAAAGAATATTATGGTCAATGGTGTCAAATGCAGCACTAAGATCTAATAATACAAGTACAGAGACAAGTCCATTGTCAGAAGCAATCAAAAGGTCATTATTAACTTTAACCAGAGCTGTCTCTGTGCTGTGATGAACTCTAAATCCTGACTGAAAATCCTCAAATAAACTATTGTTATGTAAAAATTCACACAACTCTTTGGCGACTACTTTCTCCAGAATCTTAGAGAGGAAGGGGAGGTTAGAGATCGGTCTATAGTTGGCTAAAACCCCTGGGTCAAGAGTGGGCTTTTTAAGAAGGGGTTTAATTACAGCTACTTTAAAGGACTGTGGTACATATCCTGATAATAAAGAAAGATTAATCATATCCAGTAAAGAATACAGTTCTTCCTCTCTTCCTCACCATCTGAGACTCTTCCTGGCACTTCATCCGAACTTCGTTCAGCATGTCCTCTAGTTTATGTTTCTGCTGGTCCATCTCCTCCAGGCGGTCTTGGGCGTCTTGTTTCTGAGCCTCCAGCTCCTGCAGGCTGGCTGTCTCTCTGTCCAGGTCATTCTGCATCTCCTATCATGTGCCAAAGTTAGGTGTCCACCACATAAACAAAGTGGTCAGAGAGAGACACACTGTTTATGTTTGTATAATGCAGGGCAAGGACAGACCATTACCGTTTCCATAATCTTTGTGATGTGATGTGTGTGTTCATACTACAGCTGATTGACCAGTTAACAAGTTGTCCTCACCTGCACCTCGGCACTCTTGTGTCTGATGGCCTCCTCTGTCTCCCTGATGTCCTGTTCTAGAGTGTACTTCTCCCTGACACACACACAAAAAAACATATGAACAGAAAGGTGCACACAAACACACACATGCATAATTATGATGACAGAAAAAGAATAAAACTTCCAACTTCCTGCTGTGTACACACATCAACATGTCAGAGCAACAAGACACTGGACTGGAATTCTATCAAATCCACAATGTCACAGATAACAAATAAAAAACAAATAAATTGCCACACCCTCCAAACTCACCGACAGAAAAAGAGAATCTGCTGTTGAGATTTCTAAGAACATGTTACTTTCCTCAGTTGTTATTTTAGAACATAGATCGATGAGGAAAAAATGTCACCACACTTGGCTGAACCCACTATCATTCCAGTATAGGGGGAAAAAACTGCTATGGCTTCTTTGTACTTCTTTAAACCAATCACAATTGCTTTGGGAGGCATTCAGCCTAGTATGCAGCTACAGTACCCTTGCAGCACAGTGGGGGGCAGCATGGTGGCTCAGTGATTAGCACTGTCACCTCACAGCAAGAAGGTCCAGAGTTCATAGCCCAGCTGGGCCAGGGCCTTTCTGTATGGAGATGGTATGTTTTACCTGTGATAACACAGACTGTGGAAGGGGAGGAGAATGCCAACTGAAATAGTTTCTTTTGTACTAAAAAGACTGAAACTTTGAAAGATTTGACACTTGAGAGACTGCTGGCGCTTCAAATGTTGGAATGTATTTTAACACAGATGAGGCCTGTGGATTTTGTCCCCCATCACTTCTAATAAAATTGATTTGGGAATTGATCTCTTCAGGGCCAGTATGAGAAGGAGGAATGCTTAAAAAAAGAAGAATCTGTTTCAACGTCCGTACTGTATTAAGACAGACTTTTCAAACCCTACATCTTGACCTCAGGCGTCAAGGTGATAATGAGCAAAGCTGAACATATGAGAATCCTAATGATAACCACTATGCAACAATAGTAGCAGGCAGAACCATTGCTCATCTGTGTGTCAGTAGATTTGACAGAATTCCAGTATGCCAGTCCACAGATATTCAGTAGCTGGTGTGTTTACCTGAGAGTATTCCACTGGGTAAAGGCAAGAGTGCTGACGCAGCATGGAGAATAAGTGGTGAACAAACAAAAATTTGATAAAATACACACATCAAAGGAAGAGTGGATGGTTGGCTGGGTGGATGGATGAATGGATGGATGGATGAATGGATGGATGGATGGATGGAGAAAGGAAGAAAGCAGTAGGATGAGACAAAGCCAAGATGACTAGTAAAGCTCATCCACATCTGATGCATGTTTCTTTTTCAAGTGTGCATTTTATCACGGAAAAATGTCCATACGGCACATACAGAACTGAAAGTATAGCAGGGTTAAGTTTGGGCAGCTGTCCAAACTTCTGTCTGTTTTTCACCTGCCCAGTTGGGTAAGTCGGTCAGAAATCTACTTGGCCGCAGTAAATTTTTACTTGCCCCTAAACAAATTGTTTTATCGATTAGCAGTTTTCAAATGACAGCAAAGACCCTCATAGCTGTCATGCAAGCGAAATGCTGTTGGCTCTTGTTATGGCACACCAGCGACCACTCTGTTTTATCCACCTTGCTCTCAAATTTGCGGAAAGCTGTGCAATATATAGTTGGGCCTTTGCCCCCATCCTCTAATGACACCTAGTTAAACTCCTGTTTCCAAGATAATTACAAATTATTGCTTGTGCTTTAGGTCATAAACTTTGTCTTTATCTGCTGCCATTTTTTCACCTGATGGTAAATGGTAAATGGTAAATGGACCTGTATAGCGTCTTTGTAGTCTTCGACCACTCAAATCGCTTTTACACTACATGCCACATTCACCCTTTCACACACATTCACACAGTGATGGCAAAGCCCATAAAACAGAAACTAATGCATTCAAACACATTCACACACCGAAGCACAGAATCTGGAGTAATTTGGGGTTCAGTATCTTGCTCAAGGATACTTCAGTATGTGGCAGGAGGAGCTGGGGATCGAAACAACAACCTTCCGATTAGGGGACGACCTGGTCTATCTCTCGGAAATGAGATGGCTCACGTCTTGGCTACTATCATCATCAGCTCCAGAGAATACTTTGCGTTTCATAATTTTTTTTACCACTGGCCTAATCGGGCAAGTACCAATGTGCAGGTAGACGTATAGTTGTATAAAATAGATATGATAATGAATGGCTTCTGTCCGATACTGTTTAGGGAAAGAATATATTTCTCAAAATCATTATTGATAAAAGATGATATGACATGATATGATAATTAATATTCATTTTGACAATGACATATATTCTCTATTAATATTACTATTAGCCTCATTAAAAGTAGGATAGTGATAAAAGCCTGGATGCAAGTTATGGCAATGGATTAGTGAGGGAGCTAACATTAGAGGTTAAATGAGGAGGTGTGTTGGCTGCTGACAAATGAGAGTTTTGGCACAGCTCATCAGCAAGTCCATTCATCATAGAGTGAATGTTAACAGTCAAAGTGAAATTAAACTCAAAGCTGCACCTTGTAACATTTGCAAGTTGCTATTGTTGTAACTGCATTATATTTTGGTTGAATGAGATGCAAAGCTGTACGTAAAGATATGCTGGTACAAATGTTTCACTGATGCTTAAAATGTTTTATGTGATCTTCCATTCATTTTGTATGCAGCTTTGAAAATTAGGTTAAAGTAAAACTGCTTTACACTTTTGGGGTTTTTCCATACACACCTGCTGGCTTGGCTCAACTTGGTTTGACTCGGCGTACCAGCCCAACACGGCAGGGATTTCCTCTCCATTAAAACAGGGCTACACGCTTGAAGAAAAGCTGCTAACTAAGCTCAACTCCGTTGGTGAACACATTTAACTTCCTATAAATTATTAACATTAAAGTCTCCAATTATTTTGTTATTTAAATGCTTTTATTATGAAGCTGCAAAATCAGGAAGTGTTGGGTTTTCATCACGGGTCCTCTACAGCTGAACAAGAAACAGTAAAATAAAGCAGGAGAGAAACTAAATTTCCACAGAGATTCAGTTAGAAGCTACAAACGTCTGTCTGTCAGTCTGTCTGCTCGTCTACAGACAGGGGCTATGTCTCGGAACACACGTGTTTTTCGAGGGGGAGAAGGTGATCGTCACAGGTTAGCAACATTTGGCAAAACATCACCACAGCCCGCTAGGAGCCAGGTTGGGCCCGCTTTGGACCTTCACTGGAGAAGGTCCATCTTGGGTGGGATTCGGCACAGCACTGCACGTTTAAAGTGGTAATTGAAAGGCTAATCACCGCGGCCCGGTTTGACACGGCCAAAAGTACTACTGGAAAAGCCCTACTTTTTTAGGTGCTGCCAGTGATTAGTGAGTCCTTGTTACCTCTGCAACTGGGCTATCTCCTGACTGATGTCATCCAACTCCTTGATGCCAGTGAACTCCCCTGAACCCACTGAACTAGAGCTGTCCTGTAGAGAGAGAGAGAGAGAGAGAGAGAGAGAGAGAGAGAGAGAGAGAGAGAGAGAGAGAGAGAGAGACAAAAAGACAAAAGGTCAGCTAAGTAAACTTCATTTGGTGATCATTTGTTGGATGATGAAATGATGCCATGGCAGACCAGGCCAAAGGAAGAAAGAAGAGGAAAAGAGAGGATAGGAGAGAAACCAGCGCTCAATAAGAGGAGAAGCACAGAGGTTGAATCAGTAGGTGGGGGCTGGGTCAATCACCAATATGTGGTGAAGTGTCACCACTAGTGACAAACTGCCAAGGAGATGAATGATTCAAGATTTTAAACATTGAGGAATTTTTCATTAAAGTGGTTTTTAATTAATTTTACAGTATTGTGTCCACCAGTATTTGTTGGTAACACTAGCCAAAGAGTGTGGAGAGCTGTTATCAAACAAGAGTACTGGTTACACTTGGAATTATACTGATTTATTTAACCTATTTATACCAGAGCCACAGACAACTGCTATCATAAGACTGCAGGTGCTTTATCAAAAATACTAAAAGAATCCTGATTGCCACCTAAAAGTGATCTTGAATCTTCCCTCGATCACCAGACAGTTGACAGGGTGAGACAATGTCACTGCACTGTATTGGAATGGAGAGAAAAGTCTTGCAAATGCTTTCCAGTAATTAGCCTGTACAGCCGACCACTGGAAGCATCCATATGTTAATACACTGTAGGTCCATGTTACCTACCCACAACTTGAACATTATAGCCTGAGAGAGGAGGAAGGACAGGTAGAAACATCAGCAGTGAAATAGTTAGGACAACAGTGGGCAGTAAATGTCTATGTGGGTCACAGTTTTAAGTTCTCTTTTTTAGAGAATTAAGCAGATTTGGCAGGAATTCAGGAAACAGGATCTATAGCAGAGCGGAGGAGAGAAGAGAAAGAGAAGTGTTCACTCACCCGTCTCATCTCAGAGAGAGCAGCCATCTCTGATCCCACGGGGGTCATGTATCCTGACATACTCTGCAGCCACAGAGACAATGACTTAGTTTCTGACAATAATGATAGAAAACTCCATCCCATGTCAAAAAGTCAGCTTTCGAAAACATCAGTAGCTCCTTGTTCTTTGTATGTGGTATCTATTATCAGTATTATGCCATGCTTTACAATAATACCAGCTAATAGAGATATAAAATATATATCGGGCCCAATAAATTGTCGGTGGATAATGGGAAACTCCGATAATGAAATTATAGCCGATAAATTATTGGTTGATAATAATTTATTTTGACCTACTGGTACAGGAGTGCCTCTCTCAGAGGGGGGGATCATGTCAGCAGTCAGGGCCTGTGGAGGGTCAATGCCCTTACTGACTTTCTGCTGGATGAGATGCATGGCAAGGGCAAACTGCTCCCTGGTCAGCTTACCTATCTGCCTTGTGTCTGCCAGAGCCCTGCAGGGAAGAGCAGACAGTCAACACTGTTCTCCTGAGTGACAGAAGAAAACAATATGGGTTCTATAATGCCCACAAGTCAACATGTACAATTCTGACGGGTTGAGAATTGTCAGGAAGCAGGGAATCTAGCCATTTTGGTTAAAAAAATGTGGTCTAGCCTCTGCTGTTTGATGAACTGCCTCTGGTCTGCTAACACATTTCCATTAATCACTTGATAGTAGTGTTTAGGATTAGGCCCACACAATATGGTAAAAACAATTTGGTTATATTGACAGATAATGTGATATTGCGATATGATTCAAGATTAGTGAGAATGATCATTTTTGCATCACAATTAAAATCTAAAATGAAAAAATATTAAAATGATGATGTAACATTGGTTGGGGTCTGTAAAAAACAAACAAGTTTTCTTAAATCTGGAGAACACGGTTTGTAGGCCATTTCTGCAGAACTACTTTATTATAATGCTGTTTTGTAACAAATTTTACTTTTACCAAAAAAAATGCCAGCTTCTGTGATTTTGATATTGCACTTGACCATATTGCTATTTCAATAATATTTCGATTAATTCTGCAGCTCTACTTGGATGAGTTCTGTCAAAAGATATGACAGTGGCAGAAATTTTTTTTTTTGGTGCACAGGTGATTTATTCCAGTGGCCTAACTCAATTCAGCAATTCAGGACTACATAGTTCAGTCTTTAGTAATGTTTTAAGCAATTATTTTCTGACATGTATAATGCACTTTGGCAGTGCCCAGCATTATTCAAACATATCAAACTCTATTCAAACATAATTTTAGCTAGCTGGCATACATGGAGGGAGACAGAGACGGAACACGGAGGGGAAAATGAAGACTTGTTGGTGATAGTAAACAAAATGTTGTCACGCATCGATAAGGGCTATGTTACTTCAATCGCTACACTGTTATACTACATGGAAGGTTATCCAGGGAAGATTACACTCACAATTGATTTCATTACACACAACAAAATCCCACAACTTTGCCAGGTTTTCCATGACCGTGGGAACCCAATACCTGTGAGTTTTGTGACAATGGTAGATCTAATGGTACCATTTTCTAATAAGGCACCCTTTATTACTAATGGCTTTATTAATGTTTAATAATTAGCTTAAGTTTTAAAGATCAGTTTTAAGCCATTAATGAGTATATTAATAAAACCTGTGGGTTGTCAGGTTGGGAAAATCCCTTTGACTGACTGGACCATATGACCAATTACTTTCAGGAAAGGGCTGCACAGGATCTGGAATGCAAAATGTATTCTCATTACTGGTCTATAAGTGATCTTTGAAGCATCAGTAAATGTATTACCCATGAATAAAGCCAGTGGACCAATCCAATAATAAGCAAAAACAAAACATATTAACTGTTAAGCATGAAGCCCTACCATATATGAGCAAGGACATTCTGAGAAAGTCCAGACTGCATGAAGATCTCCTTAACTTCGTGTCCGCTGACAAAACCATCCAGATCAGCATCAGTCTTCAGGAAGATGTCATCATAGCGACCGCGGTCTGACATCGGGACCACCCAGGTCACAGAATGCTGAGACAGAGAGAGACGCATGTGTTTTAACTTCTATGGGCAGACAACACAAGGTTGTATAATTCAGTCCTTCCAGAAAAATGCAGAGTTTTTTTGTGATTGTTGCCGGCAAAAATCCTTGATTATGCGGCACGTTTTCTTAAAAAATGCGATGGAATATGCAGGATATTTATGCAATTTTATGCGATGACATTGCGGGAACTTGCAAAAATTGCGGTATGATGAAAAAGAGAAAAAAAAGTGATTCCCCCAACATCCTTTTCTCACTAGGCTACTACTACTTTTTTTTTTTGGTGCACAAAATCTAGGTGCACCCAAATTTTTCATTGCATCGCCTTTAACGCCATAAGGTCACCTTTTTATCACTCTCCATAACTTTCATATAATGTGAATGATTTTTAAACAAGAATAAGGTGTAGAGAAATACTTGTCTTTATTTGAAGCACAATTATATATAAAAAGAAAAATAAAGTGTTTAAAGTGCTTCACTGAGCTGAAATTGAAACTAAATTTCAAACTAAAACACTAAGCAAAATAAAACATTTCCAAATAAAAGTTCGATACGAAGCGTTGTTGACCCGCTCACGAATGCACTATTTCTGGCCATATTCTGACCCGTTCCTGACAGTACAGGCAGTGCATTGCGTTACGTCCTTTGTTGTACCTCAGCCAGGGAAATTGTTTTAGCCAGTCCTGTCTGAAGGAATATATTTTGACCTTTTTAATTTGGGTCTCGGAGCCGGGCTCTATCCCAGACTCGGTTGTCTCCTCCTCTGGTTCCGAGTCTGATGCGGTCGCCGAAGGAACGGGGCTCAGCAATTTTTAAACGCACACAACTTAGCGCGGTGAACAGGGCCACAGCCAATCAGAGGCAAAGACCTGCCTGAGCTCTGTCTCTTATTGGTTTAGAAAACGATATGATCCTACCATGAGTGTGTGAGTTCGGTCACAGGAGAACACAGAGAGATGATGCGCTTGCAAAATAAATTTATGTTTTCACCTGGGCAGCGTCAGGTGCACGAGTGCAACCTAGAAAATTATTAGTCGCACTCTTAAAAATTTTGGTCGCATGTGCGACCAAATTGGTCGCACTCCGGAGCCTTGCAGAGTCATTTCTTAGTACTTCCTATGATAAGCAAGCATACTAGCTACATCACAGAAAGTGCTGGGAATATTTAAGTTCTCATCTTGTTTTATTTCAGACCTTAATAAACACATGGCTCCAACTTACAAAACATTGATGAGTCAAACAAGTTCTGTAGCTTTACAAAAGGAATATGCTACAACTTCTGTAAAAATGAATAAAATATAAAAAAAATAAAATGTGTGCTTCCTGTTTTATAGAGGTAGCTATACAAAACAGACATTTTCTGTTAAAATAAGTGCCTCCAATGCACAAAGTGCAATCTCTTAAATTTACATACTACTAATACCATCGCAGGGTTTGCAGCTTTTCGATGATGTTGATGTCGCGTAATTACGTCACTTCTTAACGCTCCCATGGCAACAGGAAAATGGCTGCTCTCGTGTGAAGTAAACGCAACATTTTTCAACTTTCTGCTAAGATATATGTGACTTTTTTGCAATGAAAATGCAGGGATTATGAAATCATGATAGCCCCACATATTTTGTGCGGAAATCGGCAATTTATGAGGCAAAAGTGCGGCGTATTTGAAAAAATGCGGCCCCCGCATGAATATGCAGACTGATTATGCATTGAATTATGCCATCGCATAATCGCGTTTTTCTGGAGGGACTGGTAATTAAATTGCAGTTCCTTCATGCTGCACACAGAAAAAGCAAAAGAAATTCACAGAATAAAAATAAAATTAAAGCTGCAAGCAGCGATGAACGGGCCCTCGCACTCCAAGCAACTCCGGGAGTGCTGCGGCCGCGTGGCGTAACTCGTGTAGGCCACAACATGAAAATTTCATGTAAATCAGCTCAAAATCGCCACGCAGCACTTACTTCCTGTTGCCAGTAGGTGGCGCTATCACTATATCTGAATATTGTCATGTAGACATGTTCAGGGCTGGACTCTTATCAAACGTGAAGTTTCGTTGAGATTGGACGATGTACACTGACGTTATGAGGACGTGTTCATGGTGGGACTGTTACAGAATATGTGATCTTTAGTGGACATTGGACATTGTAAACTGAAGTTGTCTATTTTATGGCGCCACAGGCACACTGTTGGACGTACAGTCACAAATAGCACAACTTTTCATCTGCAGTTTTGATTGTACTGAGCGACTTCCTGTTGGGTTTGGGTTATTCAATTCAATTCAATTTTATTTGTATAGCACCAATTCATAACAGAAGTTATCTCAGGACACTTTTCAAATAGAGCAGGTCTAGACCAAACTCCTTATAAAAGTATTTACAGAGACCCAAGAAAAGCCTGAAAACATAGAAAAGGACAACTTTTCAGGATGAACTTCAGGCTGCTGTCTCTGCCAGGGCAAGCAAAACAAGAAAAGACAAATTCTCTTACTCTGATGACTTCCATGAAGACGAAGATGATTTTTTGAATGAACTCCTCAAATCAAGAAGAAAGAAGGCTGGCACATTAAAGGCGGGGAAGAGTTAAGCCAAAATCAACGACTTTGAGATTTTAGATGACGAAGGCAAACATGGCAGGACGAAGAGAGTTTCATTTCTGAAAACCCAGAGGATCAGCTCTTCCTCGGAAGACGTCGGGGCATCAGAGTCACATGAAAACGAGCCGCCTGACTCTTCCATCGGTCAGCACAACGATTGGCCATGACTCCACAGTTATCAGCAACTTACCTCAACCACGTGTCCTCAGCAGATAGCGCTACCGAGAGGGGGCCACCCAGGCCAAAACCGAGGCAAAGGACTCTTGGATTAAACCTTCACGCCACAGAGAGGATAGCTGAAGATGCTGAAGAATCTCAGGATCTCAGCAGGCCCCCAACCTCCTCTGCCTCCATTCCCCTCTCTACTGGCACATCCAGCAACATCACTTGGACAGATGGAGATCACGCAGGTTTGTGTAGCCTCAGCAAAACCTCTTCAAGCAAGAGTGAACAGACGCAGCTCTTCACTAAGTCCAGGGTTGATACTGAATCCAGAGATGGCTTTATAGCAGATGAAAGCAAAGAGCAGGAGAGACAGTACTCCACGTCATTTGAAGAGTTCAAAAAAATATCTCGTTATTGTTTTGGCGATAACGATAATCAGTCGATATCCTTTAAAATGTGATTGGTATTGTCTGAGGTAGGGCTTGTGTCCACCAAACGCGTTTTTAGCGCAGAGCGCGCTCACAAACTCATTTTCCGAGGGCCCAGCGGTGTTAAAAGTGGAACAGATTTCGACTTGAAGCGCTCTGAGCGCTGCGCTAAAAAAGTATTTTCGAAACTAAACCATTTCCATGCCAGAGAGGTAGACCCACGTCTCAGCACTAAATCATCTGAAGTACCGGTAGCTTCAGGGACTGGAGGTGCTTGCATTTTCTCTCTACCATCACAACATGCTGCTAAACTGTTGAAAGGAGGATGCTAGCGAGAGGTCATGTGATCACGCCATGTGATCACGTAGGCCCACTAGTCGTGTGACTGAATCCTGCCATGCTGTAGAGAGCGTTGCTGCACTGTGTATTAAGTGGATGTGAGGAGTTTCCGCGTGCGTTTCAATATTTTTGGCAAAGTAATTTAAATACTCGATAATGGAAATTTGCCATCAAAACAACGACGATATTATCGCCCACCTCTAGTGGGTTGTGTGTTACATTTGAAGTTATATGTTTTGTACTTTGTTTTACCCAAAGTGTGTTTTAAACATAGTTGATGACAGCTGTTAAAATCTGTATTGTTTTGTATTAGCCAGCAGCTCTAGTGTGAGTTTATATTTTTATAATTTTGACACAAGAAATGTGTGATTACTTGCAATAACGAAACCCTTTTTACAAATGCGGTGGTCTCTTCTTACCATGTTATACATCCGAATGCAAAGTAGCAATAAGAAAATAATATTTACATAAATGGGCGGCTGTGGCTCAGAGGCAGAGCGGGTCGTTCCTTAATCGGAACGTAGTGGGTTCGATCCCCGGCTCCTGGTGCCACATGTCGAAGTATCCTTGAGCAAGATACTGAACCCCAAATTGCTCCCGATGCCGTGCATCGGTGTGTGAATGTGTATGAATGTTAGTTTCTGTTCGATGGACTTTGCCATCACTGTGTGAATGTGTGTGAAAGGGTGAATGTGGCACGTAGTGTAAAAGCGCTTTGAGTGGTCGGAAGACTAGAAAGGCGCCATTTACCATAAAAAGGCTAATGTAATTAAAATACTAATGTTTATTGTTGAACTACTGTTGATTTCCACATGAAGTTTATTTTTGTGTTTAGATTACAAGAGGTCCCAAAAACATCACATAATCTTAGAAACTGATTAACAGCTTGTATTTTATGTTAAACATATATTTTTTTTAATTGGTGGATTTATTTTATTATTTAAAATGCTGGTCATTTTTGCATGTCACCTTTTTTATGTTTTTATTCATTTTCATTGTCCATCATTCGCAAAATATAGTTTTAAATTCAAAAAAGTAGTATTTAAGATGCAACAACATAATACATTTCTTCCTACCAGCATGAGGGTGACACAACTACTCTCTCTACTCTCTCTGTAGAAACAAGTTTCTACAGAGAGAGAGAGAGAGAGAGAGAGAGAGAGAGAGAGAGAGAGAGAGAGAGAGAGAGAGAGAGAGAGACAGTTATGGGTCCAAGAGGCTTTTTTGCTTTTCCCATCTTGATACACATGCGTACCAATGATGAAAGTCATACGTGTCTTGGGGGCTGATTCTGGGGGGCGTGGCTAAGCCATTTTGCAACGCCCATCTACGGGACCAAGACAATACATTAGTCTTCACCACAACTGAATTTTGAGTTTCATGAGTTTTCGGGCATGTTTAGCCCCCCAAAAAGTGTTCAAATGTTAACACGTGTGCAAATCGCCAGAAATGACAGCTAAATCCAAAATGGCCAACTTCCTGTTGGATTTGGGATATGGTGGCCACTGGATTTTTTGTTCGTCTGGATAAGATCTACGTGTGTGCCTATTTTTATGCATATCGGTGAAAGGGGCCCCGGGTGGTACAGTTTATGGGCCCCCTGAGGTGCCATTTTGCCATGATCATAGTGGACCCCTAGAAAGTGAGAGAGTTTTCGAGCATGGGAAAGCTTCCGAATATGCATTTGTTTGGGAGGAATAATAATAGAAGAATTCCTTCAATTACTAATAATAAGCTTTGATAAACGAATCATATCCAAAACCTGATATTTCCCCCGAATTCAGACATACACGAATATGACGCAACGAGAAGGCAACATAATTGATATAATAATAATCATGGTTGATTTTTTTGAGCACTAACACCGCAAATAAATCAACCAGTCAAATTGTGCGGAACAGAAGTCCAATCACAACTCATGGTAGACCTTTTGTTTATGTTTGCCATCATCCTGTGTTATATGACAAAGTACACAGAAATGATAAAGACAACGTGACAACTGGTAGTTGCGATGACGCCTCTGCACAGACTGCTGTGTGGGATTTACTGATGGGGAACTGAAGCCGTTTTCAGCCGTTGAACTCATTTGGAGTTGGTGTTCTACCAAGACGGTGCTCTTGTGTGACTGTGGGCTGTGGCTCAGAGGTAGGGCAGTCGTCCACTAATTGGAAGGTTTTTGGTTCGAAGAACCTGAACCCCAAATTTCTCCCGATGTTGTGTCATTGGAATGTGTTAGTCTCTGTTCAATGGTCTTTGCAATCACTGAGTAAATTAAATACAGGTTTTACACAATCAACACTGAAACATACTACAATTACAAAGAACGCAAATATTCCAGAATCATTTCTAATTATGGATTATTGTGTGTTTACTGATTAAAGGTGTCTGTATACACACCATCAGCCATAACATTGTGACCACCTGGACACCCTGGTGGTCAAACTGTGATGCACTGTGTGTTCTGACCCCTTTCTATCAGAACCAGCATTAACTGTTTCAGCAGTTTGAGCTACAGTAGCTCGTCTGTTGGATCGGACCACACAGGTCAGCCTTCACTCCCCATGTGCATCAATGAGCCTTGGCCCTCCATGACCCTGTCTCTGGTTTACCGCTTTTCCTTCTTTGGACCATTTTTGATAGGTACTGACCTCTGCAGACCAGGAACACCCCACAAGAGCTGCAGTTTTGGAGATGCTCTGACCCAGTCGTCTAGCAATCACAATTTGGCCCTTGTCAAAGTCGCTCAAATCCTCACGCTGCCCATTTTTCCTGCTTCTAACACATCAACTTTGAGGACAAAATGTTCACATGCTGCCAAATATATCTCACCCACTGACAGGTGCCATGACGATGATAATCAGTGTTCACTTGTCAGTGCTCACAATGTTATGGCTGATCGGTGTACGTATGTATATTAGTGCAGCGTACGTATTACCTGTCCAGACTTGAGCGTGTGTTTGGGCGACAGGCTGCCGGTGCTGTTGAGTGAGTTCATGCTACCGTGGGAAGGGGTGGAGCGCAGGGAGTCTTTTGGTGGTGGGGGGCTTGCAGGCAGTCCAGGCACGGAGCCGGACACGGAGCCGAGACTCTTCTTTCTCTTAGATGGAGGGACGAGGGCAGAGGGGAGGAGTGCAGGAACAGGCTCCTTCTCCAGGGCCCGGTATACCAGGTGCATGGCCTGGGGAGGCAAATCCTGCTATTAATACATACTTACTGGCTGCTCATAAAACTAATTGTTACTCTAATATCGATTACGTGCTGGGTCTGACACTCACCTAATATTAATTTTAGCATTTTTAGCATTTCCTATATATACGTACACAGTACAGTAAGCCTAGGTCACAATAATACTGTTTAACTATGCTTGAGAGCTTAATATCTCTTCATTAGTTGGACCAGTGGTTGCCTATTCTATCACAGAGTAAACTGAATCAGTGACAGTTTATTTTTTTATGGATATTTTATATAATATTCAATGTATAACAGTAGAGAACACCTGATGAACAGTGAACACAATAACTGCAGCAAGTTTGTGTAAAACAAGTGATTTGGATGAATTTTTAGCTTATTATTTCCTGTGATATTGATATTGAGTTATCACAGTTTTCCTGATTATTTTAGGAAACGTTTTATACAATTCTATTTGTATTGTGTTTTTTTAACAATCACACATACTTAATAGATTTATTTTTTGACTATTGTTTCTCACTGTTCTATGAGCTCTTTGTGAGTGAAGGCCCGTGAATATAGCTTGTGTTCAGGTCTTTAAAGTTTAGATCTAAAGTAATAATCTAAACTTAAACAATGAAAATGTATTTTACTTTCTTTACAGTAATAGAGAGAGATATAGGCCTACTGTGCATATTTTTAGGTTTTCTTACACCCCTTAAACTCAAGAAGGCCTTACTATCCATTAAAGGCAATAAAATCCCAAAAACACATTTTATGAAAGAACCTCATGACCCCTCGTGAAGAGAACCACTGAGTTAGATACAACTCACAATCACTGTTTCTAAAACAGCAAATAAACACAAATGCTCCTGTGTTCTTCAATGACATCAATCCAACAGAGCACCTTTTGGATGCGGCTTTACATTGGATCTGCAGCATGAATGTACCTAATAAAGTGGCCACCGAGTGTATATTTATGGAAGTCAGGGAATAGAGAATCTACACTACATACAGTAACAGTAAAGAAAATAACACTCACCACTGCAAACTCATCTTTGTCTAGATGGCCATCTTTGTCTATGTCACTCAGGTCCCAAACCTAACAGCAGGAAAAAAACATGTTGAGGCAATTCAGTGTGATTCAAGTGGTAACTATTACAGATTATATTTCATTACTAGAATTCCACATAGGAAAAAAGCATCTTCTTTGACAATTTAACCTGTGAACAACAGTTCTACCTGCCATCATTAAATTAATGCTATTTCATATTTGTGGGGAAACTTGACTCTAACATTTACGTTGTGGCTTGAGTAGTTTAATCTTAAATCATGGAACCAACAAGCCTATTGTAAGACCTAATATAAGAAACCAAGTCAATACCTTCCCAAGGACATCCAGAGGTAGCTTGGAGTTGATTAGGACTGGTTTGACCTTCTCTCCTGACAGTAGGCCATTGACTGGAGCCAAACTTTCAAAAATCCCATCAAATTTACTCTTCTCCTCGGGCTACAAAGGAAAAAACACAACAGTTATCTAAAAAGCCTCACCTGGAAAACTTTGGCTGACTGTGCCTCACTCCATATTTTGACTAAGCTCATGCTTATTCACAAACACAATGGTTTACAAAACAGAAATATTACAACCCAAGCAATACCATATTTTTAAGGCAGATGCCAATATCGATATTTGTAAGTTAAAAAAAGTTAATGTATTGAGCAGGACCCCGTAAAAAATAAACCTGTCTGTGCTCTATGCTGGACATAATTAAATCTGTGTGAAACTAGTAGTGTCACAATACCAGAAATGTAGTAGTTGATACCAATACCAGTGAAATTCCACATTTTTTGATACTTGATGTTTTCTTAGACCGGTGAATATCTGTTGCATTAAAAAAAAAAAAAAAGCCTCCATCCAAGCTGTTCCTTAGTGGGTTTTTTTGTGTTTTAAAGCGAATTTAACAAATTGGCTTTAAAACAGCCTAATAAACCCTCTGTGTAATGTATCTGGTCGCTGAGTATCTGTCTGCCTTTAAAAGTGCCCTACAGTGTTTGTTGCTTCAGTGCAGCCTTTAGCATGAGTTACCTGAATGAGATGTATTCTGCTGAGTTTCTATTTTTGTCATCTGTATACTTTTGCGAGGATTCCATTAATAAATTACTCTTATTGTCTTATTCTTCTGTCTCTTTCCAGGTCAATGTAAAACACTTACGTATAATGACTGCTTTATTCTTCTGTGTGTGTGTGTGTGTGTGTGTGTGTGTGTGTGTGTGTGTGCGTGCGTGCGTGCGTGTGTGCGTGTGTGCGTGTGTTTATCTGTGCTTTTAAACACACCCTGACAGCCCAGTGTAACTCCCCGGAAGCAGACACTGTGCTGCTTAGAGACGGACTGCTGGTGTCCTTCTGAAATTAGACAAACAAAGATGGCTGTCACAGCAATGTCACATGATTGGTTCTTTGGATTAAACACACATCTTCTTCTCTCATAGTGAGCTTTTGATACAAGGTTTAATAATATAACATGACAATGACAGAAATGGCTTATTTACAATGCGATTGATGAGTGTAATAACTATGTATAGCTGCAAAATGTCAATATTCTGAAAAAACTGTTACAGCTTGTTTTTATACAAAGAAGTCACACTCACAAACTTTGGGGGAGGGACTGTGAGGTTGAGGCTGGACAGACTGACTTCCTGACCACTCTGAGCACAGGCCACCAGCCGCAGAGCTACGTAAAACCCCTGTGAGAGACAACACACCCATCATTACCCATCAAGGCTCTCTCATTATCTGCCTGAGATAATCAACACAACCCCAAGTGCATACAACTCTCGTCATACGTATTACATTATTATTATTATTATTATTATTATTATTATTATACGAAAAAGAAAAGAAAAATGTATACTGCAATATAAAAAATACAAATATTCTCTATCTTTAGTGCACAAGTTAGTGTTGTTGCTGTTTTCCATTTGTTCTTATTTGAGCTGAACATGCTAGCATTAGATCATTTTGAGGTCTTATTACACCTGGGTCATTTTGTTAGATCAACATCAACTTCTTTCACATTGACATTATTTGTTATTAAAAGGTTATAAGAGATTTAAAAAATGAATATAGCAGCAAACTATTTTCTATGTAAAGATCTGTGGTTTGTTCAAACAGCCGGTCTGCTCCATGTGCAGCTGTGTAAAGCAACTGAAACTACTGTTTTTATTATCTACGTCGGTGAATTAAGGATTTATTTCAGCCAAAGCAGAGTTGGTGATTGTTGGAACAGTGTAAACACTAACAAAGACGGTTTTGGTGAGTTTTATTCTGTCCAGTTTGAATGAAATTACAATATTACAATGATATGTGAGGTAAAATCACTGTGATCCACTGTGTGACTGTGATCTGTCCCTTACCTGTTTGTCCAGATAGCCTTTGCCTTCGGGATCGGCCAGATCCCAGATCTGAAACACGGGACACAAACACACAGCAGTACACAGTGAAATGAAAAGTTAATTCTGCAATTTCACTGCAAATCTTTTCTTTTTTGGGGCTTTTATTACTTTTTTTTATCAATAGTGACAGCTGAAGAGTGATAGAAAAGGCAAGAACTCTACCAGGTGAGCTATCAGGGCGCCCCAGGTAAGCTGATTTCTTAAATGTCTAGTAATCTAGAAACCTCGTTCTAGAAAAGCTGCTGTAGTTCTCCTTAAGAATAGGGATTGAGTGATTATCGGCGCCGATATTTGGCATTTTGGCGCATATCGGCATCGGCCTTATTTTTTTTCATCCGACGGCCGATAAGAGATCAATTTAACCCTAACTGGGTTATTTTGGCTCTGATGCAGCCGCGCCTCTCTGTCTGCTGTCACTACTCTGTCTCCAGCATTGTCCCACCCACAGCACCATCTGATTGGTTACACCCTCTGGTTACACGCAGAGCCATGGCACGGGTAACAGCCAATCAGCAGTGAAATTGAAACCTGTGCATGCACAGTGCTCACACACACGGCGGAGAGGAGAAAAAGTTTTGCCACCATGTAAAACTGGATTCAAAGCCCGGCGCTGTTCCTGGGGGCTTGGTTTCGAAGGTAAGTTAAGGCAGCAGACTCTCCCGAAATTGTAATAAACATCCCAGTCCTCTACAACTCACAACTACTAGTAACATTACTGTGAGCCCATTAACGATATATAAACATCAGCGGCAGCTCTGCTCGCTCGCAGTCCCTCCAGACGTGCCTGTTAATCACTCGAAACAAGGTCGCTGATAATATCGATATGGAAATAGTCCGTGATAGTAGAAGTTTGTGTGTGAGTGAGAGAGTAAAAACCTAATAAACTCAATTGAACAACTCTGCTTTTTGCACAACAATCTGGTGCTGCTCAATTGGGACTACTAATTGATTTTAGACTCACAAATTTGATTTAACTCTGTTTTATTTACTTTATAAAACTTCAGGGAACTATTTACTTATTTATTTAAATTTTCAGTTAACTCTATAAGAGATGCTGCTGACCCTGGGAACACCCTGCACTTTTTGTTTTTGTTTGAACTTAAAACAAAGATAAGTGAAAGATTACATTTCAGTTATACTGAAATTTTGGAAAACTTTATTTACTGTAGAAAACTTTAGGGAGCTATTTATTTGTTTAAATTTTCATCTAACTTTATAAGACATGCTGCTGAGCCCGGGAGCTCCCTGCACTTTTTGTTAGACAATAGACATCTTTGTTTTAAAATTCTAAAATAAAAAAAACCTTTAACATGTTGCAAATCTGATAAGCTGTTTAATAAACATGTGCTTAAAGGCATTTAAACGAAGTTAAGTGTTGGAGTTTGTATTATTCAAAATTTTGACGCCAATATTTTCCCTTTTGCTGCAAATGAATATCGGCTCTAAATATCGGTTATTGGCCTCCTTGACTACTAATAATCGGTATCGGGCCTGAAAAAAACATATCGGTCTATCTCTACTTAAGAACACTAATTTGTCCATCGTGTAAACAGTTCACCAAGGTTTACAACCAGTTTTTATGTTTCAAAAAATAGAACAGAGTGCCTCTCTGTCTGCTCCTTTTAAACAGCCAGTGAATTTACCTGGTATCACACAGGTTTTTTGTTATATTTATAAGGAAAACTCTATTGGTACCTTTAACTTCTTATCAAAACCTGGACACACTGCTGTTTGTCAATAGGCAACAATGTCATGTCAAGACATGTGATTAAATAAAATTCTTAACTAGCCAAAGACACAATGCAGATCTGTCACATTTGTATGATTCACTATACCAAGACTATAAAGACCAGGGAGGCAGTGGGATGCAGCCAGGGGGAGGTTGTGACAGCAAGTGTGCCTCAGGCTTGGTTCAACTTAGGCTCGACTTTCTCATTCAGTTGGATGAGGCCAGTTGCAGAGTACAGTGGGAGTAACAACGCAGGCACAGAAGGCGGCAGAAAAAAGTAAACAAATGCAAGGTTGTCAGGCAATGTACCTGGCTCAACTTTTGGTGCAAACATCCTTTGGCAAGGTGCTGCATTGGCAAATAAAGCACATGTAAGCACGCATCCCATGTAAATTATAATGCATTATAAGTGTTTCCTCTAGGATTTATTTTTAGCAGTGGGGGCAGGCCCATCTGAACCAAATCACCAATTTGGGGTTTTTTTTGGCGACCAGTGGTGGTGACATAATGCAGGGTACTGCACATTAAGCTTGTGCTCACTGGCTGTGCTTGGTTTTGACTCGTCCGTAGCAGGGAATAATGGCACCTGGTCACACGCCCTCAAATCCCAGATAAACTGTACACTATGTTTACGAAAAGATTTGAGGTGAGAAATAGTCAACAATCTCGATTCATATTTGATCAGCACTGCCTAGTTTGACAGTTTGATCTGAGTTTGGTGCGTTGAGCTGGACGGACTTACTAAGAATGACTTGTCACATTACCGTAAATTTCCACTGTGTGACATTTTGTTGCATTGAGTTAACTGTTTGATTTATTTTATGTTAGCCTTTATTTTATTATTCATTTTATTTTATTTTATGTTAGCTTATTTTTACTCTAACCCTGTATTACTTTCCCACCTTTGTATTGCAACTGTTGCACAGTAATTTCCCTCAGGATAAATAAAGCTTCTTGAATCTTGAATTTGGTCAATTGTCATAAATGCAATATAATATGTATCAGTATGTTTTCTTGAAATATGATATATATGTGTTTTCATTACCTTAAAATTAGCTGTTTTTATCTACAGATGCTGGTCTTGTTTTCTTCAATGGAGTCCTCCATGTTGAACCACCATGTTTCTACAGTAGCCCAGAAAGGACAAACCAAACACTGGCTCTAGATAGGGCCTTTCACATTTTTGGCAGCCACTGTAGTTTGTCCTTCACACTTGGAAGGGGAGCTGTATTCAGTTGGTTGCAATCAACAATCCCACTACTAGATGCCAAAAAAATCCTACACACTGGTCCTTTAATAAAGACAAAGGAATTACAACAAACACTGAAGTTAAAAGTCCAGTGTGTAGGATTTGGTGGCATCTAGATGTGAGATTGAACACTACTTGTGGCTGTATTTGATAAAACAGGCTGTGAAGTGTGTAGGGGAAACTACGTTGGCTGCGAAACTGCAGAACATACGAGCAGGCCTATCTAAGCTAACAAAAACATGATTCTTATTTTCAGGTGATTATCCACAAACGAAAACCTTTAAACCTTGGCTAAAGAAAGTCCTTAGGGAAATCCTAGGCCTTTAACTTCACAAATCACAAACATGGTAGTTGTTTAAAGCTGCAATATTTGTTGTAAACACACAACACTGACGTTACCAGCACATAAAGTTGATACAGCATAACATGTTAGCAGTTGCCCCTTAACACATTAATAAGTCCAACATTCACTATTCTTTTAGCTCTGGTTTGGTCTCTGCCAACTCCTGAGAAAACCATCTTAATCTAAATGCTCCACTATGTTCACCAGCTAGTCCCAACTGTGCCTGTGTGCTGTTTGGAGCTGGGCTGGTAGTGTACAGTGGGTTTATCAGAGCTTTTGTGCAGAAACAAAACAATGACCTTAAAGACCTGCAACTGAAACCTGGAACTGCGGAACTGGTGGGTCTGTAACTACAAGCAACACCTTTTAGTTAAGACAAAGTAATCTGATCTACTGTTACCCAATATAGGTGTCAATAGTGTACAGACACAGTGATCTGACTATTATACTCTTATGGGCATTGCAAAGTTTACTCTTCTGGAGTTTTCAACAATGCTGACAGCAGACACAGACTGGCATATCCACAGACCAGAGGTTGGCCTTCAGTCCACTGACAATCCACAAGCAGCAGCCACCTGCTGTATGAAACAAACACACGTCTCCAGCTCTGTGTGAAGTAACACTGACACCATCAGCCACTATGCAGAAAACAAACAGTGTAACTTTTGCCACTACTTACCTTTCCCAATGTAATGTCAGGGAGTCCAGACTTTTTTAAGAACAAGGCAGCTTCTGTTGGTCCTACTCTCCCTGTGTTCCCAGGATCCACCTTGGAGCAAACGCAAACATCAGTCTGAGTGCACTGTGGCATATTAAAATCTCCCTCAAACATGTGGGCATCTCTTTCATAGTTTCAGGTTTAGGTTTAAGTTTAGAGGCAATATACTTTGGCTCATCGTCTTACCTGTCTGTACAAGTTCTCATATACAGGGTTCCCACTTGACAACTGTGGCAGAGAGAGAATATTATTTCACTATAAATGAACCCCATGCATTTCTCTCTATAACTGAGGTTGCTTCAGCTACAACTACTGAGAACATGTAACCAGTGTATTCTAATTTTTACATCCAACTTAAAGTCCCCTCCTGTCAGAACTCAGTGTTTCTTCTTGTTCCCACAGTGTGATGTTTGAATGATGTATGTACAGAGTTTGACACTAGAAGGATGTTTTCACATTCAACTTCTGAAAGTGGAAAGTTTCTCTGTGCTCATTGGAAATCAGATTTTAAGGGGCGGGGCCTACCAGCATGATTTGTGACGTCACAGATAGTTTGGAAGTCAGTCCTGGTCCAGTATGCAACTTGTACAGTGTGATGTAGAAACCTGAAGCCACCAGTTCACATCCACTGAGAATGGACTTTACAGTGAAGTAGGAGACATCTTGTGTCCAGCAGGAAAACTTTAGAAATGAACAGCATTTACATTGCCACCTAGAGCTGGGGTCTGTCCGATGTTTCTGCCTCTTAAAAGGAAGTTTTTTCTTGCTGCCGTTATCAAGTGCTTGCTCATGGTGGGAACTGTTGGGTCTCTGTAAATACTTTTATAAGGAGTACGGTCTAGACCTGCTCTATTTGACCTGTGTCGTGAGATAACTTTTATTATGAATTGGCGCTTCACAAATTTACAATTGGTGCTTTTACAAAAAAAATGATTGAATTGCTTCTGTAATTTGTATTAAGGTAGAAGGAGTAGATGAATTTTTGAGGATTTTAATGTGGAAATTACACTTTTTTGCAGAAAGAACATAGCAGACACACATCATTGTTCCAAGCAGACTTTTTGTATAGATGTCTTAATACAGGTCTTGAGGCGATCTTTAAAATGACCACCCTCAGTTAATTGAACGAGCTGAAATAAATATCTAACGTTAGTATGCCCAGAATAATAACTCATCCAAATACTCGTTTAGAGCTAATTTCGATTTTGATTAAAGCCCTCGAGCCCTGCAGTTCACAATCAATAACAAAGATATAAATCACAAACAAGCTGCATTGTTACATATGTTACTGTCATATTATAGGACTGTTGCGTAAACGCAGCACCGGTACCGGGTGCTCATCAGCCCCAACATTACCTCGACTACCGGTGAACGTTAGTTAAGACGAATGTGCAAACTCACATCAGCATGATTATTATTAATGAAATCTCAGCCCAGGGTTGCTGAGGTTAGCCTACTGTATAGCCTGCATCCTTTTATCCCCAGCCTCACACTAACTACAGGACACCAAGGCTAGGCTAGCTAAGGTTTGCTAGCTTAAGGGCTGAACGTTATCACACTTTCTGATGCTTTCAAACACATAGGGGCGCAGGCCAGCTTTACCCCAACTTTGTATACAGTGTCCGTGGCGCTTATTATCTTTAAATTTGTAGTTAGTGAGTTAACAGCCTGTTATACCGTAGGTAAATAGCTACACGGCTAGCTAATGCCAGCTGAGGCTAACAAGCCCGCTACCTAACGGTCCTGCAATAGGCCTTATTCGACTAACAGACTGCCTTATTTTCAGTTACATTTCAAAGCCAAGTGAAATTAAAATACACTGTCATTAATGAGACATACTGTGTCATTCTAAGAATGATCTTAGCCTTAATTTCAAGCGTACAGTTGTAAATTGCTGCATCTTTACCTGGGTAAGAGATGTGAGAGCTGCCATCTTCCCTGTTGCTGCGGGAACGCACCCACCCTCCCTCTCCACGGCAACACTCCCCTTAGCGGACAAACCTGTGCCTCACAGTCCGAGAGCAGATTGCAGACTGAACTCCTATTAATAAATCTGCTTATTTTATATTAACTACACTATCTACCAAATAATGAACTTCATCAAAGACAGTTTTGCACTTTTGATTTGTCGTTTTGGGAACAGATTTAATTCGGCCTAAATATCTACAAGCAAATAATTACAGTTTAAATAGTTTTACCTTTTATTGCGGCTGTGCTGTAACAATTTTGCAGTTTATGTCACAACATCTATTATTATATTATTATATTATATTATTATATATTATTAGAATTAGAATTCCAAATCCTGGTGTCTGGTGCTGTGTAGAATCCTAGTTACAAAAAAAAAGTTCACAATAAAGGAAACCTTTTATTTACTCTTTGTTTATGGAATGAACTTTATTCATGACTAGGGCAGCAACTAACGCTGATTTTTATTAGGCTTATTCATTAATCTGTCAATAAATCTATTAGTTGGTCGGTCGATAAAATTAGAGCTTGACTAATATTGGTTGAGCCGATACCTTACTAATTTTAGAGGCGGAAAATTCTGAATACCGATATAGCGACTTTTTTGAGCAGGAATTTTACACCGATTTTGCAACAATCTGACAATACAAATGTACTCAGAAGGCCGCTTTCTTAAGCAGATAAGAAAGTAAAATATTCTTTAACACGTTAACTTAACATATAGGCTTCACTGTCTACCAATTCCAGAAATGTACACTGAGAAGATAAAGAATAAATTAAATTAAAATAAATAGCTTAATATTAGTACTGTACTGTAAAAAGGGTTAACTAATCACTGAAACCCTTTTTTTGCATTATATAACAGAAAAACTGTTTCATATTGGCACATATAGGATGACATAGGCTATGAGCCATTAATGATACTAATATTTCTGCGATAGGCCAGTGTTGGCCAATATATCAGTCAGGCTCCTATATAAAATGTCAGACAATGGTGAAAAATGTTGATCAGTGTTTCCCAAGATGACGTCCTCAAATGTCTTGTCCACAACCCAAAGATATTCAGTTTACTGTCATAGACGACTAAAGGAAGCAGAAAATACTCACATTTGAGAAGCTAAAATCTGAGAATTTGAACTTTTATTTCTTTAAAACAAATATTCAAAATAATTAATTGATTATCAAACAAAATTAATTTAATAGGTAACAACTAATGGATTAATTAAACATTTGCTCCCGTGACTCAGCTGCTATGAAGTTTTTTGTCATATTTGCTGAAACTTTAATAATATCCTGGCAGTAGTACATGAGAAAGATCATCTGTGAAAAAAACAAGTTCCTCTGGCTCCTCCTAGCTCCTAATGTCAGAGATTTAGAGTTCATCACAGCACAGAGACAGCACTGGTTAAAGTTAATAATTACCTTTTAATTGCTTCTGACAATGGACTTGTCTCTGTTCTTGTATTATTAGATCTTAGTGCCGCATTTGACACCATTGACTATCATATTCTATTACAGAGACTTGAGCATCTAATTGGCATTAAAGGAACCGCACTAAGCTGATTTAAATCCTATTCATCAGATCGTTCTCAGTTTGTACACGTTAACGATGAATCCTCCATAAACACTAAAGTTAGTCATGGAGTTCCACAAGGTTCTGCGCTTGGACCAATTCCATTCACTTTATATATGCTTCCCTTAGGCACCATTATTAGGAATCATTCCATTGACTTTCATTGCTATGCAGATTCAATTCAATTCAATTCAATTCAATTCAATTTTATTTGTATAGCGCCAATTCATAACAGAAGTTATCTCAGGACACTTTTCAAATAGAGCAGGTCTAGACCGAACTCTTTAAAACATTAATTACAGAGACCCAACAGTACCACCATGAGCAAGACCTTGGAGGGGGAAAATTAAAAGAAAGGGGGGGGGGGGAGAAAAAAAAAAAAAAAAAAAAAAAAAAAAAAAAAAAAATAGCTTGATTGATAGATATAACTGCGTATCATCTGCATAACAGTGAAAGTTAATGGAGTGATTCCTAATAATGTTGCCTAAAGGGAGCATATATAAAGTAAATAGTATTGGTCCAAGTACAGAACCTTGTGGAACTCCATGACTAACTGTAGTATTTATTGAAGATTCATCGTTAACATGTACAAACTGCGAGCGATCTGATAAATATGACTTAAACCAGCTTAGTGCGGTTCCTTTAATCCCAATTTGATGCTCAAGTCTCTCCAAAAGAATATTATGGTCAATGGTGTCAAATGCAGCACTAAGATCTAATAATACAAGTACAGAGACAAGTCCATTGTCAGAAGCAGTCAGAAGGTCATTATTAACTTTAACCAGAGCTGTCTCTGTGCTGTGATGAACTCTAAATCCTGACTGAAAATCCTCAAATAAACTATTGTTATGTAGAAATTCACACAACTCGTTGGCGACTACTTTCTCCAGAATCTTAGAGAGGAAGGGGAGGTTAGAAATCGGTCTATAGTTGGCTAAAACCCCTGGGTCAAGAGTGGACTTTTTAAGAAGGGGTTTAATTACAGCTACTTTAAAGGACTGTGGTACATACCCTGATAATAAAGAAAGATTAATCATATCCAGTAAAGAAGTGCCAATTAAGGGAACAACTTCTTTAAGCAGCCTAGTTGGGATCGGGTCTAATAGACAGGTTGATGGCTTCGATGAAGAAATGATTGAAGTTAACTGATGAAGATCGATAGCAGAAAAACAGTCTAAATATATATCTAAGTTTACATTGACAGAAGTCCCTGAACTTGGAGAGCCACTGGTAACTGTTGATGGCAGTTGGTGATTAATTTTTTCTCTAATAGTAATAATTTTATTATAGAAGAAGCTCATGAAGTCATTGCTACTTAAGTTTATGGGGATATGTGGCTCAATAGAGCTGTGACTCTCTGTCAGCCTGGCTACAGTGCTGAAGAGGAACCTAGGGTTGTTCTTATTTTCTTCTATTAGTGCTGAGTAATAGGCTCCTCTGGCATTACGGAGGGCCTTTCTATAAATTTTAAGATTATCTTGCCAATTTGAGCGATATTCTGATAATTTGGAAGAGGCCATTTCCTTTCAGATTTCCTAGCTATTTGCTTTAACTGGCGGGTTTGGTGGTTGTACCAAGGTGCTAGTCTCCTATGTTTTAATAATTTCCTTTTTATAGGAGCGATAGAGTCTAATGTTGATCGTAGTGAGCCTGTAGCACTATCGACAAGATTATCAATTTCAGAGGGACTAAAGTCATTATAGGACTCTGTTAAATTCAGACATGGCATTGAATTAAACACTGAAGGAATCCCCTCCTTAAATTTAGCTACAGCACTGTCAGATAGACATCTGCTGTAGGAAGTTTTGCCTAATGGCTTATAATCTAATAGTATGAATTCAAAAGTTATTAAATAATGGTCAGATAGGAAAGGATTATGTGGGAAGACTATTAAATGTTCAATATCAATGCCATATGATAAAACAAGGTGTGTTTTAAGGCTAAGATCATTCTTAGAATGACACGGTATGTCTCATTAATGACAGGAGTGTGATTAAAACAATGAGTTGGTTTATTTACACTCTGACAGAAGCCAATTGAGTCTATTAATGATATAAATGCATTACTAAGGCTGTCATTGTCAACATCCACATGAATATTAAAATCACCTACAATAATTACTTGATACCCAGTTATGTCTATCAATCAAGCCTGATGAAATGAATCAATTATCTAAATTACAAACATGTCTTAAGGACATAAAATCCTGGATGACCTGCAATTTTCTGATGTTAAACTCAGAAAGAAAACGAAATTCTTGTACTTGGCCCCAAAAACCTTAGAGACTAACTGTCTTAAGATATAGTTACTCTAGATGGTATTACCTTGGCCTCTAGCACCAGTGTCAGGAATCTTGGAGTTATCTTCGACTGCCTTTTTTAACTTACGTAACATTGCAAAAATCAGACACATCCTGCCACAGACGGATGCAGAAAAACTAATCCATGCACTTCTAGGCTGGATTATTGCAACTCCTTATTATCAGGTTGCCCCAGTAAGTCCATTAAGACGCTCCAATTAATTCAGAACGCGGCAGCACGAGTACTGACAGGAACTAAGAAAAGAGATCATATGTCTCCTGAATTAGCTTTCCAGCACTGGCTCCCTGTAAAATTCGGAATAGAATTTAAAACCCTCCTCTTTACCTACAAAGCTCTTCGTGGTCAGGCCCCTTCATATCTTAAAGAGCTCATAGTACCCTATTACCCCACTAGAACACTACGTTCTCTGAATGCTGGGCTACTTGTGGTTCCTATAGTCTCTAAAAGTAGAACAGGAGCCAGAGCCTTCAGTTACCAAGCTGCTCTCCTGTGGAACCAGCTTCCAGTTGTGGTTCGGGAGGCAGACACCCTCTCCACATTTAAGAGTAGGCTTAAGACATTCCTCTTTGATAAAGCTTATAGTTAGGGCTGGATCAGGTGAGTCCTGAACCATCCCTTAGTTATGCTGCTACAGGCCTAGACTATCGGGGGATTTCCCATGATGCACTGAGCTCGTCTCATCCTCCCCCTATCTTTCTGCACACATTCATGTCCCATTAATACATGTTACTAACTTTACTTCTTCCCCGGAGTTCTTGTGCTTTCTCATCTCGCAGGTTCTCATGGATCCTGGTGGAGCCTCCTGTCATGGTCCTGCTTGACTCCCATTGCTGATATTCTTGTTATTATTAGGGACCGAGCACTAACAAGTGCAAGGACCCTGTTGTTCCTCTAGGAATTATTATTATACCTCTGGGACTTCGACCGCATATTTGGCCCCCGCAACATGCTCAAAATGGCATGAAAATTTGCACAGAATTCAAACGTAGCTAAAATACCGATATGACATTGTCCCCGTGCACGGGCGCTACCAAACGTCTAAGCCACGACCCCCAGAATCAGCCCCCAAGACACGTAAGGCCCACATGTACGAAAATTGCTACGCATGTGTATCATGATAAAAGACCCATGGACCCATCCCCCAAAACCCACAGGAAGTCTGCAATTTCAATTTTTAATTTTCATCATTTTGTGGTCATTTTGACTTTTTGGGCTTGTATTTGAACGAACTCCTCCTAGGGAATTTATCGGATCTGCTTCAAAATTGGTCAGTACAGTCAAAACATGGTGCTGAATGAACGCTGTTCAAGGGCGTGTCCGTGGCGTGCCGTCAAATTTGGCCATTTTAAACGAATGTCACACTGTGATGACATTTTTGGCATTTCAGGGCTTCTATTTTAACTAACTCCTCCTACAGGTTTTATTGGATCTACTTCAAAATTGGTCAGTGCAGTCAGTTTTTGTCGTCCAACATTGTGCCCGTGGCGTGGTGTCCCGTGGCATCCAGTTTCAAACCTTTGCCATGAAAGAGGGATTCGTCATAACTTCTGCGTTCATGATCCGACTGCAACGAAACTTCACATGTTCAATAAGAGTCCCGCCCTGAACATGTCTATGTGATAATATTCGGTAATAGTTAGAGCGCCACCTAGTGGCAACAGGAAGTATCACGTTTTATACTTTCATGTTCTACTCCTAGCAGGATGATCAGACCCAGCTGAAATGTACTTATAAAATGCAAAACACATTGTTGATTATATGTGATGACTGCAGTGAGGGGGTACGGAGCCCCTAAAGGGACATGGGGAAAAAAAAAAAAAAATGAAACGTTTCTAGTGCGCACTAGATACTATCTTGTGCGCACTAGATCCCTATCTAGTGAGCACTAGATACCTATCTAGTGCGCACTAGATACTATCTAGTACTATCTTGTGCGCACTAGATACTATCTAGTGAGCACTTTCATGTCGTGGTCCGCACGTGTTACGATGGCACATGACGCGGCCGCAGCACGCCCCGAGTTGCGTGGAGTGCGAGGTCCCGTCCATCGTTGCTTGCAGCTTTAATTATTATTAATATTATTATTACTACAGTTACGATTATTACTATAGTCACTGCTCATTGTCCCCCATCGTTGTTGTCGTCGTCATTATCTTCTTCTTTATGTTTATCCTCATCATCAGTCACTACTATTAGTGTAGTTGTTGCTATGGTTTTTGCTGTGCACCCTCTCTCTCTCTGTCCTTCTGTTGTTACCTCTCTCTCTCTCTCTCACTCTCTCTCACCCCAACTGGTCGTGGCAGTCGGCCACCCACCTCTGTCTGACGTTTCTGCCTCTTAAAAGGAAGTTTTTCCTTGCCGTTGTCACCAAGGTCTTGCTCATGGTGGTACTGTTGGGTCTCTGTAAATAATGTTATAAAGAGTTCGGTCTAGACCTGCTCTATTTGAAAAGTGTCCTGAGATAACTTCTGTTATGAATTGTATGGGCTGATTTTTGTGTCAGTAGAAACTGTATTTGAATCATTTAGAACTGAATCTGAATTGCTCAACTTGAATAATTGCATTAAAAAACTGAATTTGAATTGCATAATTTGAATTTGTATTGTTTAACTTGAATAACTGTATTGAAAAACTGAATCTGAATAGTATAATTTGAAACTGAATTCCAATAAACTTGAAACTGAATATAATATTATGAATCTGAATTCACTTGCAACTGAAACTGTATTTGAGCCTCACTAAAAATTCAACTTTTTATGTACTTTCACTTTCAGTTCTCTCAATTCAAATTCAGTTCTCTAAATTCGATTTCAATCCACAAGATTCACTTTTAAGGTCACAGGGAGGTCAAGGTCCTTGAGGAAGAAGCAATCAAGTGCAGAGTAAGCCTGCATTCTTTCCAACAGCCAGCAGAGGGCGACTTCACTGGATAAAGAAGCCCAGTTCCATCAGAAATAATGGCAAAATAAGTTTCACACCTGACTGTTATCTCATTAAACATTTTTCTTATGAGTTTTTGATCTTAGTCAGATCTCGTCAGTTTCAAGTCCTTTCCAACACAGCATGATGTTCATTTAAAGGTGTAACTTCCGATCCTATTTAGAGGAAAATAGACGATAAAGCAGGGTATGCTTAAGGGCGGGGCTACCTTGTGATTGACAAGTCTGTGTCGACCTGTCAATCAACCTAGAGTGACTCTATCTACTGCACTGTAAATTTGAGCCCCAACATAGAAAAAACTTATTAGGAGTCGGCTGTTAATTTTTTCCGGTTAGTACATTTTGTTTTAAGCATGTTTTTCGCTAGCCAAAAATAGCGTCCTGATTAAAATCACAGTTTAACATGAATTAATCAATCCCTACAAGCTAATGTAACGTCTTCTTTTTTCTCCGGCCGACTCGGCACTGTTCAGTTATGGTGGGCGGATCGATCCAAAATATCGATATATCGATCCAACGTTGGTATTGATATTGATCGATACCAGTGTAATGGGATCGATACTTTAGTTTCTGTCCTGTCCGCGCTGCTGCGAAGGCGACCTGTCTGTCCGTCGCTGTGTAAGTGCCGCTGCCTTTGAGTGCCGCTCCTGTCACAGCGCGGAGCACAGCCAGGCACAGCCCCCACCCCCCGTCGGACAGAGAAGCAGCGGGAAAGGAGCGCCATAAGGCACTACACCCCCCCCCCGCCCCACCCGTCGGACGGAGCAGCGGGAAAGGAGCGCAATAACTATCGGTATCGGATCGAGCTCTGTGCATCTGCACTCGATTGCTCTTACTGAACGACCTTGACCCGTCTGTGACCTTAAAAGTGAATTTTGTGGATTGAAATTGAATTTAGAGAACTGAATTTGAATTGAGAAAACTGAAAGTGAAAGTACATAAAAAGTTGAATTTTTAGTGAGGCTCAAATACAGTTTCAGTTGCAAGTGAATCCAGATTCATAATATTATATTCAGTTTCAAGTTTATTGGAATTCAGTTTCAAACTAATAAATTCAAATTCAAATTATGCTATTCTTTAACTTTAATAAAAGTTACCTACTGCAGCTTTAAAAGTTACCTGAGAAGTGGACACAGTGAAAATATGTTAATTCCTTATAAAACATCACCTTGCCTCACCTACTTTGTAAAAGCCATTTATTTTACACAGTGCTGAAACATACGTTTTTCACAAGTATTCAGCAAAACCTCAACTGGTGTATTTAAGGTTATATTTTTTATAAACCTAAAAACAAAACAAAAACTGAGATGAGAGCAACACCACACTGGTGGTTTCATCATTCCTAACCCACTGCCATGCTATAAATAACTGTAACAATCTCATGCAACCAACAACCCCTCACAGCTAAAGAGCAGCATTTGTCATAGTAAAGTGCCTTTTCCCCAAAATTGTAGACCCCATTTACAATATAATACAAAACTTCCAGTCATTTCAAGTTCAAACACAATAAAGAGAAGTAAAATGAGAAACAGCAAAGCACATGCTGAAAGTTGAAAAAATATTTGTTTTGTTTTGGCTTTTAGCACTTATCTAAAATCCCTTTAGGTGACCAAAACAATAACTGATTAATCATCAATAATTAAAACTCTAAATTCGATGACACTCTGTGAGATATCTGAAACACTATATTGTACTACCACACCATTTGTAAAATGAAACATGTTCAAGTCTTTAACAACCCATAAGGCATGAAGGAGCAATGGCTCTTACAGCTTTAAGATGCATAGAATATGTGATATGAGACAAACTGAACAAAAACAGATTGTCTGAAAGTAGCTGGTGGACGATGTTTGAACATTCCAGCTAAGGAAACAACTTTTCTTTAAAATAAAAAGTCAAACTCACAAAGCATGCTATGTGGCACCTCACAATAAACCTTCAGTTACCATCATCTGCAAAATAAGAAAAGAAACAAACCCACCACTGCAAAAGACCATGATGGCAATACAAGCAAAGCGCTGCATCTGGGTGTCCCCTCTTCTCCCACTAAACACAATACCACAGCACACATAATCCACATAACAAGCAATGATAAAATACTATGATTGAATGTTCCAAATGGAGTGCAACCACCCAGACAGATTTGATCAAACTTTGGATGTCTACAAATTTTGGAAGCCCATTTCTGCAAAAAAAAGAAAGAAAAGAAAAATAAATTATAATAATCAACAAAAAAGAAAGAAGCAACAGTTGGAAATAATACAAATAAAAATACTCCGACACAGAAGTAAGTCAAAGTCAGTGAGTCAAAATAAAGAAAGTAAATACATTTTGATACTAAGTAATAAATGATTCAACAAGTCAACTTTTTTTTAATTTTTAAGTCAAAATTATGAGATACTAATGCAAAATTCTGAGAAAGTCAAAATGATTTTAAAACTAATAAAAAAAACTTCAAACAGTGACATTCACTTACTGTCTTGTAATCTGGACTCTAGCCAAAAATTGGATTTAAAGTTGCAGTAGGTAACTTTTCTAAAAATAACTTTTTTCATATTTGCTGAAACTTTCACTATATCCTGACAGCAGCACATGAGACCATAGTCTATGAAAAAGTCAGGTTCCTCCTAGTGCTCCTAATGGCATTTGCAAGAATCCATTCGGCCTGAATGAAAACAACCAATCAGAGCCAAGAAAGATAGAAAGACACTTTGGGTTGGAGCCTTGAATATAGTTTTTTGTGGAGTTTCATTCCGAGCATTGGTATTTGTTGACCTGAGAATGAGACTCAACAGTCAACTGTAACTAAAAAGTTATTTTTATTAAAGTTACCTACTGAAGCTTTAAATTTAAGTCATTTAAGTATTTTGAATCATTGTCATTCCTAGCATTTTATTTAATTTATCTTTTACTGGTAGGAACGGGCCATAAAGTTTCAGATACTCCTGTAGCAATTTCAATCGCCATGCAGTTTTCATGTTCCACTGATAAAACCACATCTGCATGGTTAACGAAACGTCAAAACAGCAGCTGAAGCACACATTTGTGCTGTTTGGACTCATTCAGTCAATGTTTTTTCAGAGGATAAAAGAAGCAGAAGAAATGGTCGGACCTGAACTTTAATATAAAGCAATGCTAGCTCTCAAACAGTGCAGTCAACAGTTTGCATCACATTTTCCAATAAATCCAACATGGAGGGTTTGCATACACACATGTTGAAAATGAGTGTGAATGAATGTGTATATTCACTCACTCTGAGATGAATATACTGTGCATGTACAGTAGTCTACCATGTTCTACCGGCAGCCTGAGAGCTGACTGCAGCTGAAACCCTCTAAATAAAAGCCTTCAGCCCGTGAAGGTGATGCAGACTGCTGACGTATTTTCTGGCGTGACTTTCTCTGGGCACATCACTCGGCACAAGCGGCAGCAGTAACGATGTAGCAGCAGTGAGGCACAGCTCAGAGTAAGCTCCTATGATGATCATCACAGCAGAATGGAAAAGTAGGCAGCTAACTTTGAACTTTATCATCATCATCACCATCATCAGACCACAGTCACATGGCATGAAATAAAATGTCCTCTTCCTCTCCTGTCCTTGTTCCTCCCTGTGGGACCTCGTGCAGCACTGTCATCCACTCTGCAGCCCTCAGTTGGACGGTGATGTGTCACGTGATGTGTGGTTACTCATCGTCCCATGTTTGCTGTAGGAGGAAGTTAGCGGCCAGATTCTCATTCTTCTCGCAGGCGAAGTAAGCCTGGATGACTAGGCCTTCTGGGAAGCCCAGCGCTTTTAACTGGAACAAAACACAAAAGTCCATGTTAGACACACATACATCAATGCAGCTGTGACTGAGACGGTTACTGGTAAAGCCACACGCACTTATGAATACATGCAAACATGGCAAAACAGGATATAAGAATATACCAAATTCTCAACAGATTAACTCAGTGGTCAATTCAGTTTTTTTAAAACAGTGGTGTTGCTGCATCACACCCTTTAGCAAGCGAGCAAACTCTAGCAAATTGAGTGCAAAAAATAGTCATGATTTTTTATTTAGATTTGATTTTGGAGGGGCCAAGAGCAACAGTTTTCTAGAGTTATTTTGCACTAAATGCCTCCTCATTCTATTGCAACTAGAGGCAGTAGGACTTCAAATCAGGACATCCAGAAAGAACGGCAAGTCGCAGTCCACACCTTATGTTATCAATACAATAAGGCTTTCTAACAACACAATAGGTGCTGAGCATGACTTTATTCTCATTCTTTAATCTGCCCGAGAGACACCATCCGCAATTAGTTAACTACTGGAAAATCTCACCTTGCTCTCCCCCTCCCGTACAGTCCAAGATCTTGTTGAAAAGTGAAATAAATGTCATAGGTTTGTGTTCTTTAGCTGACTATTAATAAAGCCAGTTTGTACCTATTCGCACAGACAACAAGACACTTCAATGGGACTTCATATACACACTGGTAACTGACCCTCTCAATAGCCTCCTTCTCCTGTTGGGTGACCTGGATGTAGTTGGTGTGCGGGGACCCCTGGGCCTCGGCCCCTTCCCCTCCCGTGTCTCCACCTCGTGGCTCATTCAGCATCTGCACAAAACGCTCCTGGTGTTGCGTGATTTGCTGCAAGTAATAAATACAAACAATATCAGTAATAGCATACAGCTAATACATGGGTTCCCATCCCCAAAGTGACACAGAGCGCTATAGAGCAGACATGGTAAACTGACCTCCATGATGGTAGAGGATGTATTTGGTCAGACTTTTGTAGCAGAACCTTATTCACAATCTCTAAATATGATTTAAACTGGCTGTGTATATATTATGTAGAATATATATAGATTTGTGTGGCACAGTGGTTATTTTTTCTCACTCAACTAAGTTAAGTCAATTGTAAGAAAGCAGCAAAACTGATCAAATAGGCCCTTTCAAACTTGAGACAATCTTTGAGAAAATGTCCACGCATTAAAACATTTTTTTTCCTGGGCTCGCAGACTTCTTTTCCTTACTCCTCAGTTAACAGTTTTCTAAGATATCTTCCTACCTCACTAACTTTAACCCCTGGCAAGAAGCCACAGAAGTGTGGTGCTGGTGCAGTACCTGCAACAGCTGCGGGTTGTCTCTGCCCAGCTGCTGCAGCAGGGCTGGTAGAAGGGCTGGGTTCTGCTGGATGATCTGCCTCATCTGCTGGAACTGAGGCTGGTTCCTCAGGAACTCCAGAGGGTTCCCTGTTGAGACAGAACCTCCACCTGCAGGGGCAGGTTGGCTGCCAGACACTGGCCCTGCTGGGGCAGGTTGGCTGCCAGACACTGGCCCTGCTGGGGCAGGTTGGCTGCCAGACACTGGCCCTGCTGGGGCAGGTTGGCTGCCAGACACTGGCCCTGCTGGGGAGGGGACAGGCTGGTTACTGTTACTGTTTAGTGTGATAAGTACATCTTCAGAGAGTCGGTTTATAGACAAAATAACCAGATGGGTAACCAGATAAAGCACATTTGAAACATTTTTCAACCAATGTTACTGTCATACTAAATGAATAGGAGTATAATGTAGTTCCAGGCACTAAGGGGTCTCTAAACTAAACTCAGGAACTAAAAGTCCAATTTGGCCATTTGTGTTTCTTTCCAACGCATCTGACGAACCTACTCAGTCGTGTTGTTCTTTGCTGTAGAGTTGTCACATGATGACAACTAAGCAAACGCGATCCTCCTATGTGCAAGTACTTCCCCCTAGAGCGGGGGATTTTTTGGGTCCACTTTGGCTAAGTAATTAATTATTAATAATAATAATTTAGACCACAGTTCCTGTGGTTGAAAATAAAGATGTGATCTTACTTGAGGCTGCTGGGGGCTGCCGTGGTTGTTGTGTAGCAGGAGTGAGGAGGTTGGATGGAGCACTATGTCTAACTGGCTCCTGAGATGGAAGATCATTGGCCTCCGCTGGAATACCCTGCAGTACATAAACATTTAGTACACACTGTAGAATACAGTGGCAGACAGGCAGGGCTGGGAATAAAGCACACAGGCTGGTTCTATTCTCACCAAGAGTATATACTCCACTGCTCGGTCTGGGTTATTGTAACTGGCTCTGAGTGCAGCCACTACCTTCTCCCGCTCATAACCCATAGACATAATCTCTGACACCAGATTCTCATAGGCTGGTCCCGTTACTGTGGAGACAACAAGACAGGTAGGAAAGAGAGGGGGGAGTCAATGGAAGCTGGATGACTTAAACACTACATGTCTTAAACATACTAAAGTATTTTCAGAGTAAGTTCAGCTTGTTAGATCTGCCATCAATTAGTATGAAAGTGGTATAAGAAATCAGCTGGGTTATTCTGATACTAAAGAAAACACCTGAAGCAATATGCAGAATGTTTTAAAAGGAGTAGTGTGTTGGATTTAGAGGCATCTGGCAGGGAAGTTGCAGAATGCAACCAACTGAATACTGCTCAGTCTGCCAAGCATATAGGAGAAACTACGGTGGCTGCAAAACCCACAAAAGGCCCTATCTACAGCCAGTGATAAGATAAGATGTTCCTTTATAGATCCCCTGTTGGAGAAATTCAAGTCAGACACAGCAGAATAGGGGAATGTAGTGCAAAAAGAATAGAAGTGTAAAAGTACAATAAAGAATCACAAAATAAAAATATTATAAGATATAATAGAAAATATGAGACTATAATGAAAAATATATACACTATATGCAATATGCAGTAAAGTGGTATGCAAAATATTTTGAGCTCCATATGACTAAAAACTAAACTGTACATGTGCATTTAAAGATATAGATATGTGCAAATAGTTAGTGCGTCGTAGGTTGAAGTTAAACCAGTCTTAATCAGTGGGGGTTGGAGGTACTGGGTGCTGTGGCATTGTGGAGTCTAAAGGCTGATGGTACAAACGAGCCTTTGGTTTGTCCATTCTGGGATACTGTAGAAACACAGAGGTTCAATGTGGATGACTCCATAGAAGAGGACCCACTCCCTCTGTAGATAAAATGGCTCATTCTAACAAAAACAGGTAACAGGTAACAAAAAGACACCAATTGTTATTTTCAGGTGATTATACACTAATGAAAACATAGCTATGGTAAATGGACCTGTACTTGTATAGCACCTTTCTAGTCTTCCAACCACTCAAAGCACTTTTACACTTCGTGCCACATTCACTCAGTGATGAAGTTCAATCGAACAGAAACTAACATTCATACACATTCACACACCGATGCACGGCATCGGGAGCAATTTGGGGTTCAGTATCTTGCTCAAGGATGCTTTGGCATGTGGCACCAGGAGCCAGGGATCGAACCCACAACTTTCTGATTAAGGAACGACCCGCTCTGCCTCTGAGCCACAGCCGCCCCCAGCTATGAATATTATATTCTATCTCTGTCAATAGATCCTCCTCAATGTTACACACTGGACCTTTAATTAACCTGCACTGTTGCAGCAGCTATGTATCTCTCCTAACTTATGTCGTAAAGTCTACACTAGAGGCTCAGTAACTACAAGTTCAGTTGCACCACAATTACTTTGTGGCATAAACTAGTTCTACTATCATGGTAACCAATATAATTCAATTACATTTTATTTGTACAGCACCAATTCATAACAGAAGTTATCTCAGGACACTTTTCAAATAGAGCAGGTCTAGACCGAACTCTTTATAACATTATTTACAGAGACCCAACAGTACCACCATGAGCAAGACCTTGGCGACCAGGGCAAGGAAAAACTACGAGGCAGAAACCTCGGACAGATCCTTCGGCTCTAAGTGGGTGGTCGTCTGCCACGACCAGTTGGGGTGAGAGAGAGAGAGAGAGAGAGAGAGAGAGAGAGAGAGAGAGAGACAAATGCACAACAACAACAGTAGCAACAACTACACTAATAGTAGTGACTGATGATGAACATGAAGAAGATGATGACGAATACAACAGCGACTGGGGACAATAAGCAGTGACAATAGTAATAATAGTAACTGTAATAATAATACTAGCAATAATAATAATAATAACAATAATATCAGTAATATTAGCAATGGCAGTCAAGCAGGACCATGGCAGGAGGCTCCACCAGGATCCATGAGAACCTGCGAGACGAGAAAAGCACAAGAACTCCGGGGAAGAAGTGAAGTTAGTAACATGTATTAATGGAACATGAATGAGTGCAGAAAGAGAGAGGAAGAGAGGAGCTCAGTGCACCATGGGAAATCCCCCGATAGGCCTATAGCGGCATAACTAAGGGATGGTTCAGTACTCACCTGATCCAGCCCTAACTATAAGCTTTATCAAAGAGGAACGTCTTAAGCCTACTCTTAAATGTGGAGAGGGTGTCTGCCTCCCGAACCACAACTGGAAGCTGGTTCCACAGGAGAGGAGCTTGGTAACTGAAGGCTCTGGCTCCTGTTCTACTTTTAGAGACTATAGGAACCACAAGTAGCCCAGCATTCAGAGAACGTAGTGTTCTAGAAGGGTAATAGGGTACTATGAGCTCTTTAAGATATGAAGGGGCCTGACCATGAAGAGCTTTATAGGTGAGGAGGAGGATTTTAAATTCTATTCTACATTTTACAGGGAGCCAGTGCAGAGAAGCTAGTACAGGAGAGATGTGATCTCTTTTTCTAGTTCCTGTCAGTACTCGTGCTGCAGCGTTCTGAATTAATTGGAGCGACTTATTGGGGCAACCTGATAATAAAGAGTTGCAGTAATCCAGTCCTAGAGGTCTGCTTTATGTGGGAATTAAATGACATGTCCTGATCAAAGATAACTCCGTGATTCCTGACAGTGGTGCTAGAGGCCAAGGTAATGCCATTTAGAGTAGCTATATCTAATTTTTGTAATATTACGTAAATGAAAGAAGGCAGTCCTAGAGGTCTGCTTTATGTGGGAATTAAATGACATGTCCTGATCAAAGATAACTCCGTGATTCCTGACAGTGGTGCTAGAGGCCAAGGTAATGCCATTTAGAGTAGCTATATCTTTAGACAGTGAGTCTCTAAGGTTTTTGGGGCCAAGTACAATAATTTCGTTTTTTTCTGAGTTTAACATCAGAAAATTGCAGCTCATCCAGGATTTTATGTGCTTAAGACATGTTTGTAATTTAGATAATTGATTAATTTCATCAGGCTTGATCCACAGATAACTGCGTATCATCTGCATAGCAATGAAAGTTAATGGAGTGATTCCTAATAATATTGCCTAAAGGAAGCATATATAAAGTAAATAGTATTGGTCCAAGTACAGAACCTTGTGGAACTCCATGACTAACTGTAGTATTTATGGAGGTTTCATTGTTAACGTGTACAAACTGAGAACGACCTGATAAGTATGACCTAAACCAGCTAAGTGCGGTTCCTTTAATGCCAATTTGATGCTCAAGTCTCTGTAAAAGAATATCATGGTCAATGGTGTCAAATGCAGCACTAAGATCTAATAATACAAGTACAGAGACAAGTCCATTGTCGGAAGCAATCAAAAGGTCATTATTAACTTTAACCAGAGCTGTCTCTGTGCTGTTATGAACTCTAAATCCTGACTGAAAATCCTCAAATATTGCTATTGTTTGATTTATTTATAAGATTACCAGTCACTTTGTAGAACATTTTTCTTGACAATACAAGACAGAGCACCCAACCCCTAATTGCTTGTGGAGCACCGCTGCGTGGCAGCCCACCACTCCACCATCTCTCCACATTTGATTTATGTCCATAAGCCCTGCATGTGCATGATTGTATTTCAGGCCTTAGTGCAACTCTTTGTGTGTGTGTGTGTGTGTGTGTGTGTGTGTGTGTGTGTGTGTGTGTGTGTGAGTAAAACAAAGAGTGAAAAGAGAATTTCCCCATTGTGGATTAACAAAGTATAGCTTCTTCTTCTTCTTTTGATCCCTATAGGACCCAAATTTAACTGAGTAAAATACCACCAACAGACAGTCTAAGTGTGCTCCACTAAACCCTTTGGACAATTACTCAATTTGAGACTAAAAAGACACAAACAAGACAGTTGTTTGGGAGAGATCAGGGAGGCAGTGGGATGCACTGAGGAAGAGAAGGCTGAGACAGCGACTGGTTGAACGATGCATCATACAAACTAGTTCATTTGAAGCATACTGAGGCTTTTATCTAAACTTCTGTCACTGGACAGAGTAAGTTGTGCTGATTCCAGAAGTCAGTGTACAATGTCTGTGTGTTCTGGTATGGCTGTTATCATACTGAAAACAAGGGGTGCAATTTTTGATGCAAACTCACCAGGCACTAAGGATTAAAGCAAAAAGGAAAATGCAAAGTATAACTAGTGCATTGGTGTTTTATATTTATGACAGAGGGGAGAAAAAACACAAGGTATTACCCAGTATTGATGCTGCTTCTTCAAGGAGACCCAGTTCATCAACGAGGCTTTGAGAGAAATGAGCAAAGAAAAACTCAAATCAACATTGCAAATCCCTAACAATTACAGTGAGCATTATATATATACACACACACATATTGCAATAATAACATTGCCATCCCTACTGCACTGCCACTAGCAACTAATATTTCTTGCTAACAGGACCTTGGCAAAAGTCTTATTGTTAAAGTCTCATCTGGGTTTTATGATCCGGCTACAGCAGCATTCTTAAATTACAAGAAAAAGATTTTCACCACTAAATACTGCTCTGTTAAAGACAAACAATAATCCTCATTCTCTGTAGGTGACAAAAAACATGAGTGGAAAAGGAGAAAAGTCGAGGAAAAGAGTAGAAGCAGCAGTAAAGTATTTTCATGCAGTAAGAAATTATCCATCTAAACCATGCTCCCCATTATCACAATAAAAGCTGACCTAGCTAACCCAGGTTTATGAAAGTTTCTTGGAAAACCAGAGAATGACTTAAACTCTCAGTGTATGTATAAAGATAGGTTTCCTCCAACCTGGAGGCAGAGGGGTGGACTGTTGCAGGGGCAGACGGTTCATTCTCAGGGTCTTCCCTTGGCTTCTCTTCTGGCTGGGAAGCAGGGGTGGGGTGGTCTGCAGGGACCGAGGTCAGAGCTGTCTTATCAACTTTCGCAACCAGGGCAGAGGCTAGAGTGGCATCTGAGGCCGAAGCAGTGTTTGAGTCTGGGGCTGCTACTGCTTCAGCAGAAGCAGGCGTGGTGTTTTCTGCCGCTGGGGGCGGGGATTCAGAAGGAGGCACTGACTGCGGGGCAGGTGTGGGTGCAGATGCTGTGTGTGTGGGTGTGGAGGGCACTAGTGTTGGGCCACAGGCTTGTGCTGGGTCTGAGGCTGAGGGTGGTGCTGGAGCTGCAGTTGGCTGGGGAGTTGGCTGAGGGGCTGCTTGTGGAGAAGGGGCAGGTTTAGGCTGAAAAGACATTTGAAAATGAATCATTAGTTGTGTGGATATGATGACCAAACAGGTAGCAGAACTACATCATTCATTTCACTCAACCTACACCAGGCTGGTAAGGGTGCTGTAGGTGAAATCTGCATTGTCTGCATTTGCGATCTACAAACAAAAATGTTTTTATTTACTAATTATCTTTCTTTTCTACTTTTCTACTTTTTTGTAGCTGTCCTTAACTGACCGTCATAGAAACTCTATACTTCCTGTAGGTGTTTCAAAGCCTTCCAGGGAGGGATTCTCTTTGAGCTACTGGAAGGCTTCCAATGTAAAACATCTATAAAAGGAAGTGCTGGGTACCATTGACAAAAGCAATCATATAGGACAGCTGAAGATGGACAGGAAAGGGGGAGAGAGAGAGGGAGCCATAGGTCAAATTCAAACCCATGGCTGCTGCAGCAAGGACTCAGCCTTGGTACATGGGACACCAGCTCTACCAGGTGAGCTACCAGTGTGCCCCTTCACAAAAAATAGTATTTCAGTTCAGAGTGTTGTCAAGAAAAAATATCTCGAGTGACACTAACCTTGGTAACCATGACCACCACAAAGTTCTTCTCGTCAATTTTGTACTCTTTCAGCGGGGTGTCATCATTTAAGATTTTGCCTGTGACATTCAAACAGAAACAGTAAATGACAACAGATATGACACACACTCCTGTTTAAGTTTAGGTGCCAAACCTTGGACTAATAATATCCTCCTACTCTAGAATTCTTCCTGTGGTTTCAGTCGATATGTTCCATGTGGTTTTAAGTGAGCAATTAAGCCTGAGGTGTTCTAAGATAAGAAAATATTCGAAGATGTGGGGGCCACAGAGTGAAGTGGAGTATTCTTGTCTATTCTTTTCTATAAGTGGAACACCTCGGAAAGCAATTTAGTTCTTAGCCGCTCCATTATAAACTGCGGTTGGTTTAGCCATTTTCACCCATGGTTAGTTTCACAGCCAAGTTACCTGGGGCATATATATCTTAAGCAATGATTTTGAAAGGTGAGTAAACAGTTGACTGAAACATTTCCAGTTGAGTTGTCCCTATGAACACCTGGCAATTAAACCCACCAGGAGGCCTTGGTATATTATGACATTTCACTGTAACTCTGTCACTCATCCTCTGGCTCACCTGCATAAATGAGTTTCTGTCCAGCAGCAGGAAACGCATCTTTTCCTCTGTCTTCCTCTATTTTCTCCTTCAGGGCTTCCACCTGACAACGACAGATGAAACACTGATATTACTGGGAGAGCTACTGAAACAACTCCAAATGTTACACTTCATCACTGATAATTGCAGAGGGTCAGCAGAAGGCTTGATGGTAGTTGCGGGAAATTTCATACCATCATGTCTCACTGTTCAAAGGTTGATGTTCTCCAGAGAATACGTGTTCTGACCAAAACCTATATTAAGCCAGGGTTACCGGGGTTTCTGTCTAGACTGTCTAATCAATAATATAAGAAGATGGCTACAGCTGTTGGCAACAAGCTGATGTTCTGTAAATGGAGGCTTAATGTCGCTCCACCACTTCATGACTGGTTAACAGCTCTGTTGACTTGTCATTTACATTAATATAAACTCTCTGGTGTGTGCTAGGCACAGCTTATTGCAATATTAAAGTACATTCTACAGATGCCCATTTTGTAAAGATGTATACTCCAGTGATAGGTGCAAACAGTTGTCACTAACCATACTCTAACTTAACTGATGTCTGGCATCAAATATTCAGCACACTATGGACCTTTTTTGCATGGACCTTAAACCTGAACCCCTCACAGCTCTATTTGGAGCCACTTGTGACTACGGCTGTGTATTGGCAAGAATTCAATTCAATTCAATTCAATTTTATTTGTATAGCGCCAATTCAAACAGAAGTTATCTCAGTACACTTTTCAAATAGAGCAGGTCTAGACCGAACTCTTTATAACATTATTTAAAGAGACCCAAGAGTACCACCATGAGCAAGCACTTGGCGACGGGGGCAAGGAAAAACTGCCTTTTAAGAGGCAGAAACCTAGGACAGATCCTTCGGCTCTAGGTGGGTGGTCATCTGCCTCCACCAGTTGGGGTGAGAGAGAGAGAGAGAGAGACAGAGAGAAAAAGAGACAGAGAGCGAGAGACAGACAGACAGGTGCACAGCAACAACAGTAGCAACAACTACACTAATAGTAGTGACTGATGATGATGAACATGACAACAGCAACAAGAATCTGGCAATATCCAATCCAATCCAATCCAACTTTATTTGTTAAGCACTTTAAAACAACCAAAGTTGACCAAAGTGCTGTACAGGAGAATAAATAAGACATCATAAATAAAAGACATAACAGCTCACATGAGGCGCAAAATAACATATAATACAACAATAAAATGAAAAGACATACATAAAAATAATAACCATGCAATAACAAGCAATCAAAAAGTAAAAATAACAAATACAAAAAATAAATCAAGTAAATAAAGTCGACATCTTACTAGGTGTCAAAGGCCACAGAGAAGAGATGGGTTTTAAGACTGGTTTTAAAAACAGACAGAGAAGAGGCCTGTTTAATGTGCAGAGGCAGATCATTCCATAATTTAGGAGCAGATACAGCAAAGGCACGGTCCCCTCTGAGCTTCCGCTTAGTTTTAGGCACACTCAGGAGCAGCTGATCATCTGACCTGAGGGGGCGGACGGGTATATAGGGGTGTAGAAGCTCAGATAGGTAGGGCGGGGCAAGACCATTCAGGGATTTAAAAGCAAATAAAATAATTTTAAAATGGATCCTAAATTGAATAGGCAGCCAGTGGAGTGAGGCTAAAATGGGGGAAATGTGCTCATGTTTACGTGTGCCAGTTAAAAGACGTGCAGCAGCATTCTGTACCATCTGAAGACGGGCGATGGAGGACCCACTAACCCCCACATATAGTGCATTACAGTAATCCAGCCGAGTGGTAACAAAGGCGTGGATTACCGTCTCAAAGTGCTGCCTTGATAGAATTGGCTTTATTTTGGCCAGCTGCCTCAAATGGAAAAAGCTTGATTTGATATGATACGTATCACGCTAAGTAGTATAGTAGTAGTAGTAGTAGTATAAAGAACACACTACCATATGCATAAAATTATTTTTATGTAACCAGAACAGTGGGATCTGTAATTGTATGTACGGTATCCCTGTAACATCCAACATCATAGCCCTAAGTTAACGTTAAAACACTGCAGTCTAATGGTTGTGGGTTTAAACACAAAAATTAATAGTGTTTTTGAGAATCCATACAATATCACAGAACAAAATATCATCATATGATAATTTCCAATATTTTCTTACATCCCTACTTAAGCCCTGTTTTCCACTGATAAAATGGCGTGTTCTGGCCTTTTTTAACTCTATTAGCTAGACGTCTCATTTTATTGAGGTGGAAGCACACTCTTCCCCCCCTCACACAATAGCTGGCGATCCTGTACCACATCAAACTGGAAAAGATTAGGTTTACTTACCGGTAAATACTTTTTTAGGGACCGAGCCAGCGACCGCTGGAGGTCCCTATTGTATTTGCTATGTTTCTTCTTCTTACCTATTATTATTTTTAGCCCCCTTTGACTGCATTTTTGCCCCCCTGAACATATACGAAAACTCAATTTTATTTGGTAAAGTCGTCAGGCCTGGTGAAAATGGGGATATTCTATGCGTTGCTTTCGGGTTGGCCACTAGGTGGCGCTACTATCATAAAAAATGACTTTAGGCTAATAACTTCTGCATAGTTTGTCGCACATTCAAAAACCTTGTATCCACGCATTCGGTGAATAGAGCTGAATCTCCCCATGTAAGCCGCACCCACTTCCGCCTAGATTTTTTTTTTCTAGAGCGCGAAATGTCCAGAAACTACTTTTCCGTGTTCCTCCCATGCGCTTTGTCCGATTCGCACAAACTTTTTCATGTAGCATGTGGGGACTGTCCTTATAAAAAAGTCATTCAAAGAATTTTGATATTAAAAAAAATAAGCACATTATAAAAAAAACACTTCCTGTGGATTTTTCGTCAAAAAAGGAAGCGGAGCATTTCTCCACATTGGTATGTCTGATTGACACCAAACTTGGGTCCATAGTTCCTCATGTCTTCTTTAGACATCGTGCACAATTTCAGGCCATCGCCACTAGGTGGCGCTCTTTAAAATAAAGATGTTTATATCTCAGCAACGCGTGCAAATGGCTCCCTGAGGCTCCCTAAAGAATGTGTCAACAAGCCGCCACTAGGTGGCGCTCTGGTGGCATGGTAAATCACTGTGCGGAGACCGTAATAGTTATGAATATGAAATTCACAGGGCACGTGTAGAGTGGTGCCTGTAGCTCACATACTAAAAATCGTGTTTGTCGTGTTTGTAGCGCCTCCTACAGGACAAAAAAAAAGCATCCCCGGCGCCACGTTTCACCGATATCTACGAAAATCGGTAGGCACGTGCAACATGGCGAGATGTACAAAAAAGCCTCTTGGACCCATACCCCAAACCCCACAGGAAGTCGGCCATTTTCATTTTCATTTTCACTTAGGCAAACATTTTGCGTTGTATTTGAACGAACTCCTCCTAGGGAATTTATCGGCTCTGCTTCAAAATTTGTGAGTACAGTCAAAAAATGGTACTGATTAAAAGTTGTGCTATTTGTGCATGTACGTTGAAGGGCGTGTCCGTGGCGTGCCGTCAAAGTCGGCCATTTTGAATTCTGTGGTCATACAAACTAGATGAAAAGTTGAGCTATTTGTGACTGTACGTCAAACCGCTAGCCAGTGACGACTTGTCGAATTCAGCCGATTCGCCATAAAACAGCACTCATAACTTCAGTGTGCAATGTCCAATCTCCAATAAACTTTATATATTCTGAAACAGTCCTAGCCTGAACACATCCTCACAACTTCAGTGTACATTATCTGATCTCAACGAAACTTCACGTGTTTGATAAGAGTCCCACCCTGAACACGTCTACATGAGAATATTCAGACATAGATAGAGATAGCGCCACCTACTGGCAACAGGAGGTAAGCACTGCATGGCGATTTTGAGCTGATTTACGTGAGATTTTCATGTCATGGTCCACACGTGTTGCGACGGCACTTGACGCAGCTGCAACACGTCCCGAGTTGCGTGGAGTGCGAGGTCCCGCTCAACGCTGCTTGCAGCTTTAATTTCAAATAGTGTCTGATGAATACTTATTTTATTTTATTTATTTATAATATTTCCCATTTTATTTAATGTTATTCCAGGGTCAGTGTGAGCAACGTGGGAATATGGGTGGGAGGGGATAGCTGTGGATTCATGAATGTGGGGTTGGGTTGGAGTTGATAGAAAAAAAAGGTGGGTTTGTGTTCTTGTTCTGGTTCATGTGTTCTGTCTGTCAAATCAGAGTCCATTCTGAAATTCTATATAATATCACTATTTACTGTCCACAATACTGGTGTGAAATCAATAAACATATTTGGGAAGAAGAATATAAGCTCTCTGGGGAATTATAATGACTAGGGCTCTCAATATGATATGTATCACAAAGGTTACCATTCAATATATTATGATACATTGCAATACTGTAAGCAAGGTGTATTGCGTTTATTTTGAAATCTAATTTTCCAAATAATGCCAAAGTATAAAAACCAACTTTCTTTTATTCTGAGAAAGTACCAGTACAACAAAATACAGTTTAGTATCTAACCAAACAGTAAGAACAAAATAAACAATAGACAAAAAGAGCAGTGGCACAAAGAAGGGATGTGATTGTGATATATATGTCATAAAAGATATAAAAAATACCGCCATTAAAAGATCTCATTTAACAAAAAATGTTATCCTAACTTACAGCAGCTTAATGCTAAGTACTGTGGTGTATGATGCTAATGATAACACACCAAAGGAAACATAATTAGTTCAATACACCTCATATAAGATACTGCGTGTTACTATGACAAGAAAACTCCAAAAGGCTATATTCTTTTCTCTAACAAAGATTTACTAATCAGTCTTTCCACTACTACATTAACAAAGGGGAGGTTTCAAATATTGCATCGTCATTCATGGTGAGACACTACAACAAATCAAACACTGTCAAGCTAAGAGAATGTACAAACAATATTCCGGTCGGTCTCAAAATAAACTGCCTCCCTTCCACTCTTGTCGATTAATATCCTGATGAAGAAGTAAAGTCAGCCAAAAATCTTCTACTGTGTTATTTAGCAAATAAAAACACATTTTGGTTTCAATATTCTATACCCAGGTCATGTTTGAAATGCGTGTGGAGCTTTTATCTTGAAGGTAAACATGCTCAGTTCCGGTCGCTACCTCTAGCTACATTACCTCACGTGAACTCAGTTACTGTAAGATCCTGCAGAATTGCTAACTTGTCTGACCATATATTTGTCACACTAACCTTACATTACTTTTTCAAATAAGCAGAATAAGTAGCCCGTTTCCTTCGTTGAGTTAAACAGCTATTATCGCGGCCATGTCTAAACATTAGCTAACATTCCCGTATGCTACAGTCTATTTGCCAGCCCTCCCGGCCTGACCGTGTTTACTTCAGCCCCGTTAACTTCTACTCACCGTCAATTCTGGGTCTATTTCTATTTTGAACGTTTGCTGTTGGAGGGTCTTCAGCGTTATCGTCAGCATTTTTCGACGCGGAGTCAGAGGCGGTTTGGCTAAAAAAAACCCGGTGTATTCACGGCAATGTCTTGACTGTAGTCGCTCTTTTTTTTAGCACAGTATCTATTTATCTGGCTCTAAATGTATGTGTGACTCAGCTGTCTCGGCGCCGCGGAGCAGGCTGGGCAGGGGCGCCATCTACTGCCGGAGGACAGGTACAGCACGCTGCCGTCTTCACGTGCTGTCGGAAATATCCCAACCATAAAACAGTTGCATATTCTCTTAATATGGTTCATTTGACTCCGTAATGGCCCAACGAATGCCTTCATAATACTAAACATATGGCCAGTCACTTAAAAAAAAAAAATCCCGCACCTTTAGTGGATATTTTTACTTCTTCAAGCATTTAAAAATGTACAAAAAAACATCTGTAGAAATATTCAGCCTATAATGAGGGGGGTCACATTTAAAGGTATCACAAGTGTGTGTCCGTTACAGGTCCCCTCTTGGACATGTATTAACAAGCATGCAACAAGGATAAAAAAGGAAATCTGCATCGGTTCCATGGTAGTTGTTACAGCATGATCAATACACATTTTTCCAAAAAACACAAAAGCCAGTCAGAAAAAAATCAATAGTTAATAATTAATTTTAATCTAAAATATATTTTGATATGACCCCGTGGACACAAGAGCCCGACAGATATGGACTTTTTGAGACTGATACCGATTTTAGAGGGAAACATTCCCAGATTACCAATAGGTTATGTAATGTTACGATATAGAGAATGTTTGAGCTGGAATGAGAATAAACCTTTTCTATGTGAATTGTGCACTGATATGACTCTGTGAAGAAACTCAGAAGGCTGCTTTCTTACACTTTTTAGTTCAAGCTGCAGTAGGTAGTTTTTATTAAAAAAAATTGTCATATTCACTTAATCTTACACTATTACTTTCACAAAAAAATACCAATAAGAGATATAGTTGATTGTTGAGTTTTGTTCTCAGGCTCACAAATATTGATGCTGGGACTTAAACTCTACAATCAACTTCAAAGCCATCAGCTCAAAGCATATTTCCATTTTTCTTGGCTCCGATTGGTTGTTTTTGTCCAGGCCCAGTGGATTCTTGCGAATGTCATTAGGAGCACTAGGAGGAACCAGAGGAACCTGATTGTTTCACAGATTATCTGTCTCATGTTCTACTGTCAGAATATAGATATAGTTTCAGAAAATATGACAAAAGGTTATTTTTCTTGCAGCTTTAATTATTGTTGTTCTATAATTGAACATTGTCAACCAATTCTAGTTAACATTGCTAGAAGCTGCTTCTTCTCCCTTACTCTGTGCTGCTGCCACTGTATTGTAAATCAGAGCAACTCTGTTGGATAAACTTTGCAGTAACATTAGTAAATTACCACAAGCAGTTTTCTGCATTAAATACCGGAGAAAAAAAACACGTATCTCTTCATTTCTGCACATATCAACACATACACTGATGTGATAGGCCAATATTATCGACCAACGAATCAATCATTCAGGCTAAAGTGAACATTCTGTTAGTACAGATACTGAAAATGATACTGATAACACCCACATATTATGTGTTTGTTTTTACCCGATAAACCCCACACTGAAATAAGACATTCACACACCAACAACTTGCACTACCAGTGAAAACAGACGTCAGCTTGTTGAGAGAAGCTTTAATTTATTGACTGAAACTCAAAAACAGTGTGCGCCCACGGGTCAGTCACTCACTCAGAACAATGAGAAAATAAGGATTGTAAAAATCACAGTTTGTCGAATGCAGTCTCACTCTCTTTTACACACACACACACGCACACACACACACACACACGCACACACACACACACACACGCACACACACGCACACACACGCACACACACACACGCACACACACACACACACACACGCACACACACACACACGAAGAGTTGCACAAAGGACGCAGGTCCAAAATCAGAGCTTTGGGAACTGAATGAATGTAATGATTGAATAAATTATGAAGGGGTCAATTTAAAAAAAAACTGTTCCACATCACACAGGAGAAACAAAGGTGCATGAACGAGAACATCACAGACCCTCTATTAACTGGACATCCCAAAAAAAACCGCAGTAATAAAAATGGATTGGCTCTGTGGGTAACTGCAGGATGCACACACACCGCATCCAGTAAATCACATTAAATTAGAAAATTCGAAGCATACAGGAGGAAAAAAAAATGTAAACCCTTCTCCAATCTCTAATTTGAAGGCTAAAAAAAAATAAAATAAAAGCAACAAGGGAATCAATAAAAAAGAAATCTGACCTGACCCCCACCTTCCACCCCTCCCCGCCCCTCCACCTGAATAAAAGGCTGCTGTATGAAAGGCCAGAGTCCATAGGGCTTTCCTTGATCTTCTGTTGTTAGTTTGAACCTGCAGAGTCAACCAGCTCCCTTCCTCTACAACTCATCCTTCTGTTTGACATCCTCCTCTTCTGTCCCTGCGTCGTCGTCCTCCATCTCTTTGTCACCCTCTTCCTCTTCCTCCTCCTCCTCGTCTTCCTCCTCTTCGTCCTCCTCCTCCTCGTCTTCACCTTCAGTGTCCTTATTCTTGCTCTTCTCCTCCTCCTCCCTCAGCTTCCTCTCCATGTCCTCCTGCTCCTCCTTCATCTTCTTCTCTGGTTCCTTTTGAGCAAACAAAACACATGTTTTATTGTTTTGAACTGGAGTAACAATACTGCGTACGGTTTGATGGGTATTTGTATTTTTGATGTTGTGACACTTTTTAATTTATGTCACATTGTAGAATGCTGCTGAACTCAAGTAAATATTTTCTTCATGCACAACATCATGTATTACCACTCAAAAATACCATTTTGTCCACTGCAAGTAGTATACTTAGTCACCACATACATTTATTTGTTTTTTAAGTGTGAACATGCCTTTTTTAGTAGAGCCTGACCAATACAGGATTTCTGAGACTGATACCGATTTTAGAGTGAAAAATCTGCCGATTACAGATTTGGTGGACTAAAACGTGAATTTGTGAGACTTTTTCTATGTGGATTTTGCTCCAATATGACTCTGCAAAGGTACTCAGAAAGATGCTTTCTTCAACAAATAATTTAATTCAAGAATATTTAAATTAAATATTCTTTAACATGTTAATAATTGAATATATACATTGTCAACCAATTCTAGTTGACATTGCTGATATCTGCTTCTTCTCTCTTACTGTGCTGTTTTCCACAGTATTGTAAATCACAGCGCATTCTGCTGGATAAAGTTTGCAGTAACACAAATACATTACCACAAGCAGTTTTCATACTGGAAAAAACATAACTTTTCATATCAGCACATGAAATGATGATATATATATAATTTATCAGGGGGAAAAAAGTTTTCATATCATATCATCTAACATATACACTGATACTGATACGACACAATGACTGTGATAGGTCAATATTGGCAAATAATATTGTTATTAATAGTCATATCTGATCAGCACTGCCTACTTTGACAGTTTGATCTGAGTTTGGTGCGTTGAGCTGGACGGACTCACTGAAAATGACTTGTCAATCACAAGATAGCCACACCCTAAAGCATAACATTACTCTAAATGGGACCAGAATTTTATGAAATGAACATCATGCTGTATGGAATAAGACTGAAACTAGAGACTGAGTTCATAAACTCATCAGGAAACTGTTTACTGAGCTCATAAATAAAGTGGAAGAAGTAGGCTCATTTCCTCATAAGGCTCAGTACAATCATACTTATTTTTTGCAGCTAATGGAGCTGCCCCCTGCTGGCCATTAGAAAGACTGCAGGTTTAAAGACACTTCAACACTGGTGACACTTCAGACCCAGAAGTTCTGTCCACTAATTACATATTATTGTCAGTGTGTGTGTGACACTTGCTCCGCTGCCTGTGTGACCCCATGCCCAGCACATGGCAGTGTGATGGATGAATACTAGAGTCACTTGTCATGATGACTTGCCATTTAGAGACAACTGATGATGATGACGACAGCAGCATTTTCACAGGTTAGCAAATATAATTTTCTGCTAAAGAATTGTGCATGTTTGAAACTGAGTTTGTAACATACCAACTCAAAATGTATTTTGCAGTTAGAACTGTAAGTGTTGTTCAGTGTTAAATTAATGTGGGTGGGTTAGGTTTTATTTTTTATCTTTTTTAAATTTTGTTGTGTAAATTAATTAATTAATTAATTATAAGTGTTTTCTATTTAGATTAATATATTCAACTGTTAAAATATTGTTCAATCTCAAGTTCAAATTTGTCTTAGCAATTAAAAAGCTAATCTTTGATGTTGCTGACAAAAAACCCCAAACGATGCTCGATCCTAGTGCCACTGTGAATCAAACCCTGTGTCAATAAACATTTAAAATAATAATATTATATATATATATATATATATATATATATATAAATACTGTTTTACTTAGTCTAGAACACAAAGTATAGCGTATAAGTTCTACATATAGTATTCAAGTACAGTCCTACCTTAGTAGCTCCCCAGGTTTCCTTCCCAAACTCCTCTGCTTCTTTGACATCATTGCTGATCAGTAAATTGTCAAAGATGGTTCCAGACTTAACCTGAACAAAGACAGCAAACACATTAACATTACTCATTTACTCAAACATGAATTATTATTCTTCTTCTCATCTTATTCAACTTGACTTCATCATTCTAGCACACAGCATGAAACAGTAATTACAGCATTCAGTGGGTGAGTAGTAATCATTACCTGCCACAGATCCAGGCCCAGCACTCCAATGTTATCAAACTTGTACATGGTGGCATCAGGAGTGTATTCTGGGTTGTCGATCTCAGGGTGGACCCAGGATCCCTTGTAGTCAGGGTTGTCAATCTGCTTTGGTTTCCACTCACCCTAAAGAGAATACAACAGAGGTTAGGACTAATGATGATACTGGTTATTAGACAAGTTCCCTGATAGAAGAAATGCCATCAGAATATCACCCCCCTACTCTTAACACCAACACCAGTAAAAGCATTTCCAATGGTGATCAATCACCTTGTCTATAAAAGCTCCAGCTTGTGTCCTCAGCTATAAAAGCCTTACCTTATACTCTGGGTTGGAAATCATAGCAGGTTCCCACTCTCCGTCCATGTCCTCGTCCCAGTCGTCAGGCTTCTTTGCATCAGGGTCAGGGATGGTCTCTGGCTCGTCCCAGTCCTGGAAGTCCACATGAAAGGGAAAGCAGAGTGCTGTTTGCGTTCCACATATTGACGTGTTTCAGCTACGGAGGGACTAGCCACGGTAGCCAATGGTGCTGAATGTGTGTTACATCGACTCGCCATGCAGCTATTGTGACCCTACAAGCTGGTTCTGCCGGACCGGAATACAGCATGCAATGCCGACGGAGGACAGTTTGACGACCGGGAATACGGTACAGAGGTGGGGGTTTTTGACGGGTTTGGCTCCTCTTACCCTGGGGCTGAGTCAGCTAATGATAGCTGCATGAACTAAGTAGCTAACTGCAGCTAACATTAGCATTAGCGTTAGCTGCAGTTAGCAACTGCCACTGATGGCAACCACTTTTTCAAAATGGTACTCAAAGTGTCCATCAGTAGCGCAGTAAGAGAGCTTCAAGAGTTTCACATATTGTATACCCAAACCAAACCAGGATGTGTGAAGTTGAACCGATGTCCTACCTCAGGCTTGGTGTCGCTGGGATCGTCAATCTTGGCTCTGTCGTCCCAGTTGCTGGGCTTCTTGGCCTCAGGGTCCTTGATCTTCTTCGCAGGCAGCATGTCCCAGTCATCCTCTAGGGAGCCAGACTCCACCTTCTCACTGTCGATCCTCACCTCGTATGTCTGGTCTGGATTCAGGATCAGCGTGTACAGGTGGGTCAGCTCGTCATCCTGGAGAGAGGAGATCAGAGGTGCTTTAGAGTGAGCAAGAAGATTTAAATTCATCTTCACAAAGGAAGAAAAATCTAAATGATTCAACCATGCTTCATTCAGTAGCTACCTTGCATTTGATGTCTTTCTTGATGAGGTGGTTCTGTCCCTTGTAGTTGAAGATCACATGAACCTTCTTTGTGCTGTAGCCACAGATGTCAGGCCCTGGAGACACAGGTCATATAAACATATTTAACACTAGAGGAATCACATTAATGGCTACAGTTGAATGGAAAAATGACTTGTCAGGAAAAAGCATCAAGCATCCTTCCAGGTCCTTGTGCTCTGTGGCCAGGCCTCAGTGCTGCTGCAAAAACAAACATGACTCACCAAACATAATGTAATACTGTGAATCTCCGTGCATGTTGCTTTGGTCGAGGTCAGAGGGGAAGATCTTGACGTAGCCACCTCCGCAGTCAATCTTCTGCTCGTGCTTGATGGTGAACTGGATGACCACGGGCTTTCCCTCGTTACTGAAGGGCTCAAAGCGGGCAGACAGGGCGTAAAAGCGGGCGTCCTGGCTGGTCTGGAGACCTGGTAAAGACGCACGAGGAAAGAAAAGAAAAGGTGGACTCGTGTCTTGAAAAGGGACCTTATGATAACATTTAATTTCTGTTTAATGTTTAATATTTTTAAATCAATTTGTGTTTAATGAACAAATTAGCAAATTGAGTAAACCTGTATTCCAGCACAGACAATGCATCAAGAGTTGGGGCTTAGGAGCCCATGGCTAGTTTCTGCCCAAGGGCCCCCTAGCAGGTTATTCCAGCCCTGGATAGAACCTCAGCAGTCTTTGTAGTGGCTGTACTGAGAACAGGTCTTTAATAAACCTGTTTTACCTACATTTGCATGATAATGCCATGTGCATTCAGACATATCCATTTGTGTCAATAGAAGACTCACCTTTATCAGCCTCAGCATCTCCGTAGAACTTCCCAGCACTCAGCTTCCACTCGCCATAGTCTGACTTGTGCTTGGACTGGACCCACCGGCTCTTCCATCCGTCTGAAACACAATCATGCAACTGGTTACTGCCTGCCTGCCTGCTTTCTCCTGTTAGTTAATGCAATATTACTACACCACATTACAAATCTATTACACTGTGTGTTCCACACACAAACTTAAAATTGCTGTACTGCATTTTAGAGCTGCAGGAACTATTACATTATTCTACTTTTTATGTTGGAAAAAAAGGAAATGCAGAACATTATACCTGAAATAATTGTGGGAGCTTGTAGATAAGGTTAGATCAGATGAAATTAGTCTATCAATCAATTAGCTGTCAACTATTAAATTAATTACGAACTATTTGATGTGTTTGATTTAGAAAGAAATGTCAAAATTCTCAGAATTTTGCTTCTCAAATGTGAATATTTCCTGCTTTATTTAGTCTCTATGACAGTAAACTGAATATCTTTGGGTTGTGGACAAGACATTTGAGGACGTCACCTCGGACTTTTGAAGACAGTGACATTTTTCACCGTTTTCTGACATTTTATAGACTAAACTAATCGGTTCATCGAGACACATTAAAAGATAATCCCTGTTAGTTGGAGTCCTGCTGCATTTGCAGAGGGGTTTTTGGTGGGGAGGGGTCTCTCATTTACAACTGTTATTACTGTTTTTAATGAAGATTTTAATACTTTTTTAACATTGTCTTTTCGAAGTTGCGCTTTTATTCGAGCTTGTTAGAGGACAGTGTGTATGTGGCTCTAAATGCGTCTCGGCTCAATATCAAAAGTGAAAGAATATTCGGACTCACGATGTCAACTTATGAATCATTTGCTACAGCCCCTACCGTCCCTACAGCTCGACTCAATCCACACAACCTCCATTTAAAAACATTCTAACATTCACTGCTATTACGCTACTTTATTATGCTGTTTTTTTAAGCTAACATGATCTCTTATTTGACTAACAGACAAGCAGTGGCCTGGCTTATTATGACGGCTTAAATGAAAGCAGGGAGAGAAAGATTTAGTTGAAGAGGGCAGATGTTGAAGAGAAACTATCGAAGGACCCTGTTGAAGGCGGCCACTCTGACAGCACAGTCATTCAAACACAGGACAAGCAGACATGAAAGTGACTATACTGCACCTCCATCCAGAAACTGCTCCTTGAAGTAGACGGTGGCGTCGATAGTGACAGCTATCGTCGCAAAAACAGCGAGAATGGCCACTGGAAGCTTCATGTCGGCGGCTTGTGTCCGGCAGCAGCAGGTAAAGAGGAGAGCTTTGTGGAGAAAGCAGCTAATAAAGCCTGGAGGAAATGTAACCTGAGAATTTCAACAGCGTCGAGTCGTGCACAGATGGCCGCAGCTCATTGGACGAGCACGCCGCCAATGAAATGAGACCACGAGTTATTTTTCGCGAAGGCTCGGGTTGTATCGGGGAATATCGGACAAGGGCGGAGGGAGACGCGGCTCCGCTCGCCTGCTGTGTTCAAGGATTGTGGGAAATATGTGTGATTTGATTCCTGACTGAAAATACCAACATAACATTTCACACATTAAACGTATTTTCCCTCGGGTGCCCGGTTAGCTCAGTGGGTAGAGTTGGCGACCGAGGCCGAGTCCTTGCTGCAGTGGCCCAGGGCTCGAATCCGACCTCCGTCCCCTTGCTACCTGTCGTCCCCTCTCTTTGTAGCCCTTTCCTGTCTATCTTCAGCTATCACTATAATAAAGGCAATAAAAGCCCCAATAAATACTTTAAAAAAAAAAAAGTATTTTGCCTCGACTGTGTGCTGGCAGCCTCAACACTGATCAACAAAGCTGATCTCGGTTTTAAGATGGGGACCTAAATATTACCCAAACAATGATGTCACCTTTGTGACCTTGTGAAGGTGTCACTTGGTAATTGTGATGACATTTCTCACCATTTTCCAAAAAAGTTCAATTGATTAATGGAGAAAATAGTATAATGAAATATGAACACAATATAATATGAAATGAGATGAGATAAGATAAAATAGGATAATCTAGAAGGATTACAAGTGGTGGCAGCTGCTGCCCCCAGAATTGCCTGGCCACCCCAGTTTGGTGTCAAATGCTATTAAATTTAACCCATTAATTAAGATCAATTTTTAAAAAATGACGTGTTAAAAAACGGAAATTAACACATATAACTTAATGATTTATCAGGCCACATTTGTGTGAAGTGATATACTTAAAGATGGCACATAGTGGTGTAGTTGCATCGCTTACTTAACCCTCCCCCTCCAAGTGCGAAGGTGAAACTACAGTGGCCATGAAAAACCATCATCCAAGTCTCATATTCCTGTACAGTAAAGCATCACTGTGATCCACCAGACCCTTCAACAATGGCTGCCAGTCTACTAACAATACAATCTACAAACAGGGAACAAATCTTATAGAATATCTTAATCCTACACTTAGACTTGTATGTCAGCTGTCCATTGCAACAATATATTTTTGCTTGTACAGAAAGTAAGGATACACAGAAATCTGTGGGAATGTATATTTGTCTGGTAGTCCAAACAACGTAGGGCCCTTCAGTTTAATATCAAGAAATCAGGAAAAATCTCACCCACAGAGATGTGTTTTATGTGATTATTTACAGGCTGTAGGTTCCTGTTTGTCTCTGTACTATCTGTGAGTACTATAGTACAATCCAAAGAGTCAAAGATCAGATGGACTGTGATTAATTAAGAAAAAATGGTAGTCCAAAATATACTTTTGCTTATAAAACAGCTGTTTAGAGGAAACAGTGAGTTACATCTGGATACAATAATCCTCTCCATATAAGAGAGTGGGAATGTGGTGTTGATCATATTTACAGGGTAAAACTGAACTTTGTTTTGAGATAAAATAACACCTCAATGAAGTTTGTCCAAATAGTAGTACTAACAGCGGCCACAGAGAGGCCCCAGAGTCAGTGTCACAGCTCAGAGGAACTGAAACTGATCCCTGGATGGAAAGTGAAACTCCCCATGAATAACTGATTACTTTACACCCACAATTTAGATTTTGTTTTGTTGAATTGTGATGTAAATTTTCCAAGATAGTTCTGCACTGTGAAATGACAGAATATCATATTTAGACATACTATACTGTACTGACTTCTGTTACTGGTCCCCTGTACAATACACTTTATCATTGGACACTATACATATAGCATGTGTCTGTTATTATCAATCTATCCATCTATATATCTAAAATGTAATTTCTGGTGTTATCACTTGCTTATTGTTCACACTAGACATTAAAGCTGAAGACAGGTTTAAGGTGACTGACCAATGTTTTTTAAACATGAATTTGTATAGTTTAATATTTGCACTTTAGACCATTTGTTATAGTTTAAATACATCACTTGTTTTAGATGTGGAAACTGTTAATTGAATTGAATTAATACAATAAGACAATAAGTAAAATGTCAGTAGAATAATAACATGTAATAAAAATAAATGTAAAACTTCAAAAGATAGCTACAGATACAAATATATATAACTAATGTGATTAAATAGCTGTAGATTTCAGTGTGTTTCTGTAGTATTGCAAGTAGTTGACAGATAGAAAGCTTTTAACCGGGTGTGATGCTGAGGGCCTCATGTGTCTGTCACTGCCTTTATGATACAGACTTTGACGAGTGTCAGTTCTCAGTCTTACACCATCTGAAACAAGGAGGCAGCTGAGACTGGGGGATGTACTGACAGGTAAAGGAACCTCAGTTAGATATCACTTGTGTGATACAGTGTGAAGACAGGAACAAATATGACAAAAACAATGTGTGGCTGTATGATAAACCCTGACTTGATGGCATGTAGAGATCCTTCAGCCACAAGAGGTTGTGTAAACTGCTCCTGTAAAAGTGTCAAAATACCCACACTCTACAGGAGGCATGTAACACACATACCACGAGTTCTGCCTGGAGCTCATTGATGGTGAATATAGCTAAAACAAGATCAGAAATATAAATACTGTAAGTTCAGATGCAGGACGCTGAAAGACAGTCAGCAACACACTTGGACCTGCAAGATGCAAACAGCAGAAGAAGGTTCTGAGGGTCTCACACCAGGAAGATGTTGGACTCTCTGCTCACATTAACCCTAAAAGACCATCTGATCCCATCACCAAAGAATCCAGAGAGTACTGTACAGTGAGCCTGAAAATCAGGTTCCTCCGGCTCCTCCTGGCGCTCCTAATGGTACTTACAAGAATCCACTGGGCCTGAACAAAACAGTCAATCAGAGCCAAGAAAGGTTTATTGTTGAGTCTCACTGAACAAAAACAGTTGCTACCCAACAACCCAAAGCATGTGTGGAAATACGAAAAACATAAAACAAATACAATTCAGTCAAAAGAGAGCAATAAGGGAATCATCTTTAACACTCCTGCCACGTGTCGAAGTATCCTTGAGCAAGATACTGAACCCCAAATTGCTCCTGATGCTGTGCATCGGTGTGTGAGTGTGTATGAATGTTAGTTTCTGTTCGATGGACTTTACCATCACTGAGTGAATGTGTGTGAAAGGGTGAATGTGGCACGTAGTGTAAAAGCGCTTTGAGTGGTCGGAAGACTAGAAAGGCGCTATACAAGTACAGGTCCATTTACCATTTACCATTACCACAGATGTTGGTGTCATGTTGTAGTTTTTTTCTATTATTTTTGTTCACTATGAAATGAGACAAACCAAATAAATATACAATTGTGGAAATAAGAAAAAAATGTTAAAGTTAAAGGCACTAAAATCTAGAGACTTGGCCAAAATTATGTATAAGATCAAAAGTAATTTACAACCTGAAAGTATCCAGAGTCAGAACTGATGTAAAAATACTTTTACTTTTATTTATTTTAAAGGGTGAATTTTTGTAACACTTTGCTGTAAAACCAGATAAGTTAATTTAACTGTTTAAAATGTTGAAACTATTTGCATCAACATCTTTAAGTAACACAAACTCAGTTCTTTAGGTTAAAAAAGATTTTACTCAGAATTTTAAGTGACATTAATTTAGTTTTATAAGTTACAGAAACATTCTTGTTTTTTAGTATGTATTTAGTTTTCACAGCACAAATACAAATTACAAAAAAGTAATTCTCACTTAAAATTACTAAAGCTACTTGATCAAGAATGTTTTTTGAACTTTAAAAGAAATGTGTTAGTTTTATTTAAAAAGATATGGAATCAGATTCGTTAAATTCACTGGTTCTGTTTGTACAGTTTCTGAGGAACTGGAAATGCAAGTTCTACATCCATTCTATATACAAGATTGAAAGGAGAGAGAGCACACAGAGTGTTTTCCAGCGGCAGGTTCATGTTTACTGTGAATCTGACATTAGTTGAGCAGTAGACTGGGTGCTCCACTTCCTGGTAACACAAAGGTGTGTATTGTAAACACTACAGGTGGATCAGTTATCCTACCAAGAAAAAACGGGTGCATCTTACAGCAGCTTATAGTCACAAACCTAACAGATCTGCTGGGGCCGTACAGCTGCACAGCAGCACTAACCTGTCTGTTAGAAGAAGATGATGACGATGACGACAACAACGATGTCGCAGTGACAACAGGAACAACAGTAACTGTAGTAATAATAATATTAAGAATAATAATAACAATAATATCAACAGTATTGGCAATGGCAGTCAAGCAGGACCATGGCAGGAGGCTCCACCAGGATCCATGAGAACCTGCGAGACGAGAAAGCACAAGAACTCCGGGGAAGAAGTGAAGTTAGTAACATGCATTAATGGGACATGAATGAGTGCAGAAAGAGAGAGGAAGAGAGGAGCTCAGTGCACCATGGGAAATCCCCCGATAGTCTAGGCCTATAGCAGCATAACTAAGGGATGGTTCAGGACTCACCTGATCCAGCCCTAACTATAAGCTTTATCAAAGAGGAACGTGTTCTAGAGGGGTAATAGGGTACTATGAGCTCTTTAAGATATGAAGGGGCCTGACCATGAAGAGCTTTATAGGTGAGGAGGAGGATTTTAAATTCTATTCTACATTTTACAGGGAGCCAGTGCAGAGAAGCTAGTACAGGAGAGATGTGATCTCTTTTCCTAGTTCCTGTCAGTACTCATGCTGCAGTTAATTGGAGCATTTTTTTAGCATGAATATTATGCATACAGTACTTATTGCTCAGAAGCTTATTATGCAAACGGAACTATATGCAGCCATGGCCTTGACTAGGGTGTAACTACACATTGTGACAAACATTGAAAAAAGTATCAATGACAATCACAGGGAAGGCATTGCTTCACACTTTCATTTGCAATGAAATTTAATAGTTGCTTTAGTAATCTGACTATTCTGAAGGGCACTGGTTCCCAACCTGGGGGTCGGAACTCCCAGTAGGCATTGCCAAAGATTCATGGGGGGTTGCAAGGCCAGTACAGTAGACCTGTATCTCAGCATTTCATTTATTTCTGTGAAAAAACTCAATAAAAACTTTAAACAGAACCTCACAGCACAAGGGAACAGTGAAGCCCTGTTCAGTCAGTATCAATTAAAGGTAATAAAATCCCTGAAAACAACTTTATTGTTGCTTCATTGCAAATCTTTTGCTCATGTATCTTTCTTTTGTTTTCCTTTTTTTCTCCATTCAAACTCAATCAATCAGACTTTTTCATATAGCACTTTTCAAACAAGCAAAATGTAACACAGTGCTTAATGCATTAAACTCAATTATATCAATAATAATAATAACAATAAGGATAATAATTTTACTGGTTACTGGTTGTTTTTTTTTCACCGTTGAGGTAAAGGGGTTTTTGGGGCCAAGTACAAGAAATTGGAAATATATCTTTCCAACTTAACGTTCATTGTGCCTTATCTGAGTTATGCTCCTGTTCTTAGATTTATCTCTCATTTTGTATGTACTAAATGTATGTAGCCCCAACTCGAACTAAGTACCTCCTTTTAATATGATTTAATTGAGTTGGTCAAACTCATCTTTATCAAATACAGCCAAAATAAAATAAGTACATTAACTGGCCTAAACTGATTTACCTTTGTACAACTTAAACTAATATAGCTGGTCTAAAAAATATTATTCAGAGACACATAACACAAAATCTGGTTCATATGTTTTTATTTAAAACAAATAAAACCTCATACAAATATCTATATCTATATATCTATAGAGAGAGAGAGAGAGGGAGAGAGAGAGATATATAGATATAAAACATCAACATGGAACTCATCAACATATTGATGACAGTCACTGACTTGTGTCAAAACACACAGAAAAACTGCCTCAGAGCCTAGCTATATGTTTCAGGCAGAAAAGCTAAGGCATGTTTTGACCAGTTCAGACCGACCCTGAACATTTTTTTACCATTAACTGCACTGTCAGAGTAACCACAGACACTTAGTCAAACTTAATTCTCCCTCATGTATCTTAGCTAGTTAGCCCGCTAGCCCATGTCCGACTTCACTGACGGTAGAACTCGTCGGTCTTTTCACAGCATGCTTTTTAAAATATAACAAAATGGAGTACTCACCAAGGAGTGGAATTACAGCAGCTTTCCGTGGCTCTGTAAAGTAAAACCCCGCAGCAGCGTTGGCAGAAGTTGTCAGTGAAAAAGGAGCGGGAGGAACGGAGGCTGAGAGCGCGCTGCGGCGGTCCCAATTCAAATGAAACTCATTTGTTCTGAGTTCATGAATGTCAAGGTGAAATTATTACGTTACCACAATTCAATTTACATCTGTTTAGTGTTTAATAGATTTGTTTCAGCAAATCAAACAACAGTTTAATGTGTCACATCAAAGAAGGGCTTGGATCAGTTTTTTGAGTGCATTTATTTAACCTTTACTTTTTATTTAAATAATTATTTTCCTTTTCTTTATAGTTTGTGTTCGGTATTGTTCAATTTTAAAAATGCAATCCTGTATCTTTTATTTCATCCATCTTACGTCTATGAATATATTTTTATAATTCTTTTATATGGAGAATGACACAATTATATACCGTATGTATAACGTTCTGCAGCTCAATAAAAAATATTTGAAATAAAAATGTAATCATTCATTGTCATTATGCTTAACTGTTACACTTTTCTGTGACATGTATGCTTGTATCAGGCCCATGCATTTATTTGTGCGCCCTCTATGGGTTGTGTTATGTATAGGCCTTATGTGCTGGGCAGAAAGCCACTCACAGCTGGTATATAACCAGCAGGCCAGCTGACAGTCTTGCCTGGGCCCGGGACCAGATAATCTTAGATGGGCCCCCCTGCGCCCAGATCTCTCCTTTTCCCTTGCTCTTCCACTCCTGTTCCTCTCCTTCCAATAACAATGTTTCATTTATAGTCGATATTTTCATCCCATCTGTGGAATTTAGAGCACCAGTTGACTTTTCCTCTACTTCAAAGGAGAACAGCAAGCATGGGAGGCAAAATAAGGCTTTTTTTGAGCCTCTGAGCCCATTTTTTCCCCTTCCATTGTGGGATGTGGAATATGTCAAATAGTTTGGGGGTTTCCTGCCCTCTGCATCTGCTGGCAATTCCTTTGCCCTCTCTGAGAAAGGCGTTCGTTTTGCCATCACACGTACGAGGTTCACTCTATCAGAGTCGGTCATTCTAGTTGGCCATAATGGAGGATCGCTGAAATTAAGTCTCAGTCTCTCTCTCTCTCTCTCTCACTCTCTCTCACCGGTAGCCTGACTCTGTCCCTCCGTTGCGGGGCATTCACTCTCTCTGTCACCTGCCTGCAGCTGTCTCTCTCTCTCTCTCTGACGGAGCTACCAAACTCAGCAGTTTCTGTCAGATAACGTGTTGTGTCAGTCTTTAAGCTGATGGACGTTAACTGTTAGCTTACGTTACAGGGCTGCTAAACGTTGGCTGCGCTGTTTCTTACCTTGCTCTACGTTGACTTTACCAGTTCCAGCCTCACCGTCACCATCTTTTTTAAAATATTTGTTTAGAAAATCTCTAAGGCCTCTTTATTTTCTTCTTCTCTTCTCTTTTCTTTCCTTTTCTGAGCACCGGACTCGTGCTGTCCGGACATTTTGAGCTAGTGAACTTCAAATCAACCACAACATCAAACTTTGATCAGTGGCCAAACCATTTTTGTGTTGGGGTGGGGGGGTTCTTGACCACTATTTCAAGGACAATTAGGAAGAAAACAAATAAAAAGCTTTTATGTAACTCAAATATTACATATTTTTTACCACAAAGAAGCCTATTTTAAATATTTTTTTTAATTATTCCATAATTTAATGAGGGCCCAGTTTCCCCCCCCTACCGTGGGCCCGGGACAACAGACCCGTTTCCCCCCTATCGGCGGGCGTGTAAACCAGACTGAGTAGTTGTTCGTCGGACCTGGAGTCGATATGAGAAGAATACATAGATTACATCAGTTCATCCAGAGGTGTTTGTTGCAACTTCAGAATCAGAATGACAGATACATATATATGTATCTCTATATATATATAGAGAGAGAGATACATATATATGTATCTCTATATATATATAAGAGAGAGAGATACATATATACGTATATGTCAACATAAACAACCACAGTAACAATTGTAGACAGTAGACAATAGTACAGTGGTGCAGGGCGCAAAGGTTGGGATAAATATGTTTGTGCAGGTTTTTTATGTACATGAGGTAGGTGGACATGACAGTATATGCAGTATATATAATATAGTGATGGCCTGTGGGTAAAAACTGTTCCTGTGTCTGTTTGTTTTGGTGTACAGTGCTCTGTAGCGCCTACCAGAGGGGAGAAGGTGGAACAGGTTGTGTCCAGGGTGAGATGGGTGCAGTGATGTTTCCTGTCTCTGGACATGTTTAAGTTCTGATGGAGGCCAGCTGAACTTATCTGCCATTACTCTGAAATCAAGTTGAAGTGTCTCTCTCCAGTATTAACTATACAAACATAAACTATACATTTTTGTTGGATTTAAGGTGAAACAGCTTAGGAAGGCCACTCTAGAGAGCCCTTTATCATGTTTCATCTACCACAGGGGCATCGAGGAGGGCACTTTTGCTGCGTTTTTGTGAACATTGGGGCAACAGCGTGCTGTTTGAATGATGTCTGTGCAGAGTTTGACTCTAGAAGGATGTTTTCACATTCATCTGCTGAAAGTGGAAAGATTTCTGTTTCAGCAGGAAAACTTTAGAAATGAATAACATTTGCACATTCATCGATTCTGGAATTTTTAATGAGGTAGGAGTGGATGACTTTTTAAGGATTTTAATGTAGAAATGAAACTATTTTTGTGGGAAAAACACATCAGACACACATTATTGTTCCATGGAGATTATTTGTCTTAATACATGTCTTCAGGGATCTTCAACTTTATTGGGTTTCTTTGAAATTAAATGAAAATATAATTTCCTATGGTAGTTGTATTTCCTTCCAGGGTCAGAGTTCACACATGGAGCTGTCTGTTTTGCTTTCATGGGTTCATTGGTGGATGTCCTCAGGTAGGCTGTGAATGGGAGTGTCTGGGTTCCTGTGGTAGTGCTGTGATGCATTTGGAGACTTGTCCAGGGTGTCCTAGAGCATGCTGGGACCGGCTGCCATCCCCTAAACCCTGAAGAAGGGATACAAATGCAGCGCCTGAAATGTGTGGTGAGCAGTGTTACTAACAAATATCACTAATACATGCAGTCCTTTTCATTTAACTTGAATGCATCACCACTTGATACGAGCAATGCCCGTTCCCTTTTGCGTCAAGTTCATTAAAATAAGCAAGATTAATACCGGAAGTTATTGACTGTTAACTTCAGAATAAAGTAGCCAACGTGAACACTTGTGGCTTTGGTAGGCCTGATTGTATTTTTATGTTTGTTGGCAATTGGCAATAAAAAGCAGAATATTTTAGTGGTAACTCCTCCTCACTGACCCTTTACCCTCTGATAGCTGTGGTGCTGTTAGAGAACATCTTGCAGTGACATTGCCTTGTGGGTAATAGAACACACTCAGTATGGTGACCTTATCATAGCAGCTTTTGAGAATGCCCTGAATATATGTGAAATGATTTCAGTGAACAGATGACATCAAATTAAGAAGGCTAGCATCAAGAAATTTTATGTTTTTATAAAAGGATGCTGAAAGGATGAAATGCTTTTCATTTAATGTATAACAATGTATGTAGCTGTGTCCCAAGGTGATTTTTGACAGGTTGTGTTTTCTTACTTACTTACTTACTTACTTCCAGTGTTTAGGATTTAGTGATATAGTTGCAGCTTGCAACTCCCTTGCTTCACCCTCCCCTTCCAAGTGCGAAGGACAAACTACAGTGGCTGAGGAACATGCTAAATGTTACACACAGGACCTTAAATACAAACAGGAAAATTTGTGTTTTCAGGGTGCTGATTTGTTATTTTGTGAGAGCCTTAAGTCTTTCATAATTAATCCAGTCAATCCTGTATATCTATATGACAATGAATGCATGCCATTAAACCAGTATCTTATTTTTATTTTCTGTGGTCAATTCCAAAGTGTGTGCTACGTTTTTGAGCAACTCTTATTATGAAGGCTGCGAGCGGAAGAGGTGTTGCTTATTGGCGGTACCTTGACGCTGGCTCAGAAGGAGTGACTCGTTGACTGCGGCCACCGCAATTTCGGCAACATGGGAGACGCTGTAGGATTTATTCTAAACGGATTTTAAGAAGTGTGGGGAAAATGGCAGAAAGGTGAGTCCAGCACACACGCTGTGTTTTCTTTCCCTGCTCGCTGTTTTATTCGACGGCTCGCCCCGGAGCGGAGGGAGGCAGCCAGCCCAGCGACGAGGCTAACAGCGGTTCGTTCGGGCGCCGTGCTGGAGCGGCTGTTAGCTAGCTCCGCCACTTATCCGCTCACACGAATGAACAATTGTCATGATGGAAAAACACACACATGAATTCAGGCTTGTTCTGTGCCCTCTCTCTGGGTTGTCGGTTGGTGGCTGGGACATGTTTCTCTGCGTACTTGTGAAGGTGGAAGCAGCGGTAGGAGGAGGCTGTGTGCGGCTGGATGATGATGATGATGATGATGATGATGCTGTTGCACCTGTCGGTCTAAATTGCCGTCCCTTTGCTGGAATGCAGCTAACCTGCTCTCCTAGCTGGATGCTAGCAGGAAACCCACCTATGAACCCGTTATCAGCGTGGGTTGATGCTTGGCTAGTCAGGTTATCCAAATCCTTCCTCGCAGCATCCCTTGATCCTCATCATGGATGGAGGCGCCTCCCATGAGAGGAGGCAGTGGAAATGGAGAAGTGTGGCACCATCCTGTTAACCTTTCCAACACCATTTTATATAGTGCTGTAGTTGTCAGGATGCAGATATACCCCGGGTACCCAGTCTGTGCCCTATAACGAGTGACTGTAGAGGAAACGCAGCACCAAATTCTCTGACACATCTTTTAATTTCATATGAGCTTGCTTACTGGCAAATCAACGTAATTCATAACGCATAGCTTAACAGCCATGTGTGAATCAGTAGCTCCCTGATGGAAACAGAATCTGTCAATGAGTGAATTCAGTGCTGTAAAATGTCCATTTTCAGAGCTGCTCTGACTGTTACAATAGTCAAGAGAGGTGGTGAACAAACATTCCGATTGGTGCTACATTAAAAGTTACTTTGTTTATTGGATCGTCTTCGAGATAGAGCTGCAAGGATTAGTTGATTAATGGATTAGTTCATTTAGCAAGTGTTTTGATCATCTTTTTGAGTCATCTTTCAAGAAAGACAATGTCTAGACAATCTTATTTAATCTTCTCAGGTGTGAATATTTTCTGGTTTCTTTGACAGTAAACTGAATATTCTTTGGTTGTGGACAAAACAAAATACTGGAGGATGTCACCTTAAACACCGATCAACATTTTTCACAATTTTTGGACATTTTATGCACCAAACATCTAATTAATTAACAGAGAGAATTAGGGCTTTACAAAAAGAAATACTGAAATTGCATTAGCGCCAAATTCAATATTCAAATGGAAGAAGCTGCAATTAGTTTGAGAAAGGTAAAATGTGACAGACGGCATTATAATAAAGTACTGTAGTGCAGCAGAGATGACCTGACTTCAAAATCTTGTTCTGTGTGTTTGATAAAGACCCCAAAAAGTTATTTCAGTGAAAATTAAATATGTGATGCAAAAATGATTATTCCCACTAATCGCAATATCTTTCAAAATAATCACAATATAGCACTAGAGAAAATGATCAACAGATTAATCCATACTTAGAATGATCCTTAGTTGCAGCCCTAATTCAATGTTAATGATGCCAAACAACGCTCCAGGAAACAATTAAAACAGCCAGAATTTGAATTGAATTCGGCATTACAGCGGAGGGAAAGTCACTAATGAAAGTAAATGTAGCCTGCCCAACTGCGTGTTCTGTATCTGCACAGAGCAGATGGAAGAAATGTAAATTTTTTATTAAGTTTATTGCTTTTAAAGTGAGGGTGTGGGCCGCATCTTGGATACAGACAATGGCAGTTTCTCTTCCAGCAGCAAGCAAGCTCATAAGGCCGAGTTAATAATTAATGGCTGTTAAATTTGTGTTGCAGGGGTCATTTGGCCTCATGTAAATCACTCCTGCAGGTCTGCCCTGTGGCCTGTGAAGCCTTATACAAATCCCTGCATGAGTCCCATCACACAGATCACAGGCTGACTGATGACACAGCATTTGGTCATTGTTGCAGACGTGGGTCGCGATGTAGTGACAACTTGGATAAGCAGCGATTTTGATGGCAAAATTTTGACAATTTATGTATTTTGCACAATCAAGGAGGAAAGCATAACAGCAGAGTCTGCTGCTTCAGGCCGCAGTATCAGTTTTCCATGAGGTTACAGTATACTGGTTGCACTCCAGAGAAGGAGCAGCATTGTGAGCTCAGTCAGTCTATGACCATGCTCTGGGTTGAGGCTGAGTGATTGTGTGTATTTACATTGATGTATTGACCGGTGGTGGCTGAGGTTAGAGGTCAAGGTTAAGGACTTAACCTAATAAAAAGTGTTGAAAAGATTGTTGAGTGAATCAGCCAGTCAGTGGTTAGAAATCAACAATTTTGGTAGTGGGTTATTGGTTAAAGTCATATATTGATTTATCAATTCACCAGTGTGAGGATGTGCTGCCTTTCTCTGCTTTACATCACTTAGGGATGCTCGATATTGGCTTTTCTGCCGATAGCCAATATTCCGATATTGTCCAACTCTCAATTTCCGATACCGATATCACCTGATACCGATATATGCAGGCTTTTTACACCAAAACTGTTAGGTAACAACATAACATATCTCCTATTGTGGAATTAACACATTATGCCTCATTTTATTGTGATGCCCCACTGGTAGGGTGGCCATTTCCTTCACATCAAAAAGGAGGACACTTTGCATACACCGGGATACGTAAGCAGATATTTGTTTGGTATGATCCGGTTTTAAATTTTAATATGTTTTTCCACCAGATTACATAAAGGTGCATACACATACCACATAGCTAATAATAAATATACAAGATACAGCTCATGACAACGTGCTCTTCCAATTCAGATTACATAGGTCTAATAAACATCATACAGAAACTGTTCTTAATGTTTTTATCTGGATAGATAAAGGGTAAACAAAATACAGCACCTTCTGTTTCAGATGTATAGGATTTGCCTTTACATATGAGTATGAGCATTTTCAGAATTTCAGTCCAACAACCGACATTAGCTCACCTTACGTTCTCTGTCTGAGAGTTTGATTGACAGCCTGGTGGTAGCAACTGCAGTGATCACACATGGCTCATTTGAATATTTAAATGAGCCATGTGTTGATAGGTCACCACACGAAAATGTAACCAATGAAATTAGTTATTTTGACACACATTTTAAGCCAATAAGTATTAAACTAACGAGGTAATGTGTCAAAAGGCGTCTGCAGCCGGACAGGGCATTTAAAAGCCGGACTGTCCGGCCTAAAGCCGGACGAATGGCCACCCTACACTGGACGCATACATAAATGCAACATGGCTTTCCAAATGTAAACACTGTCTGTGCAAAATAAGAGAACAACTTCAACTTTCATTGTATTAATACTGAAAAGAGCGCTGACGCTAATCGCTAGCTACGCGCTAACCGCTAGCTAAGCGCTAGCTTTGGTTAATGTGTTTAACTGTATTATGCACCTGAAGGAGTGCTAATGTAAATTCTAAGCCAATTGTTAGTTTGGTTAAGGAACAGCTCATAGCAGGGTAAAATGTTTAAGGTGCATTGAGTTGTGTTAATATTAAAATCATTCAGCTTTAAATTGTTTGCTTGTTAGCCACGGTTAGCAACCAACCAGTCTAGCGTGTAGTAGTAGTTGTTATACATTATCTAGCACGCCGGTAAACGTCCCATGCTGCGTTCATGCAGGCTCGGAAATGCTGAAGCCTACAGACATCGGTTATAAAAACCCGATACCGATAATTCCCGATATTACATCTTTTAGTGAATATCGGCCCTCCGATATTATCGGACACCCCTAACATCACTGTAAGCTGACCTTGGGCTCTCAGCACTTGTGTTGGCAATTGTTCACTATTTTGTGAGCTTGATAGACAAAATAAATAATTGATCTAAGAGTCTTAAAAATTAAGGTCAGACCAATTATTGGATCTGATATTCAGCATTTTTCCGATTATCTGGATCGTTATTTTTTAAATGACCAATCATATAAAATTGTTTTAAAATGTGCTACTTTGCCTCTGATGCAGCCTCCTTTCTCTGTCTGTAGTGCCTGATTGCTCAGTTTCCAATCCACCCAGTAGTTTTATATTAATGTAATCATTTCTAGGTGTCAGGGAGACAAAATTTAAGTTGGAGAACTTTGGCTTCTTTTGTAAATATTTAAGGTATGCAGAAAAGTGTGTTGCATACCAAGACTCAGGTATTGTATCAGGACTAGTACTCAAAACTTTAAAATGATACTTTGTAGGGCTGCAACGATTCCTCGAGTACCTCGAGTAACTCGATTACAAAAAATGATCGAGGAATTTCCTCTGCCTCGAAGCCTCATTTAATTAAATTCAAAACTCACGTTTCGCACAAATTCTTTTTAGTGTGACACAATGTGCAACGGTGTTACTAACGGCGTTATTTTTTCAGTAACAGGGTAATCTCATTACTTTTCCCATCGTTGCAACGCCGTTACCGTTACTGAGAATGTAAAGTGGCGCGTTGCTACGCTGGTTGAATGAAGCGCAGCGGTGTCAGGCTTTCTGACAGACACACATCAGCTGCCGGGAGGCAGGGTGGTGATGATGATTGGCTGGGTGGGCGGATGCCCTGCTCACGCTGTCTCACTACACGCTGTCTCACTGTACGCTCTAACTACTATAAACACAAGACAGAGACAATGGCGACGAGCCAGCGAAATTCAAAGGTAGCGATATCAAACTGGAAGTACCGACACTACTTCTCGCTTACTGAAGTTAAAGGCAAGAATGTTTATGTAACATGCACTGTGCCCAGGAAAAAAGACTTTATCCACGTCTGCCTCAAGCAACTCAAATCTTATGAAGCACCGCACAGCAACACATGCTAACAAGCCACTTGTTGCTGCTGCTAACCCAACCTCAAGCCCAGATGCAGCTAGCGTGAGCTCCAGTGAAGGAGACGGATCCACTCCGTTAAAACAAGCAAAGCTTGATTTTTCGGGTCAGTAACAGGTGGCGACTAGGGCCGAGCTGAACACACTGATTGCAAGGTATGTTGTTGACAACATGCTACCCCTGTCCATTATTTCTATGCATATGGCCGGCTGCAATCTGTTGAGTTCAAATAAATACCAAATGTTCTGAAATACTGTATATAGTGTTTTTATTCTTCATTCAGTTATTACAAACATATTTTACGTTATAGAATTTGTTATAGAATGTAATAGCGTTATAGGACATAAAAAATAACGTCAGTTACTTTGCTGAGTAACTAATTACTTTTACAATGTGGTAACTGGAAGAGACAGAAGATGTCGAAGGTGTGGGATCATTTTAAATTAAAATTAAGGACAACATCGTGGTGTGTGTACATTTGGACATTTTTATTTTATTTTTGATACTTAGAAAAAATAAGTGGGAAACAATTTTATTGATTTTATTTAATTTTATGTCTCAGGAAATGAAGTGAATTTGAATGTAAGTAATTTTACTCTTTATATTGGAAAACGATTTACTACTTTACATAATATGTATAATAATAAATAAATGCAAATTTTTCTTAAATAGGAAACAAACTGTTTTTATTATTAAGTGATCCGTCTTGTTTTCTATTGTATGTTTAAAATTGGGCTTTAATTCAGCAAAAGTATGTTTTATCCGATTACTCGATTAATCGATGGAATATTCGATAGAATACTCGAAAATATTCGATAGCTGCAGCCCTAATACTTTGAGATCATCATGATGGAATTTTGGTTGTATAATAGTGAAAATATATATATATGTTCTAACAGCAAAATCATGCAAGAAACCTCACAACTCTTATTCCAGTACACTTACTTGCATCTTTAGTTTGCAAAAATTTGAAAATAAATAGTTTTATGGTCTCCACTTTTACTCAAACTTTGTTTCTGGTTCTCAGTCAATAATGTCATTTTCCAACTACTTTAGTGAGTTTGCACTTGAGTTGAACTTACATGAATATAAATAGATTGTGTAGGTTAACGTATGTCTGATTGCATCTGCTGTCCAATCTCAGCATGTGTTCTGGTGGCTTTGCAATTTCAGTCTGTTGAGCTACTATGAGCGGAGATTCCTGTACACTTCTGTGATTTTTTTCCCCAGCATGATTGTTGAATAAGGCAGTGCGAATATTTTGCCCTTGTGGTAGTTTTTAATACAATTGCACTGTTTGTAATTAAATCATGATGAGTGCTGAACGTGAAACCATCCTGAAAAATGTTGACATACATCAGTCCACACATGGCGGCTCCACACTGCACCCATCTACACGTCTGTCAGCCAGATTGACACCTGATCCCAGCAGTAGGGTGAGGCACTGAGTTTATGTGTTGTGCCAGCAGCACGTGGCTGAAATATTCATATTGCTGCTGTCGTATCTGTCACATACAGTGTTGTCTCCTGCCCGGAGACATAAAGAGGCCAGGTATTTAACATGACTGTGCTGTGCGCTTGTCAGAAAATAATGACAAACATCAGTCCCATTTTCTCAGGGTCCTAGGTGATGTCTTTAAAGGAGACATATTATGCCCCTTTTCAGGTTCATAATTGTATTTTGTGGCTCTCCTACAATAGGTTTAGATGTTTTAATGTTCAAAAAACACATTCTTTTTCTCGTACTGCCTATAGCTGAGCACCTCTTTTCAGCCTCTGTCTGAAACGCTCCGTTTTAGTGCCTGTCTCTTTAAGCCCCCACTCCCGAAAAGCGCAGTCTGCTCTGATTGGTCAGCATTATGATGCGGCTGACGCTCTGGCCCTCCCACTTCCCCCTCAGTGTTGCCGGTGTTTTGGCAGGTAGCTCCTCACTGTTACTGAGTTTATCTGCATTTCTACCGTCAATATTAATTCAATAACTGCTTCTAAACCAAAAACTTCACCAGCGGACATGTTAGAGCGGGAGTCTGACCTGAAATCACGGAGAAATGAACAACATCAACAATCAGGATTACAGCTTTCTGTGACGTTTTCCTCAGGTAAATACTGCTATATTAACTACATATACATAATGTTAGTGTTTATACCTTAACTATCAAAACCAACACTGTGTTGTACGCTTGTCTTCTTACCGGTACAGCAGTGACCTACAGTCTACACAGCCCAGTGAAGTTAAACATATTTGTTGTGAGGAGCTAAAGAGGAAACGTGTTAGCATGTGCATGTAGCATAGTATATAATGTAAACCGTAATTACCCGGATGTGGGGATGTTACCATATGAAACAGACGACTGAAACATTAGTCAAGCAGTTGTTTCTAGTGAAGAAACAGCCAGTAAATGTACCAAAGTAATCAGAGTAATAGTATAATGATTACTGTAACCTCCCATCTGTTATATTCTTTATACACATTAGTTCACTGAGACCATGGAAACTTGTACTGAATTCATATTTCATAGTAAGTTTTATATTTTAACTTGTAGCATTTGTCAGACAATTATTACCAAAGTTAACCTTCAGATATTTGTAAAAGTTGCAATTATGTTTTAACCCCTTTCAAAATATATATACTGAATACTGCATCATTTATTTTATATATTATGATGTCATTTATCTTCCAATATAGTAAAGTTTGAATGTGAGACAGTAATGTATTGTGTAGCTTACAGTCATTAATACAGGTTTAAGTTCCACATTTTCATATTGATAGATGTTACACGAACCAGGTTTTCAACTCTTGTACATCCAGGAAATCTTCATAAAACCTCTGTGAAATAACATGTTATTTATATAAAACCACACTTATTACTGAATTTAAAAATGACCAAAACTCTTCTTAAAAGTAAAACACTTTATTTATATTTCAGTCATATTCCAGTTACACATGTTGGAAGTAACAAAGCTATAACTTTTATGTAAACTGTGCAGATCATGTTCTCCATCAAGGTTTATGGTTTCTAGTATATTGAAGTGTGAGCTGGTAATGGAGCTCTGCAGTCAGTGTTCATCTTCATCAGTCTTCCTTTGGATACCCAGACTGTCCTGATGCTGCAGCTGTCTCTGTCCTCTGATGGGTCCAGGAACACCTGAGCTTCATCAGGTCACCTGTAAAACATGGAAGATTCAGTGTTACTTGTAAGGCAGCACATAATATACAGTATAATATAATATACAGTATAATATAATGTACAGTATAATATAATATACAGTATAATATAATACAAGTACAACAGCTCATTGTGGCTCAAAGTAGTCCTACCTAAGTTATAAACTAAAATAATAAGCAGTGTCTCTGGTGGTTCCTTGTTGCAGCTAACTGTAGTGATGTGTTGTTGAAACAGTCTGAGGTTACCAACACAATGTCTATCTAATGGCAGCAGATACACACACAGGACATTTACTGACTGTAACTGATGTTGGAACAAGTTCCCGGTGCAATAACAGACATTCAGCAGTGAGCCTCAGTGTTTATAATACAATAGGAGATTATATGAGTATAGGATGTTACACTGGACCTACACTTATATCGTCAGTAATAGCAGTACTTCAGTAACGCTAAATAAATGAATCAGGAAACCTTTATTCGTCGGTTTGACTCCACAAAACAACCTAGTGAGCAACCCCAGCTGCTGGGTGCTAATCAAAGTTACAGAATAATACTAACCTAATGAATCTAACTAACTAACTAACGAATTTCTCTCTCACAGTAGCTCTATCGTTAACTCTGGTGCACCTTGATCAAGTTAACGCTAGCTGAGATAACGTTAGCACGTCAGTACAAAGTTACACAAGAAGCATCATGAACAATAATCACCATAACTCACTCCCCGTATTTTATTAACGTTAGCTTCTAAGGAGGCTTGATCACAGTTTGACTATTTCTCTCTCACGGTAGCTCTATCTTTACCTCCGGTACATTTACATACAGCAGCTCACAGACAGACAGAGACACACACACACACACACACACACACACACACACACACACACACACCCACCCACCCACACCTGAGCGGAGCCGGAAAATGGCTTTGGAATAACAAAGCTAGCGCTAGCTGAAGTAATGTTAGCACGTCCGTAGAAAGTTCAAGACAGGGACTAGACCAAAAGCAACATGAAAAACAACCACCAGGCTCCAACCTACTACTCCTGGTATTTGTTTTAGCTTGTCACAAGGCTTAATGATCACACAGCTTCTGACTGTCCCTCGTATTACAACAGGAAGTCCGACATCAGCCCAGCCTGTGTGCCTATAGTGTTAGCCACGTTAGCTGCACAGCATCTTAATACCAAGTCCAGCAGGCTAACCTACACAATAAACAGTAAAACAACATTAAATAGAGAAAAACTTACAGCTTCCAGGTGTGAAGTTGGGTAAAATGAACTTAACCCACTATCAAAATAGTTAGTGATTATCAACCAGTTGGTTCATTGTTGCAGCTCTACTTAAACACTGTGTTGTGTTACTAAACAAACTCCCATTATGACCCCATCTCCACCAGATGACCAACATGTGATCTGTACTGGATAGCTAGTATTAAAGGAGAACTCCCCTAAGTTTACACTTGAAATTCAATTTGCTCAGAATGAGGAGTCTTAGTCAGCCTGCGAAAACAGTCTTAAGTGAGAAAACACTTATCAGGCTAATCCTGATGACAGCAGGCTTTAAGGTTACCCCAGATACAGGGTCTGCCATCTTTCACCATTCAGAGTCAGAGCCTACACAGTACCGATTGGAGTTGGCGCCATGGTATGATGATCTATTCTGGCACTCAGGTCGTGCGCAATTTTTAAACACACACAACTTAGCGTGGTGAACAAGACCACAGCCAGAGGCAAAGACCCGCCCGAGCTCTGTCTCTTATTGGTTTAGAACACGATATGATCCTACCATGACTGTGTGTGAGTTTGGTCACAGGAGAACACAGAGAGATGATGCGCTTAATAAATGTATGTTTTTCACCCGGGCAGCGACAGGTGCACCAGTGCGACCTAGAAAAATTATTAGTCGCACTCTTAAAAATTTGGTCGCACTCTGGAACCCTGCACATACAGACTCAGTTATTTCTCTCAGCTATATTTCCTGCACATCTGTTTGGATGTGTGTGTCTGTTTGCAGCGGAAGGGAGCGCCTGTATGTATGTGCTGTAGAAAAGGCAGTTAGCAAGCAGTAGCACACCAATCTGTTAGCTTAATAAAATGTTGATATGCACCTCAGGGTTGTTGTGTTTTGCTCTCCTGGGCTCCATCTTTGTCCCGCTCCCCCCTCTCTTATTACCCACATGAAAGAATCAACAAACTGTTCAGTTCCTATTGATGTTGTGACATGAAAGGACACAGTCTGTACAAGGCTGCAATCTGAGCTGTTAATTTTTAATCCATGTAATCAGCGAGCAGAGCGGTACGAAGCAGAAGCATCAGGCGGACACATGTCACCATATCCCAGAAATATATTAAAGGTTTGACTTCAGTGGGTTGGCCAATGAAGGCCTCAGAATGCTTCACATGAGCTAGCTTGACAACGCCTAAAGTGTTTCTATCTGTTCTGAATCTTCAATGCCATCATCAGTTCTGCCCTATGCTTTTTCGATTCTATGCTTTTATCGTATACATGGGTAAAAAAGTAGGCCATGACAAGTTCTTGGCATCAACACAACTGTTTTATTCTGAGTCTGAACAGAGTGCAGAAATAGAGTTATAGTATTTTGAGTTTCTTTGTGAAATGCAACCATGCTTTGGACCCTTTCTTCCTCTCTGCCATGACTCCTTTTAAGTTTCCAACAGCGTAGACGTCATTGTTTTGCAAGGTGCGACTGTCAGAAAAACATGTCAGAATCGATAAAAGTAACTGATAAACCTGGAGGAAAAATATTCTAATGGAACCGGTTATGGTAAACGGTAAATGGAGCTGTACTTGTATAGTGCTTTTCTAGTCTTCCGACCACTCAAAGCCCTTTTACACTACATGCCACATTCACCCTTTCACACACATTCACTCAGTGATGGCAAGTATCAGAACTCATTCATATTCACAGACCAATGATCCAGCATCAGGAATATGGGGTTCAGTATCTTGCTCAAGGATGCAGCCGGAGGAGCCAGGGATTGAACCAACAACCTTCTGATTAGTGGATGACCCACTTTACCTCTGAGCCGCTCCTTCTCAACTGGAACTGGTTCTCAATTCCCAGCCCTATGCTGGTTGGCCAATCTTGGAACACATTGGCTATTGTATGGTCACAATTTTGCCTCTGGGAGCAACAGCCAGTAGCCAGCAGATATCCAGAAATATAGGATATACAGTTGCAATCAGAATTAAAGCTGCAAGCAGGGCAAGTGCCGTCGTAACATGCCTTCATAGCGTGCCGTCATAACACGTGAGGACCACAACATGAAGATTTCGTGGAAATCAGATCATAATCACATCGCATCGCTTACTTCCTGTTGCCAGTAGGTGGCGCTCTCACTATATCTGAATATTGTCATGTAGACGTGTTCAGGGCCGGACTGTTATTAAACATGTCATGTTTCATTGAGATTGGACCTTGCTCGGCTCAGAGAAAATGCTGCTGCATATCAAAGCAAGTGTTTCCTAAACTAACAGCCAGCCACCACGGGTGATCAAGATGTAATGGTTTCACTTTTGGAGAGCTGTCACCTGTGCACACTCTGCTGCTGCAAGGTACTGGGACAATTCCTGGCAAAAATCCAGTATTAAGTTACTGCTAACAAAAACTGAACATTTCCTACTGCTTCAGCTTCACATTAAAAGCATTTAACTGACGAAACACGAGTTAACTTTTATTTTGAAGTAAGCTAGTCAAAAGGTGCAAAGTGTGAACTGGCCACTATTGTTCAAGAAGAAGAAAATTTCATACAGTAAGTAAGCATTTTTCCAGTCTTGACACATGGCCAATGTCAGTGCAACACAGTTAAGTAGCATGTTTTTGGTTATGCAAACCGATTGTTACAACAGCTGTGCGGGTGGCTGGTCTCAGACGATCTTGGAGGTGAAGATGCTGGATGTGGAGGTCCTGGGCTGGTGGTCTGCGGTTGTGAGTCCGGCTGGATGTACTGCCAAATTCTCTGAAACGCCTTTGGAGACGGCTTATGGTAGAGAAATGAACATTCAATTCACGGGCAACAGCTCTGGTGGACATTCCTGCAGTCAGCATGCCAATTACACGCCCCCTCAAAACTTGCGACATCTGTGGCATTGTGCTGTGTGATGGAACTGCACATTTTCGAGTGGCCTTTTATTGTGGCCAGCTTAAGGCACACCTGTGCAATACCCATGCTGTCTGATCAGCATCTTGATATGCCACACCTGTGAGGTGGATGGATTATCTCGGCAAAGTGCTCACTAACACAGATTTTGACAGATTTGTGAATACTATTTGAGAGAAATTGGCCTTTTGTGTACATAGAGAAAGTCTTAGATCTTTGAGTTCAGCTCATGATGAATGGGGGCAAAAACAAAAGTGTTGTGTTTATAATTTTGTTCAGTGTATATAGGGGTTGAATAATTGTGACATGGCTATCTTAAAAAAATAAACTCTTGCACACAAATACTACATCTTGCATTTTCTGTGTTGATTTTATGTATCACTCAACTCACAGAAGTAATCCCAAGCAGAATCTTGCTCTTTGAAAAATCCTTAAAATCTTTGGGGGGTTGAATATTTCTGATTGCAAGTGTATCCAAGACTTCCTCTGCAGTCCAATCAGCAACTTGATAGGCGAGAATGACTAGAACAACATATTTTAGCTAATCTCTAACAGATATCTGTATATGAAGGCAAGTAAATTGAGATAAAAAGCTAATAAAAAGCGAAAACGTTGTCAGGTGATAGCTGATGGGTTTTAAGATTGCATTTCAACCAATCCGTTCGGCCTCTTTTGCTCTCTACATCGACTGTTTAACTGCATGGAACCAAAGCCCGCTCAAGGATGATTGGTCGGACTATAAACGGTAACCAGAACACTTCTGATGGCAAAATATTGTCCCCTTGCATACAAATCCTGCATGTATACGCAAATATCTGTTTATAGAGATCATTGGTTGTTAAAGTAGCTGTATTGATTCATTTACAGCACCAGTAAATGTCTTAACAAAACCTTTTTACCTCTCCTTTCACTTTCTGATTAGCCTAGTTACAATGACAAACATCATATAAATATCATATAAACTGTAGCAAATGAACAAGTAACTACAAAATAAGCCAAAATGAAAACTGTTTCGGCATCCTGAATCTTTGAGTTTTAGTTATTTTATTCTTTTAGCTATTTCTTTTTTCTCAAATATGTTTATTGAGCTTTTTATATATATATATTAACATAACCACAACGATAAAACAACAACAACGCTCAGTACAACATTGGTCTAGACAGTCTATACACATTTACATCTCACATGCACCCGACCAGTACAATGAATAGGAAATAAACAAACAAAAAAAAGAAAAAAAAAAAAATACACCCCAGTTTGCAATTCTGGAAGTTTAAAATGACCAGGTTGCAAGTACAGTGTTTTGAGTAAGACACAGGAAAAGAACCAAAGGCTAGCCATGGACAACACTCGAAATCACTGAAGCCACTGTAGAGCTGGAAAAGTGATGGAGTCCAAATGTTCATAAACTGTCCCTCTGAAGAGTGAAGCAGACAGGTCAGGTACTCAAGGGGAAAACATTCCATTATTATCTTATGCCAGTTTGATTTAGTAGGGGGTTTGTCACTTATCCAAGACAGAAAGATGTTCTTCCTTGTTGCATATGTGAGGATATTATACAGTCTGGTACAGTTAGCGTCCACAATAGTATCTTGACTGGGGTAACCCAGGATTAAAGAGAGATATTTTCCAGATCTTGCAAAAAACATCCATCCAGTATGCTTGAATTTTAGGACAAGACCAGATACAATGAGTATAGTCGCCCACTGAGATTTTACATTTTAAACATGCAGGTGAGAGTTGAGAGTTCATTTTATATCTTTTGTTAGGAGAGATTTGTAAACGGTGCACAATCTTAAATTGTAGCAATCTGGCACGGTTACACACAGATATTTTCTTAGTTTGAGTCCATATCTTAGTCCATTTATCCCCTTCAATATCTATACCAAGTTCACCTTGCCACGTCTGCATAACATCCTGTACATTTATCGCATCAGTCTGGCTTAAGACATTGTAAAAGTGAGTAATGGATTTCTTAGCTGGGCCAAGGAGGAGTAATTGTTCAACTGCAGATGTAGTGGCATCAGTATTGAGAGTAGTTCCCCTGTTTATGAAGTCCCAAATCTGCAGGTATTTGAAAAAGTCATGCCTGGGGGGATTATACTTTTCTTGAAATTGTGCAAATGATAGCATGGATGCACCCTGAAATAAATCATGCATCAACTCAGCCAGCCATTAAGCAGCTTCAGTACCTTGCCTGACAAAAGTAGAGGGATCATCTGTAGGGGGTATAATAATCTTGGCAAAATATTCATTTTAATGATAGAAACTCTACCAAGCAATGACAAGGGGAGTGGAGTCCATCTGTCCAGGTCCTTCCTTATGGAGTCTAGGAGGGGGTTAAAATTAGCCTTAAACATTTCATGAAACAAAGGTGTGATGTGAATGCCCAGGTAGACAAAACCTGTAATGGACCATTTGAATGGGAATGAGGGTAGTGTGTTAGTTCTATCTCTAAGGCTTCCCATTGGCATAGCCAAAGATTTTGAGAAATTGATTTTGTAACCTGAAAAACATCCAAACAGAATGATTACATCAACAAGGCATAAAACAGAAGTTTCAGGCTCCAGCACATAAAGCAAAACGTTGGATCCCACCCACATTTATGCCAACTATTTCAGTCTTGCCTTATGGCCTCCGCGAGAGGCTCTATTGCAAGGGCAAAAAGGGCGGGGCTAAGGGGGCAGCCCTGACATGTTGAGCGATGAAGTGGAAAGTTGTCAGATTTATAGCCACTGGTGATGACTGCTGCCATGGGATTTTTATACAAAAGTTTGACCCATCTAATAAAATTGTCTCCCAAATTAAATTTATGTAAGACGTTAAACAGGTATGACCATTCGACACGGTCGAATACCTTTTCTGCGTCCAATGAAATGACCATGCTATCAATTTCCTGTGTCTGACAAATATTGATAATATGTAGAAGCCTCCTAATATTGTAACTAGAACTTCTACCTTTGATAAAGCCTGTCTGATCCTCTCTGATGAGAAAAGGTAGAACTTTCTCGAGACATAATGCCAATATTTTGGATAGTATTTTAATGTCCTGATTCAGAAGAGCAATTGGCCTGTATCCTGAGCAGTCCTCAGGGGACTTCCCTTTTTTTTAAAATTAAGGTGATATCGGCTTCTCTTAGTGAATGGGGGAGGTTACCAGTGATGAAAGAATGTCTATCTGAGACTCCCTGTGGTTGATCTGATTCATACAACCTAGCGTAAAATTGCCTGAAAGTGTTATTAATGTTTTTGTTATCAAAGTGGCGGGTTCCATTCCCATCTAAAATTGAAGGAATCACTTGAGGGTCCCTTTTAATTTTGGTCAAATGAGATAAATACTTACTAGGCTTATCCCCATACTCATATAGCCTTTGCTTTGAGAAGAGGAGAGCACTCTTAGCCTGCTGGGTTAGTAAAGTGTCCAGAGCAGCCTGTATTGCACATTTCCTCTGCAACAGTAACAGGTCTGATGTTAAGCAAAGTGCACTTTTAATATCTGCCAGTTCTTTATCGAGTTTTAGTTGCTGTTCTAATTGTCTTTTCTTTTTCGAGGCCGAATAGGCTATAATCATACCCCTGATGTATGCTTTAGCAGTTTCCCACAGTAAGGATGGGTTGTTAGTAGATTGTGAATTAATAGACAAAAATATCTTAAATTCACTTTTCAGATAAGAGATGAATTTGTCATCTTTCAGGAGACGCGTATCTCATCTCCAGCGTTTACTTTTTGCAGATTCTATGTTAAGAGACAATTCAAGGAGCAGAATTGCATGATCGCTAACCACAATATTGCCTATTGAGCAGGAAGACACAAATTGCATCACAGACTGGGGTACAAAAAAATAATCAGTCCGTATGTGGCACTTGTGAGGAGGGGAGTAAAAGGTGAATTCTCTATCCGATGGATGTAGCATTCGCCATATATCAACCAGGTTGATTTCCCCACAAGTCGACAAGAGGGCTCTAGCCTGGTTTGACAGGAGAATTTCATGGGGGTGTCTATCAAGTCGAGGATTAAGTAGACAATTAAAGTCACCTCCCACCAAGGCCAATGGCAAAGATACTTCTTCAAATTCTGAAAATGCTTTAGTTAATAAATCTGGAGAATAGTTAGGTGGGCAATAAAGATTCATATAGTAATTTCTTTGCCATTTAAGACACCATTTATAATCACAAATCTTCCATACTTAGGGTGTCCGCGGGGTTGTAAAAGGTATTAAAAGGTAGTAAATGAAATAAGCAAAAATTAAGGCCATTAAAAAGTATTAAAAAATAATAAACGTCATCTGACGAGGTATTAAATTTCGAACCACTATCCAACTATGAGTTTTTTTTCCCATTTGTGGTAAGTGCAGGCCTATCTCCAAAAAATCATGTGAATTTATTTATATAAATTATATGTGCGAGTAGGACCTGACAGGTATCGATGATGTGTCAGACAGTGTGAGACGCGGTAAAACTATTTGCGCCTCAGTCTATGCTCCAAATGGATAGCACACAGCTGACGAAGTCATGGGGAAATGTAATTTTTCTGACCTCTGGTTAGAGGACTCAAGATTCAAAGACTGGCTTAGGCCAGTAGTTGGTAACATCCGAGAGGCTTATTGCCACGTCTGTAAAAAGACAATGAATATCACCCGGATGGGAGTGAATGCCGTCAGGTCACACATGGAGTCTAATAGCCACCAAACAAGAATGCGCGGATGTAGTGAGCAACTACCAATTTCGATGTTCTGCGCTAGTGCGACGGCTACATCACCGCAAACCTCCACCGCTCTCCCGCAAGCCACTGCCAGCGGTAGGCCTACCAGCACCGTGAGTAGACCTGCGACAGACGTCAGACAACTCTATGCCCCACTTCAACGTTGCGAGCTGAGGTTCTGTGGTGCCTTGAAACAGCGACTAAACACCACTCATACAACTCCAATGAGGGGATAGGAGAGCTCTTCCAGAACATGTTTACTGATTCAGAGATAGCAAAATCCTTGGCGTGTGGCAAGGACAAGACTAGCTACATCATCAAATTTGGTATAGCACCATACTTTAAGAAGAAACTAGTTGCAAGTGTCAACAAAGCTGGACCGTTTGTCCTCATGTTCGACGAAAGTCTTAATACATGTTTAAAAAAAAAACACGTTCGTTTTTTGGAGGATGGTTGTGTGACATCAAGGTATTTTGGTTCAGAATTTCTTGGAAATGCGAGGGCAGATGACCTGTTGCAGTTGCAGTTCGCTCTCTCTCTCTCTCTCTCTCTCTCTCTCTCTCTCTCTCTCTCTCTCTCTCTCTTCTCCTTACTGCTACCTTACTCCTTTTGGACAGAATTATTATTTTATATACTCATCACTTTAATTAAACATTTCTGTTTTTAAACTTTTTAAACCTTTTCTGATTTTCATTTGTCATTTTGTCTTCATTGAGATAGAATGATTGTGAAAGAAAGAGTGTAGCGCTGGAGAAGTGGTGTATGCTCTTCCTACACATAACAATGAAATAATTTTTTGTCTTGGGTTAGGATTAAATAACAAATAATTGTGTAAAGGTCAGTGTTTTTATTGAGGCAAAAAAGTAAAGTATCCAGTAATAATAGGTACTTGATTTGAATTGTAAGCATTACTACACTTATTCACTCAGAAAGTTAAGTAACAAAGTAACAGTAATCCGTTGCTTTATAATTAGTTACCCCCAACACTGAAGTTCGAGAGGTTGCCACTACAGTTTCAGCTCGAAGTGGTGTTGGTATTAAAAAATATTGTGAAGGTATTAAAAAAGGTATTAAAAGGTATTAAATTCAACTTAAGAATTTCTGTATATACCCTGATATAGGGATGCACCGATCCACATTTTTTCACTTCCGATCCGATCCCGATACCTGAATTTGGATATCGGCCGATACCGATACTATTCCGATACCAGAGCTCTGTTTTCTTTAATATTATTATTATTATCATTATTGTTGATTTTATATGAGATAATATGAATTACCTCCTCAACAGGCAAGTATGATATGTACGTATGTATGCATGTATGTCCCAAAAGGCAACTTGAGGTAAGTATAAGGTCAGAAAAGGAAGTCAGAAAAACAGGAAATCCTGTTAACAGGAAAAATCCCATTCTGAAAACAAATATGCAACTGTAAGGGTTTCAAATTGATTGTCATGTCAATATTTATTAAATTCCCCAAATGTCAAATATTTGAGTCTTGAAATATAAGAAAAGTGCAATAAGTGTAAACATCTTATACACACACTATCAGTATCGCATCTGAACAGCACAGATCAAGTACACTGGCTCTTGTAGTATCAATAAATCAAGGTTTTAAAATGTCAGTTATCTGAAATATAAGAAAAGTGCAATAACTGTAAACATCTAACACAGACAGCACACACACACACACTCGGTAATCCCTTTAGCTTTCCCGTTGTCTGCCTGGAGTTTAACTTGTTTTTGGAATGACTCCAGAAGTGATTCCTGACAGCTCGCCTAAAAAATCCTCGTGCTGTTTCGTGTGGTGCTTTTTTAAATGTTTGATTGCGTTCGTAGTGTTGTACGATGCGAGGGCGCTTCCGCGTCTCTGAATTACGGCTTTGCAAACATTGCATTTTGCTGTCTTGCTCTGCGGTGTTTCCAGTGTAAAGTATTTCCACACAGCGGACATGTTGGCTAGCCACAATGCTGCTCAATGCTATCCAGCTAGCTGGCTGCAACTGCAGAATGGATTTCCTGAGCGGAGGCGTGTCTCATAACTCTGTGTCTCATTGAGCCGCGCCTCCGTTCAGGAAATCCATTCCACAGTTTGCAGCCAGCTAGCAGACTGGCCAACAGGAATCACCTGTGGAGTCATTTCAGCAGACAACGTTAAAGCGCACACATGGCTCATGGATATCGGAAATCTGCGCAGGTTGGATCGGGAAATTCCGATATGTGAATTACCCTGGTATCGGTCCCGATACCGATACGGGATCGGATCGGCCCCATCCCTACCCTGATACCTCTCCTTTATACACTTTTTTAATTCGAATGGTAGATTCTTATGTATCAATATAACAACCCCTCTGCTACTGGTGGTAAAATAAGAAAAGTACACCTGGCCAACCCAACTGTATTTAAGTTTGAGATGCTCATTGTCCTCTAAGTGGGACTCCTGTAGTAGAGCCACATCTACCCCCTCCCTGTTCAACAAAGAATAAACCTTTCTTCGCTTCACATTACCCCTCAAACCCCTTATATTCCATGAACAGTTTTAACTTATTAGGTGGCATCATTCTATTGGCAATTATAATTAACTAAGTTGAGTATCCATGCAGATGACCAGAGATGCAGTTTTATATAGCCTATATTATATTGTACTGCTTTTAGGGGCATGTTTTTAGGTAGTTTATCCGAATATATCGACATGATACACTGAATGTGGGAGACCAGTACTGAGCATCAACTGCGAGTAACACAAAACCAGAACATATGGAACCATAACAGTAAGAAACTATACATGTTAAAGAAAAAAGGGAAATGTTGAAAGAAAAGAAAATGTTGAATAGAAAAGAAAATGTGATACCATGTAAACAGAAAGAAAACAAAGCAAGTGACATAACCCTGTTGGCCGGGGCTCACAGCAACACCCAATTATTACACGATAAACAAAAGTTTTCAACTTATAAGCCTCTAAATGTGAATCGTCATCTACTGTTGAACCAGCTGAACTTCCACTGAATGAACACCGGTGTATAATTAAGCAAGGGGGACACCATAATACATATTATGATAACTAATAATCATTCACATGAATGTAAGATGTATCATAAAAAAGTATAGTCACCAGTATACATGACCGAGTGTCCAAACTTAGCTCTCATATGGTCAGGGAATCCGTCATTCCTGATGTGCTGCACTGGTTGCGAAGGTCAGAGCCTCTGGGGGAGGAAGGTTTTCTTGGTGCCATTCAGTGACACTTGTAACTTTGCAGGGAAGAGCATGGAGTAATCAGCAACGATTTGTCTGAGATGTTGTTTGGCTTCATTAAACTCTTTCCGTTTACAAAGTACTGTGGCGGACAGGTCATGTTAGAAGGATATTTTCCCTCCCTCCAGAGTAATATCCCCATCTGCTGCTTTTTGCTGTACAGCTACCATCACTCTCTGCTTGTCTGGGAACGTGTGGAACCGAATGATGACAGGGCGCGGTCGCTGGTCAGACCCGGGCCTGGGCATTGGAGAGCGGTGAGCCCATTCTAGCTTAACTCGGCCCCCCTTAGCATCCATGTCAAGAAAATCCGGTAGCCAGTGTTCAAAAGAAGTCCAGAGCACATTTCCCCTCCATATTCTCGGGCAGGTTGAAGATGCGGATATTTTTCCGCCGCCCTCTGTTTTCCAGTTCGTCTATATGGTCGTGGAGGGATTCGACTTTTCTCTCCAAAGCTACTATTCGAATAGCTTGGCTCGTTAGCGGTCTCAAGCTGTAGCATCCTAGTCTCTGCTTCATCCAAGCGGTCATTAGCCCTCTTCAGCTCGGTAGTATGAGAGAGGACTGTTTTAGCCAAAGGGTCGAGTTTGTTGTCAATAGCCACCATTAGTTTAGTGGTCATCAAATCCAGCGCTTTAGCGAGTCCGGGTTCAAGTTCTGCCTCCTCACCGTCTTCATCATGCTCGCTGCCATGTTAGGCTAGCTCCATAGCCGTGTTGTCAGTTGGCTGTCGTGACTTAATCTTTCCCTTTGGGATTGTTTGGTGTTGTTTTGTCCAGAAGTGTTCAAGACTCATACTACTGCACTGGCATTATAAAAAGACAACGTGGTTTAAGAGAGAATGCAAAATATATGGAAGGTGTTGGCGGAGCTCCCGCAAAACCGACCGTCTCCTAGGCTGTCATCACGTGACCCCCCTCTTTTAGCTATTTTGACTTAAAATGTCTAGAGCTAAACCTACATCATTAGATTTTCAGTCCCTCCAGGAAGTTGTGATCGCAACAATGAACACAAATTTAACCAATTCCTGTGAATTGACCTAGCAAATTTTTTCCAATCACTGTAACTTTTCCACAAATTTGACCCATCATTGTAGTTTCCCACCAGTTTCATCAATCATGGCAGCCCCCCTTGCAAAACACTGAGCCAGATGTCACCAAACTCACTTCCTTGTTTTTGTTTTGTGAAGATGCAGACACAAATCTCTCACATTTACCAACAAAAATTACTGCTAAAGACCATGTAAGGCCCTGATGTTCTGCACGAAAATGTGGGTAAACAGTTTAGCACCACGTGTAACACAAACACGTGTATAAATCGCAATCAAGATATCGGTGGGCTTTTGGTAACACTCAACAGTGTGGTTTTATTTTCAGTGGTCGCCTTCAGTTTTTAATGATTTATTTTATTTAACAAATTAACTAATAATAATAATATATTTTATATAATATATATAATATTTATTTTATATAGAACTTTAAAAGATACTCAAAGGCAGTTTACATATATTTGTATTTTATAATGCTGTTTGTCACTGTTTCTGTGATTTGGATATTGCACTTGGTCATATTGTGATTTCAATAATATTTCAATTAATTGTGCAGCCCTACTATAATGAGGAGAAGCAAATAGTATAAAAACAGTTGGAGCAATAAAACCCCACCCACAACAATCCTCCAAAAAGCGCAGTGAAATTCTTGAGGGACTGGATTTTAAATTATTTGGATTTGATAAGCAGATTTAATAAATGCTATCAAAACCCAATGCTACCCAATGCTAATGTCTTTAGTGTGTCTGTGTTCTTGCTAATTGTAAATAGGCATAACCGCGCATAACACCTTCGAAAGGGTTCTCCATGAAGACATTGATTTTTCCCACTCTGTGGTTCACATGAAAAGTGACAGAAGTAGTAGAACTCTGTCTACACCTGGCCAATTGCTGAATAATTACTATATATTGTGAATGTTAGGTCGGTTGTTTGAAAGGTGCAGAGCCACCCTCCAATTCTTCGACAGGGAGGTTCAGACACTGTTAAATGACTCACAAAGCTCCTCATTTGAAGCACACTGAGGCCGAACAATTCTTATTTCTTGCCATTTTTCTTTTTTACTAATCTCACAGCCAGTCCTACTTCTATGCCAGAAATACGTAAAGACATTATGAATTAAAAAAGTCAGATGGGACAAAAAACATGAACAGTGAGATGATTGGACAAGCTTGAAAATAAGACCCAGGTTGTAATAAACTGTATTACCCTTATATCCACTTAATTGTATTGCTGTTGTTAAGGTATTAGTGTTGGCCGATTGGACAAATATATTGGGTACTGGAGATTGGCTGAATCGATCGATTTTTAAGGCCGTTTTTTTTTTTCACCGCTGTATCGCTACTGCTGCAGAGATATTTTTGGATCTAACTCTGTGAAGTAGGGGTTTATTTGATGACAGGGAATACAGTGCCAATGTGATTTACAGCGGCTCCGACCAGGACTCCTCCAGGATTCCTATCCAATCCAGACACAATGAAGACAGGAGAGGGATCAAGCAGTAGAGGAGCAAGAGGGAGGCATCAGAGAACCAGTGACAGCGTGTGGAGCAAGAATATTTTCACATCTAACTTGGTTAGATGGTTAGACACCAGTGATGGTGATTATTGGAACAGTAGAAAAGACGACACACATGTACAAATGTATCGGAAATCGCCGGTTGTTGGGCTGACGGTATCTAGTTGGAAAATTATGACACATCGGCCAACCCTAAGGCAGTAAAGCTTTTGGTGTAAAGTGTAATTCGCCCTGTACGCTTCCATCAGCAGGAGTCGATGAGGCATTTCCCAGAAGTGTGAAGGGCAACTATGGGGTGAATTATTGACCTGCTGTTATTGACCTCTCTCTATTCACACACAGTCTGTGCAACCAAACAATGATAATGAATAGTACTCATTAAGAATATATTGTAGTTCTAACATGATTTCTTTCATCCACTCCAACACAACCACAAAGTCCTGCTGTTTATTAGCCATCTTATTGCAGGGGGTGGATCTCAGGATTTTATTGAAGAATTATTGCTTGATCAATATGAGTGTATGAGTATGAGTCTATATGGTGAAGAAAAATTAAGGAAAGTTAGGAATCCAGACAATACATGCCCATTAAAACGACGTATAGTGTTTGCTATAGGTGAGCTCTTTATCTCGGCTACAGGCAGCCTTGTTATATGTGTTTTTAATGTGTAGTATGCTGTAGTAGGTAATGTGTATCATAGGGCAGAATCCTAGTAGTTGAAAAACCTCTTAGTTGACGCATTTTTTATTAGTCAGATATTAGTAGAAAAACTAAAATATGGGGAGAGCCCTAATGTATCACAAACTAGTTCTTATTATTTGGTAATAAACTGCAACTAACGATTATTTTCATTATTGATCAATCTACCAGTTATTTTCACAATTAGTCGATTAATCATTTAGTCTATAACATTTTAAAAATGCCAAAGTGAAGTTTTCAAATTGCTTCTTTTGTCCAAAACCCAAAGACCCTCTTCAATCACATAATTATCATAAATGACAGCAGCAAATCCACGCAATTAAGAAGAATGAACCAGCAAATGACTGAAAAGATGAAGCTCAAAATAGTTCTATCCCTATTTGGCAAGGCTAAAATAGAGTCCAGAACAATAAGTGCCTCTCATCAAATGTCCAAACTGATCTCATTTAATGTTTCAGGATTCATTTATTTGTCAGTTTGAGCACAGAGTTGCATAGTGAAATGTAAGTCGTAGCCCCTTCATGCTACACACACAGAATATGCAAATATTTTGATTTGTAATGGAATAAAATATAATAAAATAATATATACAGTTACAGTTATATACACATACACTCACCGGCCACTTTATTAGGTACATCATCATTCATGCACAACCATCTCTATGGTTTACAGAGAATGGTCCGAAAAAGAGAAAATATCCAGTGAGTGGCAGTTCTCTGGGCGAAAATACGAATTAAGGCAATTCTGAAGGCAAAAGGGGGTCCAACCTGGTACTAGCAAGGTGTACCTAATAAAGTGGCCGGTGAGGGACCTCGTTCTGTGTGAAAATACAAATTCAAAAGTTCAGCTGTAATATGAGATTTCCTGACTTTGTACATCAGTTGACCTGCTGTAAGGAGCTCTTCTCAGCCTCAGTTGTATAATGTCGTCTGTGGCTCCTTTTGTCAAGTCTGAGAAAATAACGCTGATGACGTCATGGTGATGTCACCTTGGTTGTGTCAGCTATGAGACAGAAAGCCTGCGTTAGAGTTTGGAGAATGTGGCCTTTAAGCTTTCTAATGAAAGGCAATTATGGTAACTGCATAATGGGAAATGTTGGTTGCTCAACAGGGCACTTAGGACAAATGAGCAGCCATAACCTCCAGCAACACTTGTGCCATAAACAGGGTTCCCACGCATCCTGGAAATTTAGAGACTCGTTTTGACTAGTCATGGAAACACCTGGTAATTGATCAATATGACCATGACAATATCCTGGAAATAATCTATACTGTCCTATTTTCCTGCCCTAGTTTACCCTGTGCTGTGGCCAATTAATGTTATGGTTCAAGGAAACCTGCAGTCAATTTCAGAAAGGAGAAAATCAGCTAGCTAGTGTCCTTTAAACGATGGCCACCTACAGCTAACCACGATTTGTGAGAGGTGATGTCCTGTATTGGCAAGAAAAACTCCTACTGGAAATCAATTTCATAAAAAAAGAGTGGGAACCCTGATAAAGGACAACTTTATTGTCAGGCATGTTGCCTCTATCAGAGTCATCATAAAACACTTTACAGAGAATGTTTTGACCTTCAGACTTTTTCCCTTCTACATGCAACTTGGAATGAGTTTGTGCCAGCAATCTCTGCTTCTACAGTAACTCCTGCCCAACAAATGACACCACTAAATTGCCTCATTTTGTCTTATTGTAGATGGATGACCTTGACTGTCCAATACTCTTTATTCATTGAACAGTATTTCAACGAATGTTGACTTCCCTCTACAGTAAAGCTCTTGCACTTGCAGTTTGCCATTACAGACACTTCAGACATGTCAGTTGCATGTCATATTCATCTGTGTCATGTGTGGAATAATTTGTTGAAGTGATGCGGCTCTAATCTCTAACTGTCAGTTTGTTCTGTGGGCTGGCAGAGGAGCGAGAGGAGGGGGTGGGGTGGACAGAGGATGCAGGGAGGAAAAAAAGAGACAAAGCTATGAGGGAATATCGACAGGCTGCACAGTAGAAAAGTAGCAGCAGTGCTGAGCGGACGGCAGCGCAGTGAGAACAGCATGTCGCCTCCATCACTTTGTGCCCCAAAACGAATGTGACATAGTATGGAGCAATCAAGCTCTCCAGTGCTATTGTTGGACGCTGAACGCTTGTGGCTACAGGAAAGCCTGTTTGAATTAAAGTACGAAAGTGAGCAGAGATAGCAGCGTTTTGACTGGCATTGACAGTGGATGGAAAGGGAGAGGGAGGGGCGGGCCAGATAGAGCGAGTATTGACGGATGAAGAGAGAGAGAGAGAGAGAGAGAGAGAGAGAGAGAGAGAGAGAACATTTTCTCTCCCTAATAGGATTATTGTGTAAATGTGTTTGTCTAAAGGGCTGCCCCTAGAGGCTCCCAAGTGTGTGTGTGTGTGTGTGTGTGTGTGTGTGTGTGTGTGTGTGTGTGTGTGTGTGTGTGTGTGTGTGTGTGTGTGTGTGTGTGTGTGTGTGTGAGAGTGTGAGAGTGAGAGTGTGTGTGTGTGTGTGTGTGTGTGTGTGTGTGGGCCCAGTGGTAGAGAGAGAGGGACAACAAGCAGTGATGGGTGTATAAAACTGACGGCATGTGACAGTTTTTGTCAGTTTTTAGTGAATCTTAGTTCTGCCACTACAGAACTGCTGTGGTGTCCCTGTCAGTATGTGGAATCCATGAAGGCAGTCTGGGTCCAGATATTCAAGGACACAACCCTCAGACACTGTAACACTGCTGAGTATCCTTAGTCTGGACAGCTACTAGAATGAGTGGCACAAAATCTAGTACAGACAGTCATGGTTCAGGGCTCAATGCTTAACATTTGTTTTTTTTTACTTGCCCCTGTTAGGGTTGAGGGATATGTAAGAAATCCGGCCACTGTCAGTACAACAACCAGCAACTGCCTATCACGGTGGTTTATTAGCAGAAAGCGAGAAGGTTCAATTCTTAACTACTTCCATTATCAGCTCCAGGAAAAACAATATGTTTAAATTTTTTTTTTTTTGCAATGGAGGTGAAGATTAGGGTCATGCGATTGGACGAATAGCAAATCTAAACCTCTTTGTTTTTTTGTTTTTTTGAAGTGATTTTTGTGATTTATCTGATTTAATGTTTTGCCTCTGAAGAACAAGGGCCGTTACTCAGGGACAGACGTTCAGCGACTAGTTCTTTGGTTCAGTGTGTGTAACGTCACTGTGCCGCTGTAGAGACTCTGTGAATTCGGGGTTTATTTCGACCAGTTTGACGACAGGAAATACAGTACAGAGGTGATTTACAGCATCTTCCACCAGGACACTCACTACAGGGATGACGAAGGCACTCAATGAAAATGAAGCTAGCATTAGTTCAGTAAGAGAGAGAAACTTGAAGGTGGTCAGAACATGTTACAGGTAATATATTTCTGTTTAATAAGGAAAGTAGGTGTTTAGTAAAGATTAGTTGCAGCCTGTAGTGATTTTACAGTTCATAAATTCCATCTCTATTTCATCCATTTTCTTTTTCATCTCTGCCCACTATTTGTTTGCATAACAGCAATTATTGGGTTCATTAATAACATTTGTGTGTCTAGTAGTCCGTTTTAATTATAAACAAGCCTATATATAATGCACATTTCTCTTTCCCACTGTTACCATCTGTGTGATTGGTATAAATGTGCTGTGTGTTTACTCCTGGTCTTCTGATGTAGAGAATTTTCCCTGTAAAGCTGACTGTCACAGATTGCGTGACCATAGTAAATTCAGCGGAATACATAATCAACCAACCGCTGTTAACATGTCTCCTCTTGTTATTTGTGTGATCCTCCCTTAAATGCATATGCCGTCAAGAGAGAAATGCAACAGACTCTCGCAACAAACTGTTATTCCAGCCTGTTGTGTCTGTTTGATAAATGCAGCGTGTGTTCTGGGCAGAATGCGTCACATCTGTGCCTTAAAAAATGGCACAAAAGTCTTAGCAGATCTGGCCCTCAGTTTTTTGTTGTTAGACTTTCCTTCTTACTGTAGTTCAGTGGATAATGCAAGCTACTCCATTTTGAATGTGTGTTTTTAAACTGTTGATAAACCTGAAACATTTGGCACTGCCATGAGAGCTGGTTATGTTTGATAGCCCTGTGGTACTGTGTTCATGGCAGCCTCACGTTTCCTTGCAGCAGTGATGTTTTTACTGTTGTGGGCATTTTTTCACAGGAAGTTTTCTAAGGCTCTTTTATCAGCCCCAGTCCTGTGTCAGTGCTGCTGTGTCTGTCAGCCTGTCTGCTCCCATTTACCACAATCCACTCGCACAGATGGAAAAATTAAGCACTGCAAATATGCCAGCTCTTAAATTCCAAATGAAATCACTGCACTTTCTAATGAGCACTGAATTCTATGTTAATCTGAGCCTAATGTCTTTGGAGCGTATTGACATGGTAAAAAATGTCCACCCCACATATATGCAGATATATATATTTATATATATATCGTGTGTGTGTGTGTGTGTCTGTGTGTGTGTGTGTGTGTGTGTGTGTGTGTGTGTGTGTGTGTGTGTGTGTGGGCGTGCGCGCACATAGGCCTATAAATGTTAGAAACACATTAAATTAATTCTCAAACATGTCCTCTCAAGTGAATCATCCTCATCTTTCTGACTCAGTTTCAACTGGAGGTACTTAATTGTCCACATTACAGAAGTCATTCCTTTTTTAGAACTAATTCTTCCTGCAGTGTTGTTAATTATGGCTGCACAATACAGTAAAAAAAAATCATTCTGCGATTATTTTGACAGACATTGATTCATTATTAGTGGGCACGATAATTTTTGCATCACAAATGTAATTTTCACTCAAAAAACTGTTAAAATCATGATGTGACATTTGTTGGAGTCTGTACCAAACAAACTTGTTTTCTTAAATCTGTAGCACAAGATTTGTAGGCCAGGACATCTCTGCAGCACTACAGTACTTTATTATAATGCTGTCTTTATCAAACAAACTGCAGATTCAGAGAATTTTCAAGGATTCATTATTTTATTGTCATTTACAACACAAGGTTGTAGAATTAAATTTAGATTACGTTCCCTATATGCTACTTTTTAAAACCAAATAAATGTGTTTATTCCAATTTTCCATATTGCAATTTCAATTAATTATGTAGCCCTAATTCTAATGTAATAATATGACACATTTTTATCACATTTATACCTGTATTATTGTGAACATTATGATATAGTGCACACCTACTGTGTTATTGTGTTATAGGTGGGGGAGCTGGCTTTGGAGGGTAGGGCTCCAGGCTAACTTTTTCCTTTTACATTCAGTTGCACTAGTACATAATACACTATATACATAATTTATTGTGTAAATGATTGTAATTGGGAATTAAAGATGCAATTTAATAATAGACCATTTAATTGGTCGGCCGATTAATCAGGTCAATTATCTAGCATTTTGAGATAATTGGCATAAGTAGATGTTTGCATTCTCAAGGCTGATAAGCAAAAAATATCTTCAGACACATTTGCTGGCAGCGTTGTCAGTGTGGCTGCTGTGGAATGATGAAAGCACTCCTGTTTGTTAGTTTTGTGAAGGTACTCTCTCTAATACACCCTGCCGTAAACATTTACCTGAATTCAATGTAGAATAGAATTATACATGTCTTTTCTTTGGTTTGATTGGCATTAAAGGAAGATAAACTGCTAGTGAATCATTTGCCAACCCAAATCTGGATGGAAACATACTTAGTAACTACAATGACTATGAGCAAAGTTCTTGAGAAAGCCCTTTTTATTCAACTTAAAACTTTTTTTAATTACAATTGTATTTTAGAGAAATTCCAATGTGGTTTTCACGATCTGAGACGGGCTACTGATTTGAATCAAGTTTCAGTCCTCATCCTGTTAGATTTGAGCTCAGCATTGCTCTGCCATTTGATATTGCACAAGTTCTTTGTTTGCTGTGTTCTTTATATGCTTCCACTAGGTCACATCATCAGTGAGTTAAATACATATTTACATAGCTATGCAGACAATACCCAATTATATATCTCCATCGAGCCAAAATGGCCTGTCACCTCTGACTGCCTGGATGAGTGACAATCTTTTAAAACTAAATGACTACTACTGGGACATTTAAGTGGAAAAGAGAAACGCTTCTGAAAAGACTTGGGAATCTAGCTCACCAGACCAAATCTCAGGTTACAAGTCTTGGTGTCATTTTGAACCCTGACTTAAGCTTCAAAGCACACATTAGCAAAGTGACCAAGACAGCATTCTTCTTGGGTCCATAGTTCCCCATGTCTTCCTTAGGCATTGTGCACAATTTCAGGCTTTCGCGCTCTTTAAAATTAAGAAGTTTATATCTCCGCATCCGCACGTGTGATTAAAACTAAACTTGGTACAATGCTTCCCCGTGGCTCCCTGAGGCTCTCTAAAAAATGTTGCAACAATCCTCCACTAGGTGGAGCTCTGGTGGCATGGTAAATCACTGTGCGGAGACCATAATAATTATGAATGAATTCACAGGGCACGTGTAGCAGGGCTGTGGGTAAACGATTATTTATTAAATGATTAATCTGGCGATTATTTTATCGATTAGTCGACTAATCTAACGACTAATTGGACGATTAACGTGAGTTAGCTAACGTTAGACAGATAACGTTAAAAGCTACTGCAATCTTCTTGCTACCGTTCGCTAGATCTAGCAGCTGTGCACTTTGGTGGTGCTAGGCTAACCAACGCATCTTAGCTCTCTCTCTGAAACGGAGGCACCTCTTTGCAACTGGCGAAGGAGACAACAACAAGCAAGCACCAACGCTGGCCAAATCAATATCATGCCCGTGCAGCGCGCCGCGCAGCCCGAGCTCCGCGCACCCCGGTGGCGCCAGCCAACCACCCCAGCCCCGTGCGCAGCCCGCCCGCGGCAGGCCAGCAGCCAAAGCCCACGCCAGCCAACGTTAGCTACTATAGATAGCTGTGTTCTGCAGCCGTAAGCCAGCTACCATTCAAGCCAACATTATTTGATAACTAACGTTAGCTAAACACAGCTGCCTAGGCGCCAGTAGCTAGCCAACGTTAACGTTAGCCACCAACCCAGCACGAACAAACCGCACGGAGGGCCAAGACAGCCAGTCAGCACCACCGAAGTGTGCAGAGCCTGAGCCACACAACACACCACACAACGCCAGCACCCACCTGCCACCGTCTCCTCCACGAGCGACAATGGGGCGCCTCCGCCCCAGATGCTCCCACATTGCCAAATGGAGTTGGCATACCACACCAGCACAACAGCGAAGAGCGCAAATAACGTCACCTTTATGTTTGGGAGTAAATTTGAAGTATTCCCATAGCTTCGATGATTTAGGGCGAGCTGTTTTTTTAGGACTTTTTCTTTTATTGGGGCTTTTATTGGGAATTCTGTGAGGAGGTTGCTGTTTCGTCCTCCATTCTGCAATGTTTTGGTCTCCCACGTGTGTGTGTAGCGCTGTGACGAAGCGTCGACGCAAAATTTTGACGTCAACGTATTTTTGACATCGACACGTCGATGGCGTCGACGCATCGCTACAGGCCTAACGTGTAGACTGATACCTGTAGCTCACATTCCAAAAATCGTGTTTGTAGCGCCCCCTACAGTATTTCAACAAAGCAGCTGCAGCGCCACGTTTCACCGATATACATGTATGAAACTCGGTAGGCATGTGTAACGTGCTGAGACATACAAAAAAGCCTCTTGGACCCATACCCCAAACCCCACAGGAAGTCGGTCATTTTGATTTTCATATTCACTTTCGCCGAACTTTTCGCCTTTTATTTGAACAAACTCCTCCTAGGGAATTTATCGGATCTACTTCAAAATCGGTCAGTACAGTCAAAAAACATTGCTGATTAAAAGTTGTGCTATTTGTGACTGTACGTTGAATGGCGTGTCCTTGGCTCTCCATCAAAGTTGGCCATTTTGAATTCCATGGTCATTTTCTGTGAATTTTTTGCCTTGTATTTGAACGAACTACTCCTAGGGAATTTATCGGATCTGCTTCAAAATTGGTCAGTACAGTCAAAAAACATTGCTGATTAAAAGTTATGCTATTTGTTACTGTACGTTGAAGGTTGGTCCGTGGCGTGCTGTCAAATTTGGCCAGGTTGAACCGAATGTCAAACTGTGATGCCATTTCCGGCACTTCACAAACTTTCAGCGGTTTTTTTTGCGTTGTATTTGAACAAACTCCTACTAGGGAATTTATCGGATCAACTTCAAAATTTGTTAGTACAGTTAAAAAATATTGCTGATCAAAAGTTGTGCTATTTGTGACTGTACGCCGAACCGCCTGCCCGTATCGACGTGTCGAATTCCACCGATTGGCCATGAAACAGGTAGTACTCATAACTTCAGTGTACAATGTCCAATGTCCACTAAACTTCACATATTCGGTAACAAGTCCTCACAACTTCAGTGTACATGGTCCAATCTCAATGAACCTTCACATGTTTGATAAGAGTCCCGCCCTGAACACGTCTACATGACTATTTTCAGATATAGTGATAGCGCCACCTACTGGCAACAGGAAGTAAGCGCTGCATGGCAACTTTGATCTGATTTATGTGAAATTTTCATGTTTTGGTCTGCACGTGTTACGCCGGCACGTGACGCGGCCGCAGCACACCCCGAGTTGCGTGGAGTGCGAGGGCCCGTTCATTGCTGCTTGCAGCTTTAATTTCGCATTTTATTTTAACAAACTCCTAGGTTATTTATTGAATCTACTTTAAAATTGGTGAGTAACATCTAGAGAAGTCCAGGATGTTATGGTAGTCCATCGGTGTGTCCGTGGCGTGCCTTAAAAAAATCAGTCTTGACATGACAATGGAAACCCTAACCCTACTGCTAAACCTAACTGCAGTACAGATTCTCCATTTGGACCCAAACTTCACAAGTTTGTTAAGAGCCTTGGCCTAAACACATCTAAGTGACAATATTCAGTCACTGTCATAGCACCACCTACTAGCAACAGGAAGTAAGCCTTGTGTGGCGATTTGTGATGTGATTTCTGTGAAGATCAGCCTTCAGCAGCCCTGCTCTGTAATTATCGGCATCACCATTTGAAAAACCCATACTAGCTGGCCACCAGTCCAGATAAATGCGTTTCTTTATTTAAATCACAGCACACAACATATTGCTATAACCTTAGTTGTTTAAACAATAAACTTAAGAAGCACTGATGTTTAAAGTGCTTGACAAACTGAAGTAAATAAAGGGAGGGAGGTTTGTCATTTTATCAGATCTGCTACCAAAATGGTCACCCATGGAGCCCTGGGGGGTCTACTTTTCCCTGATCTACAGGCAGAGGGATCTACTTACTGAGACCTTCCTGTCAACATACACGCTGATAGAAGACATCGCTCATGTAACTATACAGCCACACTGTAGATGCAACATGACTGCTGCAGTCCATTACATTACAGTGCACAGGAGTGTCTGTCTGTGTGGTCCCTCAGTGTAAAGTAAATATACATTAGACAGTAATGTATGGGGTGTTGTGGACTATTGGAGGCAGATGTGATGCATTGATCAGGCTCACTGTTTTTTTTTTAACACCACAGGGGTCTGGAGATGTCATTGGATGGATATTGATTAGTGCTGTTGGTGGGGGGATGGTGTGTGGTGGGCTGGTAGAATGTGACCTCAGCTGCAGCTAACAACTCCACATGCTACAAAAACACCTAAGGTTAAATTAATAGTTTAGTAGTTTATTTATTTATTAAATTGTTGAATAATTAAAGTATTTCAAAGATTCAGTTAGTGAACCAGCTCTCTATGTATTTGGTTCTGGTTTCAGTAAATCATTCAGTTTGTAGTGGACTAGGATTGTTCCTTTAACTTATCCATAAGTTGTGCCCTGTGAGTTGTGAAATTGTGTGTGCTTGCAGAACACATTTGATGAAAGTGCTTTATACAAATAAAATCCATATTTCATTTAAAGGTGGAGTCAGTCATTCTGGAGAAATATAGTTGATTGTTGAGTCTCATTCCCAGGTTGTATTTTGCTACCTGGGAGCACCAATGCCACCTGATGTGTTGTGTGACACGCTTCAAGCCACTTGTTTTTGATTCCCATTTCCCATAACCCAAAGTGTTGGGATTTAGATTAAGTTGTGATTTGGTTGCAAAATTTCTTGAAAATGATAACGCAAATCCCCCGAAAAAAAAGCTCATCAACTTTGTCTTTATCCGCTGCCATTGCCCCATTGGTACAATGTGCAACTCTCAACAGAGATGAGAAGGAAGAGTTGGCTCACTCCTTAGCTACTTCCATCATCAGCTCCAGAAAAAAATTGTCCGATTTACTACCCTGAAGTAGCATTTTCCTTGCCCCATGCAAAGGGCAGTTTGTTTTTGTTTTAGTAAAAACAATATAGCAAATAAAGGTATTAGATACTGTTCATGAGGAACTGTTTTTATTTAGTACAGTGTTGTTAGATGGCTGCCTTTTTAATATGAGCAAAACAAACATTTAGTTTGGTTATAAGTAGTGTTGTTTTTGGCGGCCTGTTTTAATTTTAGTTTTAGTCTAGTCTTTGTGTCAAACTATCATTTTAGTTTTTATTAGTTTTAGTCACGTTTATACTCTTTTTAGTCTAGTCAAGTTTCTGAGCATTTTAGTCTTATTTTAGTCAGAATTATCCATGACTATTTTCGTCTAGTTTTAGTCAGTGAAATTAAGTCTCTTTTAGGTAATGCAATTCTATTTAACCCAGTTAATATAGTACAAGTACCTAGTATAGTATAGACAAAACCAAAATTTTCTTTAGGTCACCCATTTCACAAGTCAAACAAGGTTATCTTATTATTATATTATTGTTACCTTATAGACTCAAGAATACATTCAATTCCAGACATGGAAGATGCTCTGATTTGAATTTACAACATATTTATTTTACCTACCAAACATGTAAGAAGTACACACACATAAATTTAAATAAAATAAATAAAGAAAATAGCTTCAAATGACAATGTCAGAAAAAACTGACATTACATTCAAGTTTAACTTAGAGAGAAACAAGGTGCTTGATTTCTCGAGCTACAATAACATAATAAAAAAGTGCAAATAAAATGTGTGTGTCTGTGACTAATGTTAACCCACCGCAACTGCATCTTCTAAATAATGCCGCGAGTGGGGATTGAGGAAGTGACGTCACCTGCGTCTGCGCAGTGCGCTGATGCAGCCCCAAGACTCAGGAAACAGAAATATTGCAAAATAATAATAATAATAGCGAGACGAAATAACAATATAACATTTCGTCTCGTCTCGTTTTGGTCAACGTAAATGAAGAGATATTTTAGCAGAGTTTTTATTTTGCAAACCACATTTAGTCCCGTTTTTATTCGTCAACAATATTGCATTATATATTTGATTATAGTTTTCGTCACATGACCACCATTTACGTTTGGTCTCGTCTCATTTCTGTCACGTGATATTTAGTCATAATTTTCATTGACGAAAGCAACACTAGTTATAAGTACATTAAAACCATGATTAACTTTTTCAACTCTGAGTAACACATGAAAAAGTGATTAAATATGAATTAAATGTTAATCACAAATACAGGCATTTATGCACAGGGAGGTTGCATGTTGTGGTTTTTGTGTATGTTTTAGGCAGGATGAATTAATCATGAATTACCAAAGCCTGCATGCGCTTTGGCAGGGTTTCTGATGAAGCCGGAGCCTCTGAGCTTTACTTTAGAGCAAGTGGGTGGGTGGGAGGGTGGGGTTGTTAACAAGCAGAAGGCAATTTTAATTAGCCATGCTGCTGTTGAAGAACTAATCAGCTTTATGCAGGGATCTCACAAACACACACACACACACACACACACACACACACACACACACACACACGGAAATGAAACGTCCCCCTGTCAGAGATTGTTGTTGTTGGGGGTGGAGGGGCTTGGGGGAGTGGGGCAGTGATGGCGGTGAAGGCAGCAGAGTGACACTTTGACATGTACACAATTAACACACACACACCCCAGTTTGTATTTAGCCCTCAACCTCTGTGCATCATATTGTTCCTTCCCCTTTCTGTCATGGTGTGGGGGTGGGTGGCCTGAAGAACAACTACAGTATGTGGCTTCAGTGCAGAACATGGCAGCCACCCCCATGAATCAGTTAGCAATTACATCATATTGTTTTGATCCGTGACTGGATGCATCATTCATGATCAATCATTTGCATAATCTGAACTCCTGGCTCTCCCATGATGCTCAGCCTCAACCCTAGCCCCGCCCCTCAACTTGATTTTACTTTCATTGATATTCCTTTATTATTTAATTAATTGACTGATTGGTCTCAGAATATACCCATCAATAGTTAGTGTTACTAATATATTAATTATTTATTATGTATTATACTATACGGTGTTTATGCTATACTATATTTTCTACTCTATGCTATATTGCTGTACTATACTATGTTCATATGTTATACTCAGTGTTTCCTTTAGATTTTATTTCAGCGATGCCACTATGCCCGTATTCGCGTGTGTCAGAGTAGCTTAAAGTTTCAGCATTTTCCCCAAATTTGTGTAAGACTTGGCTGCACATATTCGGTGGGAGGTTTGGGGGTCCTCCCCCAAGAAAATGTTAAATTTGTAATTTCACATCATTTTGTACTGGTATTACTATCATATCTGTGTATAAAAGTTGTAAAAGCAAGAGCAGATAATAAAAAAACACCCCAAAAGCTTTAAGATTAAACTTGTGAAAGCGGTCTAAAGAGGACCAACTACAACTGTTAGATCTAGGAAAAGTTATTTAGTCAGTTTTGATTCTCTCCACATTGATTTTATATTGATTCAGCTGGGGTTCTGCAGCTATCTAAGCCTTATAATGGAAGAATAACCCTGTTAAAATGACCTCAGAATCATTCTAGATTATATAGGATTACTCATGTTGCTTTTTGTGTCTTAATTACAGCTTTTGACATTTATCTGTAGAGATTAATATCATAAAATAATAACACACAGAAACATACTTCACTGAAAAGAATTGACAAAAAGTTAAGAGTTTACTCAAGCTCAGACTCAGTGACGGGCTACATTTTGCCTGTGAGTGATTTATTTTTCTGGGCCTTTGGTAGAACAGCTCCAGGGCAGGGAATTTGGTGGTGCTCAACTGTCACTGATATCTCCACAGGTGTATTCACAGCTATAGCGGGCCAAGACATTGCTTTAAGCGCGGCTTGAAAACATTATCGCATAATCACCTTTGAGCTTAATCTTACATACTGCCTTTCCTGTTTGGCTTCCAGACCGCAGTCTGAAGCTCAGGGGAGATGTTTTCTAAGGCTAACCCCCATCACTTTTCCAGCAGTTGGGAAACAACAGGGACTTTCCTTGGTCTTGAGAAGCAGCAGCTTTCATTAACTGACACACTGTAGTCTATACTGTACATTAACTGCCAGACTGACAACTCAATGTGTATGTATGTGTGTGAAAAGCTATAGTAGCCCATTAATATTCATGATCGTCCACAGTCCCCTAAAATACCTTCAATTTACAGATCAGCTACAGAGACAGAGAAACGTAGCATATCATCATTTTTGTTGTTTGAGCAGCTGGAATGTTAACATTTCTGCTTTATTATATCATAATAATTGAATATCTTTGGGTTTTAGACATTTTAAGTGCACGTACATTGGACTTATATGATTCAGTTAATCAATAAATTGAAAGCTTCATTGACAGATAAATGAATAATGAAGGTAGCTGTTTTGAATGCATGTTTCTTTGAACACATTGCTTCTGTAAATTTCTGTAGTAGAAAGTAAAAGTCTTTATAGCAGCCTTTCATGATATGAAGTGTATGAAGGGCTTTATACAAGAAAGAAACTAATTCATGGAATGGAAACACATGTTTTACAAGACATGTGTGTTTTGCTTCTTTACCTTTATTGAACCATCAAATAAAGAGTGACTTGAGACTAATAAGGATAAGGAGTTTGGTCTAGACCTGCTCTATTTGAAAAGTGTCCTGAGATAACTTCTGTTATAAATTGGCGCTATACAGATAAAATTGAATTGAATTGAATTAATAAGCCCTCTTCCACTGCAAGACTGTAATGTGTAATGTAGCCATTGTCCCAGATTCGTCTTCTGTTTGCTTTGGGGACTGTTGCAACTCAAAGTCCCACATTCAAATTCCAGCTTAAATAAAAGCACAAAAGTATTATCAGCAAAATGAAGTTATCAAAAGTAAATATACTACTTCTCCAGCAAAATATATGCTTTGGCTTTTATATTAGTATATGACATTATGAGTTTATTAGTACTGATGCAACAGCAATTTACCGTGGTAGTTGGTTGAGGAAGAGCGAGTTTTACCCACCTTATTGTTAGGTAGTTTGGTCTAGTGGTTCCCAACCTAGGAACCTAAGGGTCAGGCCTCTCCAATAGGTCGCAAGATAAATCTATTGGATTGTGAGATGATTAATGGGATAGGTAAAAACTGTCCACCAAATTTGGATTCATATTTCTTTATCTATTTGTAACTTTTTTGTGAATCATTGGATGATTTACAATTCACAGAACAGTTAATTCAATGGAACCATTTGAAAAATTTTGAGTGGAAATCTCTTGGAAATGCCAGCAACTCTGAAACATACCCCGGGTAGACATTGCTTTTTAGTAAGGAGTCACAAGCAGCATCCTCCATGCCTGCGAATGAAGCCAACACGGAAGTAACAAAAACTGGCTCCAGCAGTGAGTTAATCTCCATAATCTCCAAAATTGTACCCAACTTTACAGCAGAAATAAGCATGTCTACAGCCTGGAACAAGAACATGATAGCTAATTTTCCCGCTCATGAAAACTGTACAGGGGGTGAATTTTTATATAACTCACCTGTTTCAATTTTGTTAAGGCTTTAAGTTAAGCATGATTTAGGGCATGGGCGCTTTACGTGACAGGTGGGTGACGTCATAGGTGCCTGGTTTCAGTAACAAAGCTTAATTTAGCCCAACTCAGCTCCACCCACGCTCCACCTCTTTGCCCATTTTTGCATTAACTGGGAGCTGGTGGAGTCAGGACTGCCAAGATGGTGACGGCCTGAGCCGACCACACTGAGCTTTAAGACGGCACTTCAGAAACCTATGGGGGAATTCATAGAGACTACGGCCATTTTTAATTATACAAGCTGGGGACCTCTGGTCTATATCAATTTGTTATAATTTCTATGCTTTGTATGTTGAAATGGGCTCTAGTGATAAATTTCCTCCTGCCAGACCTCTTAATCCAGCCCCATATTCCTTCCAATAATTCCTCTGATTGGTTCACAGGGTGTAGGCAGAGGGGTCACAGGGGTCAAAATCACAGAAACAAGTGTTCTGCTTAGTATTCAAGCAGTACAAAGCCACTTTAAATCAACCCCCTACAATTGTGGAAAGGAAAGGAAAGGAACTCACAGTTTGCTGGTCGTTAGAGTTGTAAAAAACTCAAACCTCCATACGTACTGTTTTGTGGTGAAGGTGGTTTTCTTTGTTCATCCATGTTGACTATTGGTAGTTAGTAGTAGTTATATAGTATAGTTAATAGTTATTTTGCTCTGGATGAATGGAGCTATAACAGAGACTTTCAATTTTGGCCTCAAAAGTCTAATTTGGCATTGAAAACAAAACCTGAACTGAAAAAGGACACATTCAAATTCCATTTATACTGGACATTAAAAGTCACTGAAACAAGTATTTGCACCCAAACAAATTCCACAGACCAATAATAATTTTTTTGTTCATGTCAGTTTGTCACTCACTGTGGCTTTGAGGGGAGGGGCAAAGATGGTGTCCTTTTAAATATCTGCATACTCATGAGAAAATGTCACTCCTCTGGACCCTACACTGCATGCACAATTATTAGGCAAGTTGTAGTGAAGGGCTGTGGTGCAGAGGCAGAGCGGGTCGTCCCCTTGTCAACCTTGGAAGGTTGTTGGTTCGATCCCCGGCTCCTGCCACATGTCGAAGTATCCTTGAGCAAGATACTGAACCCCAATCCCCGGCTCCTCTTGCCATGCATTGAAGTACGGAACCCCAAATTGCTCCCGAATGAGTAAGTTTCTGTTTGATGGACTTTGCCGTTACTGAGTGAATGTGTGTGTGAAAGGGCAAATGTGGCACGTAGTGTAAGGGTGTTTTCACACATACCTCATTCGGTCAGGACCTTTCGGACTTTGGTCCGAACCAAAATTGTAGGTGAGAAAGGTGCAAAAATTTGGTCCGAACTAAAGAGGTGGTCTCGGTCCGGATCAAACTGAACCATGGTTCGGTTCGTTTACGGTATGGAAACACTTTTTGGATGGTTCGGACTTTCAGACCAATTACAGGAAGTTAGGCATACGTACCATAGAAGAAGAAGAAAAAAAACGGAAGAAAACCCCCGCCAGAACAAGCAAAAATGAGTCATGGAAATACGTGGGGAGAGGAGGAGATTATATGTTTATGTTGGTAGTAATACCATAATAACGCAATCGGGATTTGCTCATTCATTTTCATTCATACGGAAAAGACTATCCGCCAAAATGACAACACGCCAACGTCAGACGCACACCCGTCTACTCACCAATCAAAGGGAGACGCAACACACGTACGTGGTGACAACACGCTGTGGGTATGTCATGGAAAGTTCTTTAGTGCGCTAGCAAAATTGTGAAACCGAAAATAACGGTATCAAATGTATACAATGTAATTAAACCCAAACGTTGGTCCGGACCTTGGTCTGGACTTTTAGGTGTGAGAAACGCCCTAAAAGCGCTTTGAGTGGTCGCAAGACTAGAAAGGCGCTATAGAAAGTACAGTCCATTTACCTTTTACCTTTAACTGAAGCTGATCTGGCAGAGGGCTGCTGGAACCAGCCCTAATGTCTAAAGCCAGCCGTTAGACCAAGTTATCCCACCTTCAGACAGCCCTGCACTTGGGGCCACAGTCTTTGCATTGTTGTTTCCTGGTCAGTGAACGCAAGTGTTTAGCTCACCAGCTAGGAGCCTGTGTTTACACCGTGTGATTGTAATGGTGTAGCTGTTAGGCAAATTTTACATGTCCATCCATGCATGACAAATGCCTGTATATTGTGTGTGTGTGTGTGTGTGTGTGTGTGTGTGTGTGTGTGTGTGTGTGTGTGTGTGTGTGTGACCAACGGATTGAGTAAATATCGTCTGTGGCAGATATTCAGTTTCCAGACACATCACACACGTGCAGCATCTAAGGGTCATGAAATTGTGAAGGCCACGGTTGCTAGGAAACCATTTCCCCATGCTTTTGTGTTCAAGAGCCTACAGCAGAAACCACTGCATCACACACACACACACACACACACACACACACACACACACACACACACACACCGCGTCAAACACACACATCGCAGAGCAGGCAAACGTGTACACACACACACACACACACACAGAAGAGTGTGTGTGAACAGACAACAAAGACAGATGGCTAAAGAATGGAAGTGGTGGCCAAAGTAGCAGGAAAGCAAGCTTGTGACCGGAAGGTCATCGGTTCAACTCTGAGTGAGGAAAGCGCTGGCCCCTCCCTCGTTCCCTCAACCCCACCTGCTTAAGTTGAGCTGCTGAGTGGCAGCAGATCAGACTGTGTTTGTACTGGGCTTCCAGTGTTCGTGATCAGGTCTCTTCAGAAAAAGAAAGCATTGCCCTCAGTGAACCCTGTAATGTGTGTCAGACATCTGACTAATATGAAGAACAACCCGGAGAGTTCTGAACACTTGAACTGCCTCAATCACAAATCAACACATTCATAACACAGGTCTTTCTAGAATTCCATAAACTTCATATACCTGCAATTATCTCAACATCCATTAGGGCTGCTCGATTATGGAAAAAATCATAATCACGATTATTTGGGTCAAAATTGAAATCACGATTATTCAAACGATTATTTTTTTAAACTTCAGAAACATGCTGCATTTATTGGACATTTGTCAAAAACACTTTGCAAGGAAGTCCTCAGTTACACTTTCCTTTCCCCATAAACATTTGTAAGTCTCCAGTTACCTGTTCAAACGAAAACAACGTGACAGGAGAAGACGGCAACTAGTGTCGCGATCACCGGCGCAAGTATAAATAGTTACGGCGCTCCCGTGACTTCACATTGTCATGCGACAGGTCGGGAACGGAAAGCTTTTTTCTATACAACGTTGCACAACAGAAAATTAAAAAAAATAGTTTCCCTGCGATTTTATAAGTTTTGAGATCGCTTTGGCCCCAAAATCGTAATCATGATCAAATTTCGATTAATTGAGCAGCCTTAACATCCATACCGATGCCTTTTAAGGTACTATCACTGTAAGAAACTCCATTCATAACAAACCCCCTATGAATAAAATCCAAAAGTGTTTTAGTCCTTAGTACTTCTTGTCAATATAACTTAAGTCATCAGGTCCATAAGGGCTTTGAATTGAAATTATTATGATTTTCACTATTGATTAATCTGTTTCTTGATGAATTAATTGTTTGGTTTATATAATATCAGTTGTAACTTATCTAGTGTCCCATCATTTTTAATATGTAGTGTCAGAGACTTACTTAGGCTCTACTTAATTAGAATCTAATTATCCACAGAATCTGCTGAATACTTGTCGAAATATTTTTCCAAAAACTGAATAGTACCAAAGGGCATCGTTAATAGAAACATTTCTTTGAAATATATCGCAAAGGAGGGTTTTGTATGGAGATCAGCTAATCAGATCTGATTGGGATCTGTAGTTCTGAGGTTTGGACTGTAGTTCTGACAGCAAAACTTAAGCATAACACACACACACATGCGTGCAAACACACACGCACACACAAGTTGTAATGCTACAGGGTAAAATCTGTTTCCCAAAGCTGTTGCAGCGAGGCTGTCTATCTTCAGTATGTGAACACACTGCTGCTCCTGCTGCTGCTGTAGCTATTTTTAGTGTGTGGGTGTTGAGAGGTCCAGATCAGCCTACTAGGTCATGGAACCTCCACAGAGACTCCACCACCACCACTAGTGCCGGAAAACACACTACAGAACAGTATGGGTGGGGGTGGCAGCCTGATGAAAGAGACAAAATAATGGTACTGCAGGTGCTGTGAGGTGATGATCAGTAGCTCCACTCGCAGAAACTTCACAATCAGTACAGATGAGGAGGCTTGTGTTTACAGGCTAAAATATTGGTATGGATGGATATTTTGAAGAAGAACTTTATTAATCCCCTATTGGCTTTTTATTTATTCTACACACACACACACACACACACACACACACACACACACACACACACACACACACACAGGCTGAAATACACACGTGGACACGCAACAGGGAGAGAGATGGTGGAGTGATGGGCTCGCCTCGTTAGTGGTGCCCATGAGCAGTTTCTTGGGGTTGCACAGGAGGTGAAACTGGCAGCTCTCCAGCTACCAGTCCACACTCCATATTGTGGTCTGTGGGACTTGAAGCGGCAACCCTCCGGTTCCCAAGCCAAGTCCCTATACACTGAGCTACTGCCGCCCCAACTTTTAACTTAAATGAAAGCTGGTGGAAACCTCTATCCAATAGATAGCACCAAGAATCTTGAACGGAACTAGAGCTAATTTTGTGAAAAAGAAGCCTGAGAAGAGGAGATTGTGGCAGAAGACAGACAGAGGACATAATTATACAGCTAAATGTTTGTCTAGGAGGGGAGACAACTGTTAATTAAGGGAGTGAGAGGAAGAGTGAAGGCTCATATAGAGAGAAGCCTCAGGGCAATTTCTGTGCACACTGGATGAGATTTAGATAGATAGATAGATAGATAGATAGATAGATAGATAATGTTATATAGATTATAGAGACATGGGGTGCTGGCTAAGGCAGGCTGTTAATGAGAAACATCAAGTTATTTTTTAGCACTACTCCTGTACTCATGGACCACACTATGTACGTGTGGAAAAAAAGAAATACTCCACTGGTGCTTAGTCATGCCACAGGTCATGGAATTATGAATGAGGCCTGCACCAGAGCAAAACTCCATTTCAAACAAAAACTGCAAGCATGATGAGATAATATGATGAGATTGGCGCAGGTTGTCGTAAGTCGATGTGTCTTTAACGGACATGACGAGTATTGAGTTAATTGTTCCTAGAAACTGACAGTGACAGTGCTGTGATGAATATGTCAGTCACTACCGATTAGACGGGCAGGATACCCCCCACCACTCCCAAGCAGAACTACACTGATGTGAACATGATATCAGACTGAAAAATGGGGTGAAAATGAAACAGCAATTCAGCCTAATGATCAGGCTTATTTTGTTTTAAAAATATTTTTAGGGGGGGTTTTATTGCCTTTACTTGATAGTGACAGTTGAAGATAAACAGGAAGGGGGGGCAGAGAGAGGGGATGACGCGCAGCGAAGGGCCGCAGGTCGGATTCGAACCCTGGGCTTCAAGGACACAGCCTCGGTACATGGGACACCAGCTCTACCAAGTGAGCTAACCGGGCACCCCGTAAATACTTTTGATAGCACTGGAATATAATGCAATCCAAAGGTACTGGTGTGCCTGTTATTATGTCTGTCCATCTATCTGCAGCTATTAACAGCAGAATGTTGTATGACCATACAATGTGTACCATAATACAGAAATGACTATTGCAATATAGGTGCTATATTGCAAATGTTTTAATTAATATATTAGTCATTGTATAAAAAACATACCACCATATACATAAAGTCTGAGATCATGCAAGCAGAACAGTGGGATGTCCACGGAAGGTAACCTGCGGCATCAGTAAATAAAAACAGCCCATTCTAAGGTAACAAAAATATAACTGTTCTTATTTTCTGGTTACATGCAAATCGTGAAAAAATCACATCATTAACTCCCTATCGTCAATTGTATCGATCCATGAATTGAGCGTATTGTTACATAGCATTTTCTTACACCCCTATTTGGTTGCATTGATAGTAGCAGTGCATAAAGGGTAATCTTTGTCTAATAATGTAGTCAGCGTTTCATAATTTGTATGTCTTGTGACTGAGGATTCATAGTCAGTAATGGTAAATGGTAAATGGACCTGTATAGCGCCTTTCTAGTCTTCTGACCACTCGAAGCACTTTTACACTACGTGCCACATTCACCCTTTCACACACATTCACTCAGTGAAGTGACTCAGCAAAGTCCATCGAACAGAAACTGACATTCATACACACACACACACACACACACACACACACACACACACACACACACACACACACTGATGCACAGCATGGGGAGCAATTTGGGGTTCATTATCTTGCTCATGGATGCTTCGACATGTGGCAGGAGGAGCCGGGGATCGAACCAACAACCTTCCGATTAGTGGACAACCCGCTCTGCCTCTGAGCCACACAGTATCATTTACAGTCCTGCTCACCATTATTGGCACCGCTTAATTTTTTGCGCGAGAGCAGTCCCGTGGGATTTCACTTGTTGTAGGTAAACGCAGAAGAAGAGATTGTTGCAGGAAGTGTGCAAATCGGAGAGTAGTGTGTGAAGACATGGACATTTTTTAGGGGGAAATAAACTTTTTTTCGTCGTGAAGGCATTATCTCCGTGATCGAGTATTCTGGGCTTTCGGTGAAGCGAGCGGTGTAAAAACAGGTAGGCGACAGTACTGTTTTGTACGGTTTTTGCGTACGTATGAGTTGAAAAGGCATGTTGTTGTCACGTAAGGGCCCTGATCATGTTGCACAGACATTTTAATGCATTTTGTGTCTGTTAAGAGGAGCAAAAGGCACTCTTTAGGATATGCCCCCAAGAAGTGTATTATAACTAACTGGGAGCTCTGGCCATTAGCTGCAGGATCTCCAGTTTGCTAGAACCAATTCTGGTCCTTCTTTTTCCTATCGACAGTACTCGGTGACCTCTAGTGATCAAGACTAGGGTAAAAATCTGCTGAAGTTCTCCTTTAATATTTGGTTGCACTCCCGTTGGCAGTGATGACAGCCTCCACACATTTTTTGTAGCCATCTATAAGCTTCTTGCACTTCTCAGCTGGTATTTTCTCCCACTCTTTCTTTGCAAATTGTTCAAGCTCTGGAACATTTGCAGGTTCCTTTTCCCCAATGGCAGATTTCAGCTCATACCAAAGATTTTCAATCGGATTGAGATCAGGACTCATTGCTGGCCATTTTAAAAGGCCATTTTTTCCTTTTCAACCATCCCTGCGTGCTTTTGGATGTGTGCTTTGGGTCTTTGTCTTGCTGGAGGACCCATGATTTTCGACTCAAACCAAGTTCTCTTACACTGGGTAGGACATTTCGCTCTAAAATCTCTTGATAATTCTGATTTCATGATTCCTGTGATATGGTCAAGCCTCCAGTACCAGATGCAGCAAAGCAGCCCCACAGCATTATGGATCCTCCACCATGCTTAACTGTTGGTAGGGTGTTCTTTTCCTTGTAGGCTTCATTGCGCCATCTGTAAACAAACTGTTGGTGTGCATTGCCAAAACTCTATTTTTTTCCCAGAAGGATTGTGGTTTGTCCAGGTACTCTTTGGCAAAGATTAGTCGTTCCTTTTTATGTCTTTCCTCAGCAATGGTGTCTTCCTTGGCCTTCGCCCATGAAGCCCTGTTTGGTTTAGTGTGCAGCGTATGGTACATGTTGAAACCATGACCCCAGACTGTTCCAGGTTGGCCTTCAGGTCTTTGGATGTTTGACGTGGTGTTTTGTCCACCATTCGCATCAACCTTTGGAGACTTCTCTCATAAATTTTTCTCTTCCCCCCACGTCCAGGGAGGTTCTTGACATTTCCATGCTAGGCAAACTTCCTAATAACATTATGCAATGTTGAAACAGGGATGCCAAGGTCTTTGGAGATGGCCTTATACCCTTTGGAGGTCTTGTGTTTGCTAATTATCGCACTTCTGATGTCCTCAGACAGCTCCTTTGTCTTCACCATTGTGATAAAGGAACAGGGGATAACAGATGGCTTTTTAAAGCACGGAAGTCATCATTCATTGGCTAATTCATGTCACATGGGCACAGACAATTTATCACAGGTGATTCACAATGTGTTTCCATACTGATTTACAGCAAAGGGTGCCAATACCAGTGACACAGCAATCTTTAAGTTTTTCTATTTTTTCCTGTTTTAAATTGTTGTACTATCATTTGCTCTTTTGTATCAAACACAAGTTCTCTATAGATCAGAAGTGTTTCACTTGATTAATTTTTTTTCAGAAGATATTCCACATTATGTACTTAAACTTCATGGGTGCCAATAATGGTGAGCAGGACTGTATGATCACATCAGTATGTCAGAGGCTGTGTTGTTCCTGACTGAGTCATCTCCAGTGTTTGTGGGTTGCAGTTTCTTATGTGTACGCTTCCAGTTCAGTTTTGCTCTTCTTCTGTATGTCCTCCAAGGAGGGCGTTGGTGGCGTGCCACATAATGATATTGTCATGTGTGACTTGAAGTAATTACAGCCTCACAGTATCAGGAAACCCCAGAGACACTGACACTTCTCTTCTTTTGTGTCTGTCCTCCTGGGACTAAACCCACTGTGCTTGTTTTAATTCATTGGATTTTCACAGCTGGCAGCCACAGGGAATACTTAGTAGGATAATATGATGATGATGATGATGATGATGATGATGAAGAGAGGGAAGAGTTCACTTGACTTCTGAACAGACAGACAGGTGCGGTAGACTAGCATGCAACCTACGAATACAGTATCCAAGCTGCCAGTGTTAGCCTCCAGCCTGGCTGCAGTTCAGGGGACAGCTGCTGGCCTTGTGTCTCACAACTGACTGTGAGAGCTGAGCAGTTCACATTCTTCTTATCATAGTCACAACAACATAATGTTCCAATTAGTCACAATGCTTTGTTTATTGACACCAAACTTCTGAGAAAAGGAAATAAAAGATAAATTGCTGTTTGTCTGTTAAGCCAAGAGAAAGTGAGAGTGAAAGTCATTTAACATCAACAAACAGGAATGTTGTTCCCCAGTGGAAGGAAGTCATCAAGAATTGAACGTTAAAATCTTAGGCGTTTCTTTATAGATAGTTAAAAGTAGGACATACTCACTTTTACATGCTCCGTTTTAGCTACAGAGCACTAACTAACCAGCTAGCTAATCTACTTTAATCGTTAGCTAGCTAGTTACATATGAAAGCTACTGTTAGCAAAACACTAGCTGATCTACATCCATCGTTAGCTAGCTAGTGTTTTGCTAACATTAGTTTACTTTAATTGTGACTATATATAAATGTCTCTTTTATCTTTTAACCATCTTCAAAATGTGGTTGTCTTTTCAACATCGAGCTTGGCACATAGCAAATCTAATCAAGTAGCTCTTGACCTATTTGAAAAGTGTCCTGAGATAACTTTTGTCTCCAACCTGTTTTCCTCTGAGAGCTGCTTTTACAATATAAAAATGGCCGAGAACTACTCATGTTTTGTTTTTTGTTTTTTGATTTATTCTCATCGCTCATTTCGAACAAACACAATAAGCTTTCTTTTCCTGAACATTTACAATATGTTACTGTCCACATCTCACATTCTGTATTAAAACATCACAAAAATATTATCATCATTGTTATTATTACTACAAATACAGATATTGTTACTTATTAACTTATCATTGTTATATATGTCCATGTCACTGTATCACACTTCACAAAACTATTTACATGCACCAAGACATCTGAAAATGAAATGTTATTATGGATCACTTACAATTTCTACAAACCAAGAATCCAAAACTTTACCCAACACAACCTTTTAAATCATCAATATATCAGTATATTCTAAATGGCGTAATCCACATAAAGAACCACATAAAGAACAAAAATTGCATTCACAATAAAAGTCATTCAGTTCAGCTCAATATTGAGTAGTGAAGGTGTGTGTGTGTGTGTGTGTGTGTGTGTGTGTGTGTGTGTGTGTGTGTGTGAGAATGTGTTCAGAAGTTCAGTCTTTCTTAGCTAGTGAGATGACTGACACTGCAAGGAGTCAACAAGAGAGGTGGAGTGTATCCACTTAAGTTCACTCTTATGGAGTCATTTAAATGTTCATCTGTCAGCCTCTTTCTGAGCTTTGATTTCAGGACATTAATGTCAGAAAAAGCTGACTCACAGAGGTATGTAGACCCAAACAAAGCAGACATTTTCAGAGCTGCTTGGTGAAGATTTTCATAGTTATCTGGCTCTACCAAGCTCCAGAAATGCTGTGAATGCTCCTGAGACTTCAACTGCACATTATTTTGAAGGTTTATAACCTCCATTTCCACAGGATCAACACAGAAAAGTTCAGCCATCTGTCCAGAAATCTCACTTATGTCCACATCCATGAAAGGGTTGGCCATAAATGTCACACAGGGCTCAAGTTTCTCAAAGTCACTGAATCTGTCAGCAAACTCCTGTCCAAGCCTTGATAAGAGGTCACAATACTTGGACACATTTAGAACGCTGGCTGCACCTTTGTGACTGTCCAGCATCTTTGAGACGGACAGGAAGTGCTGAAATCTTTTGTTTTTCACTTGCTGAATGTACAATGACAGTTTTGCACTGAACGCATTGAGAGCACTGATCATGTCACATATATTTTTACCTTTGCCTTGTAACTTTAGGTTCAGGTGGTTAATTTTCTCAGTTACATCGGTCAGGAAAGCAAGATCAAGTAGCCACTCTGCATCAGATAATAGGGTGGTGTCCTCCTCCCTCGTTTCCGTGAATGGCTTGATTTCACCCAGTAAGGAAAGAAAGCGCTGTAGTATCTTCCCCTGACTTAGCCATCTGACCTCGTGGGGAGGAGGAGATCCCCATACTTCGCAGAGCATTCCTCCAGGAACAGCTTGAAGCTCCGGTGTTGCTTTGCCTCTGCTCGAATGGAATTGATGATCCTGATAACAGGCGTCATGACATGGTGAAATCCCATAACTGTTGCGCATATAGCCGGTTGGTGAATGATGCAGTGATAGTTCAAAAACTTTGGAATGTCTGGGTCCGCTTTGCAGTGCGCAATAAATCTGGAGTGACGACCTGTCATTGCAGGTGCTCCGTCAGTTGTTACAGGAACCAGCTTTTCAATAGGGATCTTAGATTACATTTACTGCATTATAAATATCAACTCCCCTGGTTGTAGTTTTCAATGGGAGTAAGATCAAAAACTCCTCTTTGGTGGAAAAGTCATCACCACCCGAATGAAAACAGCCACCTGGGCTGTGTCACTGCGGTCCACAGACTCATCGCACTGAATAGAGAACCATTTGCACCTGTTCATGTCTGATTCCCGCTGTTTTACCGCATCCGCAGACAGCGCAGACACTCTCCTTGCCATGGTATTGGCACCAAGCTGTACATCGGCAATAGCAGACAAAATGTCCGTCTTATTTTTATGGTCCCTGAATAACATTTCAGCCACCGCGGTCATGGCCTCCTTTACGATCCCGCCATCGGTGAACAGCTTTTTGCGCTTCGTTAAAATGTGTGCCACTTTAAACGAAGCCTCTGTTGCTGAATTGGCCTTTTTCGCCGGTTTGGTGAACAGAGACTGTTGCCGTTGAAGCGCTGTCTTCAGCAGACACGCTGGCACCGCAGATCAGACACACACACTTGTCGTTAACATTTGTAAAACAAAATTCTGTCTCCCACTCTTGGTGAAAATGGTACGTTTTAATCCGTTTGTTGGTTTGGACACCTGTCACCATCGTAAACTCCTGCTCATCTCACATCACCACTGACTCATCAAGATTGACAGCAGCGCAACTTTTTGATAGCTAATTGGCAAATAATCATTTTGTGTTGGAAGGGGGCGGGACAACTGTGAATTTTGATTGGACATAAATTTAAGTAGATTTGCCGAGGGACCAATTAAGTTTTCAAATTTATGTATGATTCATTGGCCCTTTGGCGAGCTACTTGGAAAGGGACGGCGAGCTACTGGTAGCTCGGGAGCCCTTGGAGACCCCTGCTCTAGACCATATCCTTATAAAATGGTTACGTAATATTTCTGTATTTCGTCCTTAAAAAGAATACAAGTGTTTCTGTGCTTAAAATCTCCTTTAACCAGAAAGGAGAAGGAGGCTTGCTCTTATTGGAGCCCAGAGCAAAAAAGGGGTGGGACTTCAATTCATGGAGCTACATAAGTTACTAAGTTACTCAGCTTGCTAACTACAGCTGATAAAATCTGAAAATAACACGTATTTCAGCAAAATGCAGAAACCTTTGGTCTTCTGAAGTCCAGAATTGTGATGGTAAAAGTGCCACAGCTGTTACTGTAACCTGCGTAGATGCAGTTCTAGACAATAAAGCTTGACAGCTGTGCTAAGGTGGGGCTTAATGAACGGTCAGTGGTGATGTTTTTAAACCATTGAAAGCCCATTCACCAGTGAAATGTGCTTATATAAAACTATACCTGCATATTTGGTGACGGTGATACCAAAAAACGATTTCTCTTGAGTATCAGTTGTAGAGACCACAGACTGAAAACAAGAATGTCCTTCATAACTTTTAAAGAGTAGTGGGAGGAGTCTGCGTGGAGCTGAGACAAGAAGTCAGCAACAACTACAGCTGGTTGTGATAGGCAGAAACACCTGTAAATCAGGCAAACAACTTCCAAAACATGCCACCAAGACACAGAAAACGGGGATAGAATGTCCTTTGAAATAGGATGAATCAATGAATCAGTGTGTTGTGAGAGGGATTTGGAGGCAGCATATGTAGTGTTACTTTACTTTGGAGATATTTGGAGATTAGGTGGATGATGGTCAGTTCAGTTTAGCTGAATTCTACCCCCAACAATCATGTAGGTCATTGTTAAGTCAGTACTAACTTACATAAGACATCAGCCATGATTGCTAAAATTAAGATAAGTGACTGAGGGTGCGTGTGAAAGTGAAAGAGCAGGCGATGCATTTAACATAAGGCAGCTTGAAATTTGACATAGCAGCCATGAATGTTTCATTAGATCCACAGAGTTTATTAGCCTGTGTGCATGTGTTTAGTGTGTGTGGGAGAGAGCGAGCAGTGGGGTGTGGTGGCAAGCTCAGCTTCACCAATATGATGAAAAGGCACTGTGACGTTACATCATACTCTCTGATCATGTTTTACATCCTTACACGTGCTGTCCTCCACAGTTTGGCACTGTCACTCTGTTCTCTGTTCCCCTGTCTCCCTGTCTTTGTGGTGGTGCAATCTGCAGAGCCTAATAGCAGAGGGGTGTGTGTGTGTGTGTGTGTGTGTGTGTGTGTGTGTGTGTGTGTGTGTGTGTGTGTGTGTGTGTGTGTGTGTGTGTGTGTGTGTGTGTGTGTGTGTGTGTGTGTGTGTGTGTGTGTGTGTGTGTGTGTGTGTGTGTGTGACTCTAACACAGGTGTTGTGTCCTGTCACACTTCTCTGTAAAGACTTCAATCTGCAGGGCTCTGCTAAAGAGAACCCTTTGACATTTCCAGTTTCAAACAGCTATTATAAACAGCTGATATACTGTACATTACCAGACACAATGTTAAAATGGTTCTTATTGACTCTCAAGGGATCACTACGATGTGGGAGACCTGCCAGCACTAGTGCTAGCAATCTTCTCCACAGGTTCTGATTACCTTCTTACTGAGGTGTTCCACTGGAGACAGCCCCGAGTTAAACAATTGCTCAACACAGCACTGCACAGAAACACAGGAATTTGAAAGCGATTGTAAAGTTATCACAGTGACAATCAGTTGAGAGTTCATCCCTATATAATCTATCGTGTAGTAGCTAATCATATGATTAGGCATGGGACCACATGAAAATTTCATGTTATGATTATCTTAGCTAAAATAACTGTGATACATGATATTATCACAATCATGAAAATTAACTTCATACTTTAAAAATGGCATTGAAACAAACTGAAGCACATATATTTATTGCTTCAAAGATAGGAACCACATCTTATCTTTTATAATTTATCTGTCCCAATAATTATCATGTAACCCTAAAATCAATATTAGACTGTATGTTGGAGAGCAAGAAAGCTTTTTCAAGTCAAGCCATATGAGGATATTCACGATTATCCAGATTCACAATTATCACAATAATGGAAATTCACCACAATACATTTATATGGTTTTTTTATTGCGATACACAGATAGCAGACCCTCAGAAGTATCCGTGTTGTGTCCCTTGACCTATAGATGCACCACATTTATATAATGGGACATTTGAATGTGAGCATTGAGTATTGAGAATCGATACAATATCACAAAATAAAATATCCCAATATGATATTTTTCAATATTTTCTAACACCTATAATATAAATACCAGGTGTAACTGAAAATGTATCCATACACACACACACACACACACACACACACACACACACACACACACACACACACACACACACACACACATTATACTTAAAAGAATTTATAGTAATGGCTGCAGTTATCAGAGGTTTCATTCTGCACTGTAGACCCTTATACTATAATCCACAATAATGACAACCTGCCATATGAGGCTCTGTTGAAATGGGACAAAGTGAGTCTCTGTTTCTTCCGTACCAGCTGTTGAGAAGCCTTGAAAGTTTGTCCTGCATCAAGTATTTTGGTCTTTTACAAACACAGAGTTTTATTGACAGTAGAAGTAGAAGCAACTGGAAATAAGTAATGAATAAAAAGAGAAATTCTGTGAAACAAAGAGACAGCAGAGTGGTGAGTATGACATGGCTGACTGATGGAATTAGTTTCGTGGAAAGGGACATTCCACACTCTTTGCCAAAGAGTACCTGGACATTCCAGAGGTTTTGTAATTCTGGTCCATTAATTTAACTATCAATATTTTTTATTTCAGATGCAGAAATCTAAAAAAGAATGTAAAAACCATTTTACATGAATTCACAATAGGGATGTTATGATACACTCAATTATGATTTTCTCATAATTTATTTTAACAAAATGAGATTGAAGACAAATTATGATTGAAAAAGATTCCTTTATTTCTGGGACAACAATCTACAAAATATATTTTCTCTAATATTTCTTTATCAAAGAATCCTTTTTCATTTCTAAGGGAGGATATAAACTGCAAAACAATGCATATTTCCTTTTCTTTGTAAGTGAAACTAAAGATATAACCCTGTCAACTACAGAAAAATATTTCTTTCCATGTCTTGCCTGTAATCTTTTTACCATTACCTGTCTTTACCTGTAGCCGCTATGTCTTTGCCACCTTGAAGATGTTACTGATGTAAGGGATGTAGGATGTCCAACAAGCAAAGTCAAAAGTAGGTATCAAAAAGAATGTCACGATTCATTTTTCATCTCACCGAGTTGAATCTTTACATATCAGAACCACCACTCAGAAAGAAAAAGATTTAGTATGAGGAACTATAATGCAGTAAGACATGAAGTTTTTAATAAGACACATCATTGGACAGAGTATTGAGTGAAAATAAACAGAGTGCTGTGCATTTAGCTGCAGCCATGCTACTTCCTATAGCTGAGCAGCTGGTTGAGCGAGGGAGCAGGTGGTCTTTAAAGGAAGGGAGTCACACCTTCAGAGCCCTGTGGTGGTGTGGAGGGGGTGCTGACAGGCTGCACTACCAATGTGGGTTTGTCACGTGCACACTTGTGTTTCTATATTCTTCCGGCAGCTTCTGTGTCTACTTCAGTGCACACTTCAGCAGTGTTTGAACTGAAGCAGCAGAGGGTGTGGATACTGTACGACAAAAGAAAATACGGGACTTTAATAAAGTCATTTTGAAACCGGTTCATTCAGACCGCTAATCCTGGCCGTGTTAGTAGTCACACCGTCAGCAGTGTGGTAATATTGCAGGCCTGCAACTCAGTTACACCCTGCTTGAATCAAATACTGTAGTGCTTACAGATTCCATTAATAGTTGAGTAACACAGAGCCAGAGCAGCCATTTAACTGCCTGATAGTGGAGATAGAAACAATCATCAACACCTTATTTACTCTTTTTCCCAAAGCCCAAGGTGCCTGTTCAGATAGCTTGTCCAAAACCCAAAGATCTTCAGTTTGCAATCCTTAAAGACCACAGTAACGGTATGTATCTCCATACACTAATTATTCTGTCAATTCAATTAAGAAATGGTTTCAAATAACCTCACAGTACCATACTTTGCATTTACGGTTTCACTCTCCTCCTCCATGTTTTCTTGTCACTCTCTTCCTCAGTGGTAGTCGGCAGACCGGCTCACTGCCACCAGCTGTCGTTCTGTCACGTGAGAACAGAAGCTTTGACAAAAACAAAAGAGAATGTCAGTATATATGGCAACGTTTATTAACGAGATATGTGTAATCTTCAACTGGCTCAGGGTCCCACCTGGGATTCAAGGAAGAATTCAAGGAATTCACTGAGGAGATTCTTGTGTTTGTAGACTGGTGGCAACAAGGGATGTGTGGTGTGTGGTGGTAGGACGGAGCAGATGGAGGGGGAGGGGTCTCTGTTGTCTCACTGAAAACCTTGTAGTTCCTAAGACAGATCTTAAATAACTGAATGACATCCATTCTCCAGACTGTGGTAATGTGGTATGAGTCCTCCCCTCTCCTCTGTCCCCACTCCTCTCTGTGTTCTACCCTCCAGCATCAAGCCTGCTGGCCTTCACAGGGACACCGATTAAGCCAATTGAAAGCACATAAAGCAAAACAAAAGGCTGAGTGAAAGGAGAGGCCTGAGTCCCAGTGGTGTTCAGCCAAGAGGGAATAACACCAGTGGATTGTGGATGAGGTCTGGACACCATACTCTGGATCCATGTGGAGTAAAGCTCCATCTGCTGAATTCCATCAAAAAGGCTGTTTTTGTTAATTTGGTGTCTTTTAATATACCTACTAGACTTGTTTAACAAGTTGGTGGATGCAATGTGTTATTGATAAATTCCAAATAATATACATTTTCACATCACTAATTTCATCAGCAAAACATAAGGGTCCTGCCATACTGCTGTCAATGAAACTCAACATTTCCTGCACAGATATTTCACACTAAAGTCTTCCACTGACTAAAGGAGTATAATCACTCTATTTCCTGGTAGGCTTTAATAATAAATCTACAGGAAGAACTGATAAGCCAAAATAAGTAGAGTATTCTTTAAGCAGCAAAAGGTTGTCCCAGGAGTAGGAAAATCTCATTTAAAATCTATATATTCAAGAATTCAAGGTTACTTAATTGTCATTTATAATGCAGGGTTCTATAATGGAATTTAGATTGTAGTTTCCTTTATGCTACTGTTAAAAGAAATATATATATATATATATATGTGTATTTATATGTGTGTGTGTGTGTGTGTGTGTGTGTGTGTGTGTGTGTATAAAAAAAAAAACAAAAAAACTTCCCTCTCACCCTCTTGGGGTGGTATCTGTGTGTCATCCTCAAGCTCGGGCCCTCTACCAGAGGCCTGGGAGTTTGAGGGTTCTGCGCAGTATCTTTGCTGTTCCTAGGACTGCGCTCTTCTGGACTGAGGCTTCTGATGTTGTTCCTGGGATCTGTTGGAGCCACTCATTGCCCCGAGTGCTCCCACTACCACGGGGATCACGCTCGCCTTGATCTTCCACATCTGCTCCAGCTGTTCTTTCAACCCTTGGTACTTTTCAACCTTTTCGTGTTCCTTCTTTCTGATTTTGGCATCTGCTGGTATGGCCACATCTATCACCACCGCCTTCTTCTGCTCCTTGTCTACCACCACTATGTCCGGTTGGTTGGCCAGTCTGGAAGCTGAAGTCCCACAGCACCTTGGCCCTGTTGTTCTCAGCCACCTTCTGTGGTGTGGCCCATTGGGATTTGGGTACTTCTATTCCATACTGGGTACAGATGTCCCTGTACACTATTCCAGCCACTTGGTTGTGTCTCTCCATGTACGCTGAACCGGCTAGCATCTTACAGCCTGCTACTATGTGCTGGACTGTCTCAGAGGCATCTTTGCATAGTCTGCACCTTGGGTCAGATCTACTCTTGTAGATCTTGGCCTCTATGGCTCTTGTACCTAGGGCCTGTTCTTGTGCTGCCATGATCAGTGCCTCTATGCTGTCTCTGAGTCCAGCCTTTTCCAGCCATTGGTAGGTCTTCTTGATATCAGCCACTTCTTCAATTTGGCTGTGGTACATGCCATGTAGGGGCTTGTCCCTCCAGGTTGTCTGCTCCTCTTCCTCCGCACTCTTATTGGGTTTCTGTTGCCTGAGACATTCACTTAGCAGTTCATCCTTGGTGGCCATTTTTCTGATGTATTCTTGGATTTTTGATGTTTCATCCTGGATAGTGGCCTTGATGCTCCCTAGTCCTCGGCCTCCCTCTTTCCGCTTAGCGTACAGTCTCAGGGTGCTGGATTTGGGGTGAAACCCTCCGTGCATGGTGAGGAGCTTTCTTGTCTTGATATCTGTGGCTTCTATCTCCTCCTTTGGCCAGCTTATGATCCCAGCAGGCTATCTGATGACTGGTAGTGCGTACATGTTGATGGCTTGGATCTTGTTCCTGCCATTCAGCTGACTTTTCAGGACCTGCCTTACTCTCTGGAGGTATTTGGTTGTGGTTGACTTCCTTGTGGCTTCCTCATGGTTTCCATTAGCCTGTGGGATACCAAGGTACTTGTAGCTGTCTTGGATATCACCTATGTTGCCCTTTGGTAGGTCAACCCCTTCAGTTCTGATCATCTTGCCTCTCTTTGAGACCATCCGGCCGCACTTGTCCAATCCGAATGACATCCCTATGTCGTTGCTGTAGATCCTGGTGGTGTGGATCAGTGAGTCGATTTCTCGCTCATTCTTGGTGCACAGCTTGATGTCATCCATGTAGAGCAGGTGGTTAATTGTTGCTCCACTTCGGAATTGGTACCCGTAACCACTCTTCGTGATGATCTGACTGAGGGGGTTCAGGCCTATGCAGAACAGCAGTGGTGTGTGTGTATTATATATATATATATATATATATATATATATATACATATATATATTATTCAAAGTATGATACATACGTCATACATAAAAATAAAACCAAATACTATTTTGAATGATGAGGATGAATTGAGCAGTCTCACAGCCTACACATATAGGGGAAAAACAAAAAAAGAGCTTCTCATTAAATGTTGTTGTTACATCAAAGAGTGCAATATGGGACAACAGGTAGCTTAATATTCATATACATACAGATCCCACTGATATTTGTAACATTGCAAATAACTAAAATCTAGCTTTGGAGCATATCCTTTCTCAACAGTATGTGATTCACTCCTTATGTTTAATGCTTTAAAAAACAACAACAAGCTAATATTTTTTTCAATATTTCTATATTAAGCAGTCATTAACAAACCCCATTTCCCATAAGCCCTAGACCTTTGTAGGCTACAAGTTATGGCTCAGCTGACAATGACAGTAAATACATTATATATACAGTATATAAAACCAAATAATATGTTTTCCTTAGAAATACAGCCGCTTCAAGATCTCAGCTCGAATTCAAGGAATTCACTGAGAAGATTCTTGTGTTTGTAGCTAATCAGCACACTGGGTAGTCTGCCCGCTCATACAGTGACACATACAGTATGTGTTACATGTGTGTGAAACACCATGTAGACTTAATACTTACTGCTAGTATGGATGGCCACATTGCATCACTGTTATAAGATTTAAAGCAGTGTCCAGATTGTCTCCCAGTTCTTCCAGTAGCTACCTGTTAATGTTAAGGGAATAGTCCTCGAGCAGATCTGGTAGAAAATGAATACACCTCCACACACACACACACACACACACACACACACACACACACACACACACACACACACACACACACACACAATCACGTTCTGATCAGAATATTTATTTTGAGATAATAATTATCTCTAATCAGAATTACAGAACGAGAACCAAACAGTGTAGAAGGGTTCAGAAGAATGGAACAACGCAAGGACAATAAAATCTAAATTCTAAAGACAATGAAAATAACACAGAAGATGACGTGACTCCGATCCAGAAATGCATTTTTTCTACAAGCAGCCAATCAGATGTCTCACTCCTTTACAGCCAATCACATGATCTCATGATTTCTGTGTCAAAACTCCCATATCATTTGGGCTCTACTTTATGTAATTTTTTTATGTGACCATGCCAAACATTTGATGGTTCCAGGTTCTAAATGAGATGATTTATTGCTTTTTTTTGGTCTTTCATTGTTGTAAATTGGAACATTTGGGGGTTTTTGCACACAAAACAAGACATTTAATTGTATAGTTATTCAGAACCTGCAGATTCATTGATAATGAAAATAGTCATTAGAATTTCCCCATTGTGGGACAAATAAAGGAATATCTTATCTTAACAGCCCTACAAGTAAGTGAACCACAAATGACCCTTGATGTACTGTATGTGTTGGTAGGGAAGAGATGTGAGAAGTTAATTTGGGTAAAAGTGACTCAAAGTGAATCAAACTTGTGCTGAGATAATCATCAGGATGGAGTCAAAGTCAGTGTGGATATCACTAATTGGGAATTTGATAGCTGTTGTTAATTTGTTTGTGCTGCTTCACAGTTTGCTCAATTACAACGCCGCAATTTAGAAAATCATTACAGTAATTTCAAGTCTTTGGAGTCCTTTTGACAGCTGATATACTGTACAAATAGTTTGGAGGGTTGTATTGTTTCTTATCCAGACCAAAAATCTAAAGCTACAGAGCAAAAGTTTGAATGGATTTAAAGGTCCAGTGTATAACATTTAGGAGGATCTATTGTCAGAAATTTAAAATAATTTTCATAGGTATGTTTTAATCAGTGTTTAATGAATTATTGTGTGTTTGTTACCTTAGGATAAACCGTTTTGATCTACAGAGGGAGCAGTCCTTATCTACAGAATCTGCCATGTTTCTACAGTAGCCCAGAACAGACAAACCAATCAAGGATTTGTCAAGGCTCTTTGGTCAAGCTACATAGAGAATAAATGAGCAGAGGAAGCGATGTAATTGAGAACTAAACAGTGAATCAGAGAAATAAAATGCTATTTTTGGATTGTTTTACAGCGGTTACGTTCTAAGGTCCAAATAAACACAGCCACATCTCCACACAACCCTGCAGGAAGGAGCCGTATTTTTGGATTTTGTGTGAAAACCCTGCATGCTGCCCAAAGGTTGATACCCAAAAACATCCCACACACAGCAAAATAAGAAAATACCGGCAGAGGGCTGCAGGGTCTCTGCAGATACACACACTGTCACACACTTCTAGTGGGTCATAATTGGTGACTGAGTAGGATTCTGTTTGTATGATCTACTAGAGAAGACATTTGAGCTGTTTCAAGTAACACATCTCAAGTGCTAGTGAAAACAACCTGCTGCGAGTGAGAGACTGCTGTGAGAAGCATTTTTTATTCACACACATTAAAGTGTGACAGAGGAGGTGGTGAGGGAGGAACCTCTTTGGGTCAGATGACATGGGACTCCAAGCTCTCCCTAAATCCCCCTCACCACTTCAAACACTGTGTGTGTGTGTGTGTGTGTGTGTGTGTGTGTGTGTGTGTGTGTGTGTGTGTGTGTGTGTGTGTGTGTGTGTGTGTGTGTGTGTGTGTGTGTGTGTGTGTGTGTGTGTGTGTGTGTGTGTGTGTGTGTGTAAAAAGAGCAGATAATGACAATGGAGCAAAGAACAGCAAACTTGACTGAGAGCCTCATGAACGGAGAGTGTGAGAGAATCAGGATAGAAGAAGAAGAAGAAGAAAGGCAGAGAGACCGAGGGGACATGTGATAGGGCAGCAGATGCTCAGTCAGCTGTCTAGCTTGTAAAGCATTGATTGTGGTTGCTCGTGTTGTAAAGGCCAGCAGTATGACTGACTGTGAAGCCGCAGCGCTGTAGCTACATCACACCTAGCACCTCCGCTGTATGGCTGTCACAATCAGTGCTGTGTGCAGCCTCAGGAGGGCTGCTGCCTTCTACCTGTGGATACAGTCAGACAGTTAGAGAGTGTGTGAGTTCATTTGGGCACAAAGTCCCATTTGTTTGCTCATACACAATGTTAGGTAACTAACAGTTGGAGCACTTGTAGGTTGGAATGGACATGGAATAGAATAGAGTGCCATGTATATGTGAATTGGTTAGATGAAGAGCTGCAGAAACCTGTAATTAAGCTGAATGTTATCTTTTACCTCAGCTGTCATGTGGACACAGGACAGCAAGATGTGTAATATCCAAATCACAGAAGCTGCACTTAGTTTGATAAAGGTAAAATGTCCTGCATTATAATGGTAAATGGACTGTACTTATATAGCGGCTTTGCGCTGTACACTACATGCCACACTCACCCCATTCACACACATTCATACACTGATGGCAGTGGCTGCCATGCAAGGTGCCCACCAGAACGGAAACTAATCATTCATACACTGATGCACAGCATCAGGAGCAATTTGGGGTTCAGTGCTCAAGGACAGTTTGACATGCAGCGAGAGGGGCCGGGGATCGAACCACCAGCCTTCTGATTAATGGATGACCCGCTCTACCTCTGAGCCACAGCCGCCCCATACTGTAGTTCCACAGTGATGTCCTGGCCTACAAATCTTGTAGATGTAAGAAAACATGTTTGTTTGGGACTGTCAAAATAATCGCAGTTGGGCATCAACACTGAAGGTTTATTACAGCTAGGTCAGAGGTGGTTCTAGGAATTTTTAAATTGGGTGGTGAAGGGATGTCTAGAGATGTTCAGAATGTGTCTTTTAAGGACCAGTTTGTAGGATTTAGTGGCGAAGTTGCAGATTGTATTTGGTGACCTAAGAATGAGAATGGGTTCGGTTTGTCCATTTTGAACTACTGTAGAAACATGGCAGATTCTACAGAAGAGGACCCGCTGCCTCTGTAGATAAAAACAGCTCATTCTAAGGTAATGAAAATACAACAATTGTTATTTTCAGGTGATTGTACGCTAATGAAAACATACCTATGAATATTATATTCCATTTCTGACAATAGATCCTCCTAAATGTTACACACTGGACCTTTTAATAATTAGACGACACACTGAAAGAGTTCTGGTCATGTATTAACGTGATGTGATTCGGTACAAAAAGGACCAGCAGGTCACAGGTGATCAGGTTCATCCTATATCTCCATGTGCACGCCTATAAGCCTTTTCTCCTTTGTCTTCTTCACCGTCTGAATGTGTCTCAGAGCACACACACTCTCACACAGATAACAGTATTTAATCTTGATTAAAATCAGTCTTAGACTGCTGAATGCTGCTTAGTAGAGCAGAAAAGAGAAATGAAGTGGAGGAGGACATGGGCAAAAAAGACAAACCTTAGTGGCACAACAGAATCACTGCAGAAACACAGAGAGAACAAAAGCAGCATGTGTTCATGAGCATAAGTCAATTCAAATGTATGTAAAAGATACAAGAGGCCAAAAATACGTTGTTATTTAAGGAGCATCCAGTATGTGTTTTTTGAAGTTTTAATGTAATGTACAAAGATTTAAGTTTATAGAAAAATAAGAAATTGGCTTTAAAACTCTTTAACTGCAGGCCTAAACATGGAACATTAGGATTAATGTTCTCACTGTTCAAAAGGTATTAGCCAAAATCTATTTTCTACAGTTATTTCTAACTTCCTGGAATTACAAGAGTGAACATTTATGTCTCAAATCAGATCTATGTGGACATGTTTTCGACAGATCCTGGTATAACATTAACCAGAGAACATTTTTTCATTTTAGGTGTTTCTGAATTAACATTAATTAGCTACAGCTGGTCTAGTCTGCTGCCACTGATGTTTGTCATTTCAACCAGCAGCAGCAGTCGGCTAAACAGAAGAAGCTGCTACATATATGGTTACCACTGGTCTTTACTAATAAAGAAATGATGGGTGATAAGAGATTCATTTGCATCGGTGCTTATTGAATCCAGGTATTTTCCTGCCCGGGAAATATATCCAAATTGGACATAGATATCGGAACCCATTTCTAACATTAAAGACCTAAAGCAGAGTTTGTTCACTCCATTATGGCTAGTCTGTCTGTGTTTCAGTTATTTTTCAGTCATCCACCACATGCGCATTTATTCTTTGCTTCTATTTTAATCAACACAACTGTCTACAGAGGTGAACAGTTTGTGGTTCCCTCAAATGTATGCATGTAACTTTGACCAGAAGCAAATTTTTAAAAAAACCTGTTACTATGTTTTTCTGAACACTACCACTGATTGATGGCCTCCTAGTCTTGCTGTCTTTTTCTTGCACGGTAGTCAATAGGAACTGATAAACAGTATCAGTAATAATGGCTACTAACAATATCAAGAGTAGAATTACCAACCAAATGCTTACCTATCCCCAGTCTGAGGTTATCCTACAAGGTTTTTGCTATCTGCTCATAGGATGGGTCATGTTGGCTACTGTCAGTGTGTTAGAGACTCTCCACAGCCATAATGAGCTGGGCCTGTGGCCAGGAGACATAGAGGAGCCCAAAGTGAACACTGGAGGTCCCTGGAGACAGAACATAGCACTTTCTCTTTCATACTGACCGGACATGTTGTGGTGCTCACTGTCTGAATGTACAGATGATTGATGTTGTTTTCCTATTTCCACATTTTGCATTTACAGTAAACTTTTTTTTTCTGTTTTTCTGCCTGCTTATCTGTCTGTCATCACAGACCTACCGTGTAATGGTGCGTTCTTTTTTCCCACCAAACTCGATCTGCGAGTCGGTTTCCTGAGTTACGAACCTGAGAGTTGCAAATAGAACGCCCCTGAGGTCGTATACGACTCGTCAAGTCGTGTGAGCTCAGAGGACCCCGAGTTCAGTTACCAAGATGGCTACTCCGAGCATCACATTTAGTAAACATTGTGGTTTTCTACTATTTTAAGCACATTTGTCTTTGTTGTAACCAAATGAAGAAGTCGTACACACAGCGCTGTATACTGTTACCTATAGGCATGTTGCTACAGTCTTATTATGTGTTAAATACACCTCATTAGTTATTTTGTAGCTTGTGCAGCTGAAATTGGCTAGAGACGCGCCATGTTGCTATGACAACAATGCCGAGTCTTGAGCAGAAAGCAGAGCAGTAGCGTAACGTTAACGTTAATCAAAACAGAATATTCAGATATCAAACTGTGTGATATGATTGTGTAATATGTAATGAACATGTGAAATCCGCGGTGGGTGCCCCGTAAACCAGATAATCACTATACACGTTACGAAAACGTCCAAACTGCCTATTGCAACCAAGCTCGTCGTGTTGTGTGCCAAACAGAATGCAAAAACCCGCGGTTATTCGTTTTCCAACACGGATGTGACGTCACTCTCGAACTGCAAGTCGCGATTACAAGACAAAACGAACACACCATTAGCCACAGGCTGAAAAAGCTTTGAGTGATTTTAGTGGTGATCAGAATGAGATTTGATTGCAAGGCATTAACTAAACAGAAATAATACAGCACATTGTTACATCATGTTGTCTTAAATAGCGTAAATATAAATATTTATCTAACAACTGTACTCAAAGCTGCTTGATGATCAGATCTTAAGGCTGCAGTCACATTGAAGTGCTCTGCTGTAACATCCTTGCTGTCTTTGTCTGCCTGATGTGTCAGTATGTGTAAGACTGAGGGTTGTGGTGCTGTTATCTGTCCTGGCAATAGATGAGAGGAAGAGCTGGAGCCTCCAGCAGACATAATCAGATAGAGTTAAGGAAATCTTATCAGTGAAACAGATTTACTGTAAGTCTCATACTGTGTTTCAAACTATATGGCACTGGGATCAAATAAGATCTAGTGTTTGAGAATGTATTGATCAGTGACAGGTCTGTCTCAGTTAAAACATTCTTGTGAAATTTCTCCCAGGTTAGTCGAGCTTAATTGGAAGAGGAAACAAAGGCAAACAGTAATTTATGACATCAGTACCAAATGTATTTAGATGTATCTGCAATATCAATAAAAGCGAGGAAATCAGTATACAGGAAACCAGAAGAGTACAAAGCAACTACTCTCTGTGCAATGTCATCAACATGCCCACTCGCTTGCTGTGAATTCTCCAGACAGTAACCTGCTCTATTCACACAGGGATCAATCGGACATTACGTGGTCTTCGGAGCTGGCCGGGTGAAGACTGTTCACAGTGTCTGATTTGGAAATTTGTGATCACACATTCAGCTTGTACGGGCACTGTCTAAAAAGGTTCAGGGTAGCGGTGCATGTATGAATAGAGCTTAAAGGACCAGTGTATATATAAATACATATACAGTATATGTATTTAGTGGCATCTAGCGGTGTAGTTGCTGATTACAAGTTCAGTGTTCTTTTCCCTTCCAAGCACAAAGGAGAGACTATGGTGGCTGCAAAGTGTGTGAATAATGTGAATTGCTATTATATATCTACAGCCAGTGTCTGGTTTGTCCATTCTGGGATACTGTAGAAACATGGCTGACTCGGTAAAAGACGACCATTTTATTAAATGTAAAATGAGTGACAAACAGCATTATAAAGAAGTACTGTAGTACTAAAGAGATGCCCCGGCCTACAAATCTATTCCAAGATAACAAAAACCCAGCGACTCTTATTTTCATGATTATACACTAATGAAAAACATTAGAACCGTATCTTCCAATTCTGACAATACTATCGCAATAATCCTCCTGAATGTTACACTCTGAACCTTTTTTTTTTTTTTTTTTTTTAAATGGCCTTGGGGCACCCAGATCTTGCTCACCTGGTAGAACAGGCACCCCATGTACAAAGGCTGAGCTGTTTCTGCAGCGGCCCAGGGTTTGAATCCGACCTGTGGCCGTTTTCTGCGTGCCATCCCCTCTCTTTTCACCCCTTTTCTGTCTATCTTCAGCTGTTCTAGCCAATAAAGGGGAAAAAGCCCCAAAAAACAATATTAAAAAAAAAGGAAAGAATATTAATTCACTACACATGCATGTACAGACACATACATGCATTATGGGATAATGTGTGTGTGTGTTTTGTGTGTGTTTTTTTTTTTTTTGTGTGTGTGTGTGTGTGTGTGTGTGTGTGTGTGTGTATGTGTGTGTTCGCAGGGCCTGTGTTACCCTCAGACCTTATTGGTAAATGGTAAATGGACCTGTACTTGTAAAGCGCCTTTCTAGTCTTCCGACCACTCAAAGCACTTTTACACTACATGCCACATTCACCCTTTCACACACATTCACTCAGTGATGCACTGCATCACAAGCAATTTGAGGTTCAGTATCTTGCTCAAGGATACTTTGACATGTGGCGGGAGGAGCTTGAGATCAAACCCACAACCTTTCGATTAGTGGACGACCCGCTCTGCCTCTGAGCCACAGCCGACCTAGTGTAGCTTACCTTCTTCCCCCTGAACAAGATAGAAGTGTTCCCCTGCTGATTATTCCTTTTCATTTGCATAATAAATGGTTATGGTTACATTTCTTCTTTTGCAGCAGTGCTGTTTTTTTTTACTTGAATCTAAATTAGAAGTAAGGGGTGTGTGTGTGTGTGTGTGTGTGTGTGTGTGTGAGAGAGAGTGGAACAGGGAGCTGAGCAAAAACATGCACTTCACATTAAACAAAAAGGCACACCTGAAAAAAAAACACATGAAGGCAATTTGAATAATAATGCAAGAAATGCACATTGTCTTATTGTTCTTGTTGACAAAGTAGTAAAATCACATCTTGATGAATAAAAATAAATGATCCGACATTTAATAACAGGAAACAGTCAAATGTTTAGTATTTTTGCTTAAGAAACAACTTAAATGAAGTTATGCGAATAGTTTTGTTTCAGCTCTAATCTTGAATGAAAGCATGCATGTCATGCACTTGCTTACATGAGTCTTCATCAATGTATCTTTATTAGTCGAACATCAAAGTAGAGTTATTATGGTTTTGTATTTGTCATTAGTTTTTAGTTTTATTTAATTTTAACTTCTGTTTTCAAATCAGTTTAGTTTCAGCTAGTTTCCAAAGTGGGTCTGCTCATTTAAGTTTAGTTTTTATTAGTTTCAATGTTTTAGTTTTTTATAGAATATGGGGGTCAATTGACAGGGGCAAGATTTAATATTTTATTTTATTTCGGGTAGCTAAAAGAATTTTTCACACCTAGATTTGTTTTTTAGTTCAGTTTTAGTGAACTATAATAACCTTGCATTACATCATTAGAGATGGGAATCAAGAACCTCAAACGTCAACGTCTCAAATTGTTTAATCCATTGGAATCACATTTCTCCGAGCTGATCAATTCTTTTATCAATTCATTTTAGATGATGACAGACTGTTGCTACAGTTAGCTCCCAGGCTCTAGGCCTTTTTCTATCCTGTGTTTAGACTCAGAGACAATAAAACAAAACCTGTGTAGGCCTAGTTTTTTTCCCACGTAGAAAATTGATCAGAAATCAGTAAGGTAATCGATCAAAAATTGGGCCAATAATCCACAATGGCATTGCTATCAGTAATATCTTATCAATTCCCATCCTTATACAGCCTACTGTGCCTCTCTCCTGTATTTCACTGAGCGTGTCAGCTAAAATCAGCTGAGAATTCACTAAAATTAGACAGTTGCTAAAAATAGATTTCATTGGCCACATGCCAAAGAAAATTGTTAACTGTGAAGAACTGTGTAAAATGATCATGTTGGCAAGTACATTTGCAGAATAATGTGTGTGCGCATGCAGGTGTGGAGGTGAAGCTGCATTGGTGTGTGTGTGTGTGTGTGTGTGCGTATGTGTGTGTTCACTATAGATTTAATCATACTAACAGCTGGTGTATCCTGCTAAACTAATTCATATCCTCACTATCAAAGCCTGTTTTGTGCACACCCGCTGAGCTGTAGTGAACAGGTGTGTGTGTATGTGTGTGTAACCTATGCTCCTGGCTGTGATGATGGAGGCAGAGGATTTAGAAGTGAGGAAGAGTGACGGAGCAGGAGATACAGATGATAACACTATTCCATGCACAATGAAAAACAGTTAAATAAGCATTAAAACATTTTTGAACTGGATGACAGTCCATTTTTGAGATTATTAAAATTAATTAATTAAAAAATTGATTATTAAAAACGTACCCTAAATAAAGAAATTAATCGATTAGTTGTTTGGTCCATGAAATGTCAGAAAATGGTGAAAAAAATGTTGATCATTGTTTCCCAAAGCCCAAGTGATGTCCATAAATGTCTTGTTTTGTCCATACACAAAGATATTCAGTTACTTTCATAGAGGACTAAAGACTTATTACGCTTAACCATCTAAGAAGTCGTCATCACCACTGTTTCACCAATCAAAACTACTTGGCAGGTGATTGGATGAAACATCTGTCTATCCCCATCTATCTTGGCAAACTTCAACCAATCAGATCGACGAACCACATAGGGGGGTCAAACTTTGAGGGAGAAGGAGAAAAGCCTTCAGTGCTGTTCTTTACTCTTTTTTCAATGAAGAAATATTCCGCAATAAAAAATGATGCTAGCAGCATCTACGCTAACCTCTTTAGCAGCCTCCATTGTTTTTTTGGAGCATACAGTCACTTATGCTCATTAAAAAAAGCTCATAGCTTGAAGCCTGGCAATTTCGTGATCTTGCGATTCCAGCTGCCTCACAAAGTAAAGTTAGCACAAGTATATTTGAATTATTTCTGGAGTTATAGAGTTAAAGGCTCAACAGTGTGATGATTCCATAATTAAATGTGATACTTATTAGTACTGGATAGGAGGTGAATTAGCCAGGCCTTATCTGTTCTTCTGTCCTTGTCCAAGACCCTCATCCTTTTCATGCCTTATAAAGTGTTGTCAGACTGCTCAGTAGTCTCCCAGCAACAGTGTTGCAGTGATTTTAGTGAGAGAAATGCCCTGGCAGAAGAACTGCAAACTGTGCAGACTGAACTTTCTAAGAGGAGGGTAGAGGATCACTCAGCAGTGCCAGGGTCAGGGTTTCTATTCCCTGATTAGGATGTTGCTTTATTGCAATGGAGGTCTCACACTGGATCCACCTTATTGAAATCTCTGACGTCTCTTGACCCTAACCCATTGGACACAGGGAAATCACTTTGTTCCTGGGTAGAACTAATAGCCTTTAATTTAATTAACCCATAATTCACTTTATAATGAACCAATAACGCACAGTGCTTTCTTCAGTTGGGTTAGGTGAAGTACTCCTGATTCAGTTTGGAAGCATTCTCTGCAGTGGTCTCTCTGGGAAATCTTTCCGGGGATTTTTCCGCCTCCTTTAAAACCAACTAGCTGTGAAAACATCCTGGGACGGTTCCGTTGGAGATTTGATTCTCACAGAGGTCATCAAGGCTGGAGCTGTGTGCACACAGCTCTGAGCTCTGGGTCAAAGCATTACCCACAAACAATATGGTAGCATGTGTGTGCCCAGGCCCAGTAGAGGAGCCTCATGCCAACACTAGAAACCACAGTACAGATGTCCAATCAGCAGGATGCTCCAAGATCAGATTAGATTAGAGACAGGGAGAGGCAGACACAAAGAATCTGCATCTGAATGAAGCTGAGCAATGTCTCCAGCTGGTGGGTGACACAATTGTGCCTAGAGTGGTGCTTGGTTTTGATCTGCCACTTTAGGGTTAGCACTTTCTAGTCTTACAGTTTGATCCTAGGTTTTTTTACTCTGTTGTGTTACGCTGGACGGACTTTATTTGCATAAAGTTGAAGTCCAGTCATGTTTATGCAAATTCACCTGAACAGTCAGTCTGTGGCTTGTCCATTATGCATTTTGGGGCCAGATCTCCTGCTCTCCAAAATGAATAGGATCAGTCGACTTGACATCAGTGTGTCTGCATCATTTGGTCTTTCATACACAGTGCTTTGTGTTTTGTTAGATTGATTGTTGATGAGTTAGCAGAGTTGTGCTATTTACTTTTTAAATGAACCATAGCAGTTAATTTGACGTTGGAGCTTGAACCGTGTTTAGTTTGGTTGTTGTTATCATGGACCGCTTAAGTTATTTTTTATGTTTCTCCATGGTGCATGACATTATGCACATTATGCCACCATGTGGGCATTCATCACTCAAAAACAATGTATGACGGAAACAGTTGCCCCGAGTTTATCATCTGATTGTTCTTCCGACCAGCACAAATATCTGTTTTAAAGAGGTGTCACTGTGTTGAAATACAGATGGGTGTACAACATCAGCTCATCACAGATTTCTATAATTGGTCATCTGTTCCAGGCACAGCATGCCCACGAAGTACATGTGTGGGTTTGTTAAGTTTTCAGTCCACACAAGTAGCTGTCTGACTGTCTGCTAACAGTGGTACAGAGCCCATCTCTGCTGGCACAGGGAGGAGGGTCGCCAGCTAAACTGGGTCATTTGGAACACCAACACATCAACCAATTATGGCCAATTAATCCTACTATCTCCGCTCTGGGTCTCTCTATTTAACTGGCCTGTTCTGCTCCATTTGACAAGCATTCACTCTGACAGCTGATATACCATTTCTTTCTCTCTTCTTTCTCTCGCAAACAGTAGCTAGCAATAACTGTGGCTGTCCCAGTGCTCAACGAGGCTCTGCAGCTTACAGAGCAAAGAACTCTACAGGGGGATGGAAAAGTCTGGAATCTCAAGGAAACTGCCAACAAAGCTAATAATAAAAAATGGTTGTCATAAGCTCAGTCCAAGGCATTTAAAGGAGAATCTATTCTTCTTCTTCTATTATTATTTTTGTATTCGACCATCATGTCTATAAATAATAACAACATTATAGGGGAGAGCCAGTACAAAAGTAACTGATTTCAGCACAAAACACTTACTAGATGTTACTTTTGTCCCTCCTCTTTGGTAACAACAAGGGTTTCTTTTGCACCTTATAGGGCCTTTTTTATCTCTCTCTCTATCATATTATCTATTATTCTTTTTATGTCCTGTGATTTTTTTTTAAACAAACTTTTAGCCTTACAAGAAACTTTGATAATTCATATAAAAATATATAGTTTTTAAAAAAAAACTAAAAACAATAAATTATTTTTAAAAAATTCATATTGTTAAATTCTCTGTTAAAATAGTCATAATGTTTGAAGAAATTAAATATTAAAATTGAATTAAATGTATTGTTTTTATTTAAAGTACATATTTGCTATTACATATTAACAAGGACATTATCATACATTTTTAATAAAAAAATAAAATAAACTTTTTATTTACGTTAAACTCAAGTTATTTTCATCCTGACTGACGGGGTTTAAAGTAACGATGTGCAACTTCTGTTCAAAGTCAAATTATACCAGTCGTTCCTCATTTGTTCAATAGTACACATGTGCAAGGGTGTGTCCAGACTTTTGTTTTTAGTTTTGACTGGGGTAGCACTGACTTATGAAATATGTTTCAGTTTTTCAGTCACTCCCAATATATGCAATTCCAACACTGTTTCAGAAATATTCAAATACACTAGGTAATATACCATACCCCCACCCCAGTCATCCTCCACCCCCCTCTCCATAACAGTTGATCAGGTGAGGTGTCGACTTAAGAAGATCAAGGCAAGGAAGGCCCCAGGCCCGGACGGCATCAGCCCAAGACTGCTCAAAGATTGTGCAGACCAGCTCTGTGGTGTGGTCATGCGCTTGTTCAATCTGAGCCTGAGTCTGGAGACAGTCCCAGCCCTGTGGAAGACCTCCTGTGTGGTCCCGTTACCAAAGACACCACGCCCCAAGGAGACTGACCACTTCAGGCCTGTTGCCTTGACCTCCCACCTGATGAAGACCATGGAGAGGATCATCCTGAGACACCTGCGACCCCTGGTGGGCACACAGCTGGACCCCCTGCAGTTTTTACCACTTTACCATAGTTTTTTTTAGTGCTGTCAAATGATTAAAATATTTAATCGCGATTAATCTCATTAATGTCATAGAGCTGGCGACCCATGCACCGGGGCCGAGTCCTTGCTGCAGAGGCCCAGGGCTCGAATCCGACCTGGGGCCCCCTGCCGCGTGTCATCCCCCCCCAAAAAAAGCCCCCCCTCCAAAAAAAAATTAATGTCATAGTTAACTCGCAATTAATCGCACATTTTTATCTATTCTAAATGTCCCTTGATTTCTTTTTGTCCCATTATTTTTTCTCATTTTAATGCAACAGGGAAAAGTGGATCGGCTTGCTTTGTGCAAATGTTGTTTTTATTGAAAAGTCATCCATTGTCGCCTGGCTTTGACGAGGGGGCGGAGAATTTGGATCAGCTGTGTGCTTGGCCATCAAGTGGTATTTCAGACTGGACGTGCTGCGATGATAGCTCACAACGACAAAACACACAGATCACTCTGGTCTTGTCAATGGAACCATTTGGCAACTTTTTAAAAGTAAATTTTCCATTCAGAATATTATTGGCATCCATTTCGGCGTCTCGCGCTCGCCATCCACTCAAAACGTAACGTCTACTACTCTTAAACAAGTGTGTGCGGCGTGCCTGTTGTTTTGTTTCTGGTCTAGCTAGATCCGGTGTGGTGTTGTAGTTTTTCTAACGTTACTAGTTGTTGCAACAGCATGTGAAATAAAACTACAAAGTTAAACAAACGTTAATCTCGCGATAAAAGAAATTACTCCATTAAAATGGGTTTGGGTTAACGCCGTTAATAACGCGCTTAACTGACAGCAGTAGTTTTTTTATATCTGTATTTATTTATTTCACGTAATTGCTGCTGTGACTTGTGGTGTTAATAAAGTAATACAAACAAATAAAAATAACACATTTATACCACATATTTTTTTTAACTAAAACTGCATGGGATGAGCAAAGTGAGCATGTCTGCAAAGGGGATACATGCCCGTATAAACCCATTTTCATTCAGATATCTTGAGGTCAGAGGTCAAGGGATCCATTTGAAAATAGCCATCAACAAGCTAAATGACTTGAATGAGGCTTTGTACAGGTGGAGCTACAAATTACATGTCAGCTCATCACAAGGGGTCCAGCGCACATCTGGATAAACGGTTGGTTGGTCCAACCTGACTTTCAGACTGCTTGTGTTTGTTCTCTGTTAAACTCTGTTGTGGTGATGTCAACATGTTCTCAGATCTCAGTAATAAATTAAGTGAGTACAATGTTATTATAACTGCTGGAAGAATACAAACACATTTTAAGTTAAAGTAAAGTTAAATGATCCTTTAAACCTTCGGTCTGTATTGTGTTCCTCAAATTTGCTCCTCCTCCAAAACAAGAAAAAGTATACAGAGACCAAGAATTTAGCTTCTAATGTACTGTCTTGCATTGCTGACTGATCATCCTATAGGGGCTGGTGCATCATGGGCATTGAAAAGGACTGTTTGGCAGTGGTTGCACAAAGTCCCTCTGTGATAGATCAGCTTTCAGGTCTGAGGTCGATACTGAGGAAGAGGAGAGGATGTAGCCGTTAAGCTATGCTGTCGGTATTGCTCAGGTCTGAGTGGATCATCGGATTCTGATACACTTCAGCCACACCTCAGTCACTGATTTCTCTGTAAAATAAGCCACTCAGCAGCTGTAAATCCTGTGCATTCAGAATGGATGGATTGTCAGTGTCTGTGGATGTTGGAGAAGCCTGCTTCTCTCAGATTGGTGCACAGATTTTGTTCATATCTGAACTAAGGTCTGAGACACATAGCCTATTTAAAAGCGTTTAAGTTTAGAGAACAACTTGATCTCAATCACATTTAATATACAGAGCTTTGGATGATGCATTTATAAGGGCATAGAGAGAAAAGAACAACAGACACCGACTGTGCGTTCACTTTCATGAATCATTTTTTACCTCCTTGCTGCCACTTGCTTCCTCTGTAACATTAGCTGCTGCTGGATGATAACTGTTTTATCACCTCATGTATCAACCACATAATGATTATTGGGCTTTCTAAAGAAACTTGTGACTGTCAGCTGTCGTCACATTTTGTGTAGTAATACAGCCTCCCAATGCGATGGCTAAAGCTAGCTACACAACAGGGTCATGCATGTGAGATCAAATACTGCTGGCCAATAGCTGATTAATATGCACGCTCGCCACCAACTGGACAGGAACAGGTGGTCTACATCTGGTTAACAGTGTTACATGTGAATTACTTGACGTTGTGGCAGACCACCCTCAGTGATTATGTGTCAGAATAACGGACAGATGATGATAGAAAATACCTTGTGACTGCAGCAACAAAAGATCAGATAATTACCACCATGATAACTTTCTAAAAGATTTGCATTTTCATTTGTAACAACCTGTACAGCTGTGTCCACCTCATACACACTTTTCACCATCATTGTGGCACTTTTTGTGTTTTTAATGTATGTAACTACTGTACAATTACTACCAAGGAAACACCCCTTTGTGAGGCCAACACTAGATGGATCTAGGTCTGGACCCAGGCAAGTTCTGCTCAAGCACAAAAATATGTTCGATATGTTAGAAGTAAAAAGTCCTGCATTCAGAATCTTCAGGGTTAGGGTTAAACAGTCTCAATTCAATACTGATGCATCAATATGATAAACAAGACTATCAGTGAGAAGATTATTTTTTACGCCTGCCACCAGTTGGACTTCCTCTGTTTGTTGCGATTTGGCGTGCCCAATTGCAATCCCACTGTGGTAAATATGGACCGCTGTACATTTGTTATGATTACATTACTTATAATAAAAACTAAATACTAATGAAACTATAAACTAATGAGTTTTTGCTAACACACACAAACATCAGGTAAGTGCAACAACACCAGACATAGCAAGAAGGCCAGCTCACCATTTGTCTGCAGCCTTTTATTTTCACCAAGTTCTCAACAACCACTAAAAGCCAGTCCATGATTTATTACAGCTTAACCTATAGTAATGCATCAAAATGTATGAATTAGCTAAAGTTATTAAATAAGTGCAGTAAAGGGTACATACAGGCCTCCAAAATATAGTAGCATAAAATGGAAATACTCAAGTACAGGTACCTCAAAATTGTATTTAAGTATAGTACAGCCCTACTATCGATAGCCTGGGTATCTGTATATTTTGTATATTACAGAACTTTGAATGACCCCAAATACAAGACTGAATGTGTGTCTGTAAATGGCACAATGATTTTATAAACTGAAAACCAATATTTCTTTGCAACAAACTGGATTACTTTCAGCTGTGGATTAGTCCACATTTGGTGCTCTAGTGAGTATTTGAGGCAGCACGATGGTCTTTGTGGAAATTAGTTAAAATAAAATGTGTGTGTTTGTGCTAATGAAGGAACATGTCACTCAATGCAACAGTGTGGCTCATTGATGTGTTTTTGGAAAACAGTGGAGCTCTATGGCACAGAGGAAGAAGATATAGGCTTTGATACACACACAATACTTGTTAGGAGACATTGTTGGTTTGGGATTTTATGAGAATAAAATCTGCTTATCACCTGAGTGTGCGCTGCTTCTGGGACATTTTCCAAAATCCTGCCAAATGACTGGTGCTTAAGTCTTTGTCAGCATCACCTCATCCTGCACTGTTGCTGCATCCTGCTCTATTAAACTCCGTTGAACTGACATACAGATACCCACCCACTCTCCGCCTGCTCCACAGATATTATTGATTGACCTCTTATCCACCAACAACTGCTCTGAAGGCTTTAAGCACACAGTAGTCTGAATCCAGCAAACATGCAGGCTGCTGCGTGGTGTGTGTGTGTGTTTGTTTGTGTATTTTGGCATATAAATATGTCTATGTTTTGCTGCGTAGGTGTGTGTGAGTCATACTAAAGCCTCCCCTCTTCCTTCTGGAATACAAACAGCTGCATTAAAGCTAAAGACGTGTGTGTGTGTGTGTGTGTGTGTGTGTGTGTGTGTGTGTGTGTGTGTGTGTGTGTGTGTGTGTGTGTGTGTGTGTGTGTGTGTGTGTGTGTGTGTGTGTGTGTGTGTGTGTGTGTGTGTGTGTGTGTGTGTGTGTGTGTGTGTGTGTGTATGTGCAGGCATGTGCAGCAGCAGACCGCTATGTGAGTGGGCTGCCATTTTATTATTCATATTATGTGCTAGCTCTGTCTAATCCCTCTGCAATTGTGTAATGTTGTCCTCCATTAACAACCTGCTGTGCACTTCTCTTCTGTTGCTTCGGTTACTGAACAAAATACGTTTGTTCTGTTGTCTTGTGTTGTGTAATTGTTCACTTCAGAATCTGGGCTGAAACAAGCATAAGATGTGGAAGCGAACAGGAAGCGATGCACTTTATATTCTTAGTATTAAGAAATAAAAGAAAGATATAATGTAGGAGCAAACAACTATTCCCTATACTCCCCTCACTTTGAAGCGTGTTTTACAGTTATCTGCTTGGTAAAATGAATCGTTTTGTCTGATGAGTCTGGTCGTTCTTTTGGTCTGAGTTGCTGCTGTGATATCTGGTGGCATCTTTGAACATACACACATGACATTATAATCTTGTGAAAACTCACTGCATGCAGTATTTGCAGTGCTGGCTCTAAAACCCATAACAATTCATAAGCTTTGGATGTCATCACAGTGGGATTATGTAAGTATTGCAAATTTTGGTGCAGTTTGTACTGTATACAATGACATTGTATGAAATTGAATGTGATAAATAATTTATACACTGTACAACTGTAGCCTTTCTGAAAATGAGAGCTGGATAAATGAAGGAAGTTACTTACATGCAGCTCTTCTACACATAAGTGTGTACATAAAAGAAAATCTTATTAGGTGCCCTAATAAAATCAAGGATCAAGGATAATCACAACACTGTTCCATCCATACTCTTCCAACGCAACTGTCATGCTCTTGGCTATAGGGGGAATAATAAATTCCTGCTTCTCTTTTGAGCTCTAGAGAAGGCCTGTTGTTGCTGAAATGTTGATCAAAAGTGCTCCTGCTTCTTTTTCGAGTTGTTATGTTTGTTTACTTCTGACTGCTCAGAGGTTGCAGGCAGAGGTGGACCTCCAGTTGAGTTCACAGTCAGTTTATTTCATGGCCAATTTGCTAAAAGGCTCATTCCATACTCTCTCCCTGCAGGTTGGAGTGGGTGGAGATCATCGAGCCGCGCACGCGGGAGCGTATGTACGCCAACCTGCTGACGGGTGAGTGCGTGTGGGACCCTCCGCAGGGCGTTTGCATCAAGCGAACTGGCGACAACCAGTGGTGGGAGCTGTTTGACCCCAACACTTCGCGCTTCTACTACTACAACGCCTCCACCCAGCGCACAGTATGGCACCGACCCCAGGCCTGCGACATCATCCCCCTGGCCAAGCTGCAGACTCTGAAGCAGCACACTGATGCCACCAATCCCCGTCCTGCAGGCGGAGGAGGGAGAGCGTCAGCTGACAACAGTCCGGGACGTAACAGCGGGGTCAGCCGAGAGGGGAGTACCTCCTCCTCCCTGGATCAGGAGCTTTCTGAGAAACAGGGCAACAGAGAGGAGGCAGACAGGTAAGACTGCTGCTCACAGGGACTGGGAAACGGAAACCAGCCCAGCAAATGGGACCAATTCATTATTCTGGTTACAAGTCTTAACTTTAAAGGTGAACTCTATTTTACACATCAACGTCTGTTTACAACTGGTGGAGAACATACGTGAAAATAGTTGTAGAAATTCATTCCCAGGTCCCTGGAATGAGACTCCTTAAACTCCTTAAATAGTAACTTTGCACTAAATGCAATTTGTTTAGATAGTAAACTATAGGTACAGGCAGTGTATCTGTTGCTCCTGGTTGCAATCTAAATAACAAATAGTTTTGTATCTTAGTGCTCTTCACAGTATAGCCATATTACTAGTACTGAATTACTCCATCGCACTGATACTGTCTCTGCAGCCATGTCTCCAGTTTGCAAATATCATGCTATGTAAACCATGTATGGTAATGACAAGAGTATGGAGAAGCATCATTTGTCTTGTGTTAACATTAGATTGCTTCCACTTTAATTGTTAGTACTTGCATTAGTGCTCCTCTAATTCCTTAAGTGTGGGTGACCCTAGAAGCTGTATGTGATGGTTTAAAAAGCAGTAAGCTCTGCCTGGAGAAAGGGTAAGAGTCACTTAACCCAACAGAAACTCTGCATTAGAATAACACCACGTGAATAAACAAGACAGGGTGACGAACAAGAGTGAGCGTGAAATGGGGTCACAGTGTAATTCACATGACTCCGATGATTCTCTCTCATGACATAAGGGGGTAGATATGGACCCCTGTTTTGAAGCCACAAGTTTGGCATTATGGAGTTGAACTGCTCTCATTGACTGCACAGTTTTGACCTATCTGTAGCAGGAAATAATGGGCGGGCAGCTGTGGCTCAGAGGCAGAGCGGGTCGTCCACTAATCGGAAGGTTGTTGGTTCAATCCTCCTGCCACATGTCAAAGTATCCTTGAGCAAGATACTGAACCCAGAATTGCTCCCGATGCTGTGCATCAGTTTCTGTATGTGTATGAATGAGTTAGTTTCTGTTTAATGGGCTTTGCCATCACTGAGTGAATGTGTGTGAAAGGGTGAATGTGGCACGTAGTGTAAAAGCGCTTTGAGTGGTTTGAAGACTAGAAAGGCGTTATACAAGTACAGGTCCACTATATATGTAGCTTTTTTCTTTTAACCATCTAAAAATGTGGATGTGTATTTAAATAGATTAGCCTACCACATAGCATATCTAAGTTGAAGTTGACTGAGGTTCTGACCGAGCCTTGCTTTACTGTTATTGGAGCACAGAACAAAAAGGGGCGAGACGTCAGAAGAGTCAGTTGGACTGTGTGTCTTCCTGTCCTTGTGTCACTTCCTTTCCATCTTTTTCTATCTTATCCCCATCCCCTTCTTTTGGTTCTTGTCACTGTCCATTAATTTCTGTCCTCTGTCACCTTCAGAGCATCGCACCTCTATTTATGCTCAGTGGCTTTCTAACTCTCACACTCTCTCTCTCTCTCTCTCTCTCTTACCCTCAGCAGCCCCCCCCCCATCTAACCAGTCTTGGTTTGCTGTAATCTGCTGCAGTCTGCAGTGATTGGTGGATATGCCTGGCTGGGGTCACAGTGTCCTGTAAATGTCTTTTTTACTTCAGCAAGAGGACACACACATACACAGTACTCGGTGTGCGAGCACCCTAGCTGTTCTAGCCGGTTATTCACATTGTGTACACTCAGAGGAACTGCAAATCACTGCTCTTAGAGACAATTACACACTCTGCCTGTATGTAGCTCAAGGCCAAACTGTGAACACATCAGTTTCCACTGTGGCCTCGCAGCAGCAGAGTCCTACTTCTGTGGTCTTGCTCGGTAGCAAGTTGGGTCGCCAACCTGCGATGATCTCCTGCCCCAACCAAGCTGTGCCTTGTGCTAAACTGGTTGGCTCAACATGTGTGTTGAGTACAGCTTTTTAAAGGTGGTGTTCAGTTCAGGGTACATTTGTAGCTTCTAGCTGAATCTCTGGGGTTTGGAGTTTACAGTAGTACACTTCTACGTTCCAGTCTTTACTTTCAGATATCAGGCTTATTTTACCCTTTACTAAAAAAAACCTACACTGCCGCACAGCTAAAAATAGCTTTTATTATAAAATATTTTAGAACTTTTGAACCGTTGATGCTATCCACATGCTATCCAGTGTGTAGGATTCAGTGGCATCTAGCAGTGAAGTTGTAGATTGCAACCATTTACATCTGCAACGATCAGCCATAACATTGTGAGCACTGACAGGTGAATAACACTGATTATCTGGTTATCATGGCTCTTGTCAGTGGGTGAGATATATCAGGCAGCATGTGAACATTTTGTCCTCAAAGTTGATGTGTTAGAAGCAGGAAAAATGGGCAGCGTGAGTATTTGAGCGACTTTGACAAGGGCCACATTGTGATGACTAGACGATTGGATCAGAGCATCTCCAAACATGCAGCTCTTGTGGGGTGTTCCTGGTCTGCAGAGGTCAGTACCTATCAAAAGTGCTCCAAGGAAGGAAAAGCGGTGAACCAGAGACAGGGTCATGGAGGGCCAAGGCTCACTGATGTACGTGGGGAGTGAAGGCTGACCCGTGTGGTCCAATCCAACAGACGAGCTACTGTAGCTCAAACTGATGAAACAGTTAATGCTGGTTCTGATAGAAAGGGGTCAGAACACACAGTGCATCACAGTTTGTTGGTATGGGGCTGTATAATATTATTATGTGTATGTTACAGCTCTTTGGTGTACAGTTCAGCCTTCCAAGCGTTTCTTCCAAGCGTTCTGAATCTTCAATATCATAAACAAAGGCAAGATGGCAAAAGAACAGTACACAGCTGAGGAAGCTTTGGTCCTGATGGTGTTTCACATTAAAAGCTTTCCACTGGCAAATCAGCAGGAGGCTAAAGGAAAGAAAGTTAGCAAGGCTTTTTTTCTTACTTGTTATTTTTGTGGGAAGTGTTTGTGTAACAGTAAACATGTTGCCTAATGACAGTGCTGTCAGTTGGTTGTCAGATATGATCTGTTCATAATAAATATTCAAACTACAATCAAATGACTGGATATTCTCTTGTCACACTGGCTCACCATCAGGATTTAGTTATAGCAGTTTATTTAGTGTGGAGGCTGAGAGTTGGGCTGAAGATGGTCTCTGGAGAGAGTGAATGCTGTTAAGGAGAGCAGGACAGTCATAGACCACACAGCTTCCTCTGTGACAGATGGGAGCTATTGACCTCTACACAGCTCTACCTCCCCACACACACACACACACCAAGGATCCTATTAAGGGAGGGAGGGAGAGAGTGGGGGACAAACGGAGAAGAGGACAGAGAGAAAGCGGTTCAGTCACTTGGTAAATGGTAAATGGACCTGTACTTGTATAACGCCTTTCTAGTCTTCCGACCACTCAAAGCTCTTTTACACTACGTGCCACATTCACCCTTTCACACACATTCACTCAGTGATGGCAAAGTCCATCGAACAGAAACTAACATTCATACACACTCACACACCGATGCACCCCCGCCCCCCACTTGTAGTCTGTATGTTTGTCCTTCTGCCACACGCAGTGCCCGAATCAGAATCATCTGTGCTAAATGTACCAGCACCCACTGTGCAAAGACCTGCATACACGCACATACAGTAGCAGACACACAAGCACCAGTGGCTAAGGTCACCTGATTTTGTGGTTGAGCTTGTTTTGTACTGCCGGTGCTCTGAAATGGCCAGAGGGGAGCAGCTCTTCAGGAACTGAGACCTTCCTGTGTAGGGATACTTTATATCAAATCTCTTGCCCTTGCAACTTTTCCAATAGCTGTTTTTACTCAACCTAATTGTTTAACCTAATTTACACTGGCTGTTAGATTCATTAACGGCTGCAGACTTACCTCCATAGACGACCTCTTGAGCGTTCCAGATAACCTGTTCTCAACACTAAAGGTAAAAAACCTTGTGTCAAAACGAAAACAGCCCTGTGTTAAAGGGGAAACACTTTTCCACTTTATCCCGCATACCCCACCATAAGAGCTTTTGTACTTTTGAGCTCTCACTATGACACTTTACCCAAACTGCATAGATATATGGACTTCGCTTACTACTTTATAGTACTGTCACTGCTGCCTCTTACTGTCTCTCTCTGTATGTGTCTCCGTTTCAGCAGTAAGTTTTATAAAGTCACAACTCGTGTTTTGGATTCACCCGCAATTCTGTTTTAACAACAGCAGTTGAGCAGTTTGTTGTTGAGTACTGAATACATATTTTCACACATAATGTCTGATGTACTACTGTGAGGATACAGTGAAAGCTTCAGCAAATATCACCAAAAAATATTTGTTGTTTGTAAAAGTTACCTACTGTAGCTTTAAAAGCATTCAATTTTACAAAATACAGGATGGACTGGAAATGCAATGTGTTTTTCACCGAAATTAGCACCAATTACTATTGTTTAGAGAAGAAATATATATATATATATATATATATATATATATATATATATATATATATATTTGTATGCGTAATTGCTCTGTGTAACCACACTCAGTTACACTTCTCTGTAACTGGGTGGTCTGAGCAACCCCTCTGCTTTCTGTGGAGAGAAAGAGGGATTTATGATGAGAGGGAGGTGTGTCTCTCTTCCTATGCCACCCTTTATCATCTGAACAGGAACAGAATATGAATGAACAAATGCATTATTTGAACATTTTAGCACTTAAAAAGCAACCCACTCGTAACTCTTCTCATGAACATTTCCAAAGGTCTCTGAACGTGTTCACTTAGTGGATTTACAGGCATAGATACACAATATTAATATTTGTACACAGAGCTGCGCTCAAATTATGGCATTTATGGCAGTTGGAATCACAGACTATACAACTCTGTTACGTGTGTATCAGGAGATCAGCTTTCACTCATCACAGGTATCCAAGCTATATGATATGATGATGGCTCTACTCTAACCCATCCTTCCTAAAATTGTTCCATTACTGAAACAGTTAAAACCACTGTCACTTAAACGTCTTTCTGGGTAATTAGCCGCCTCTTGCTCCGCTGTTGGCTTGGTTAATATATCATTAGCTAAATGATCAAGTTCGGCCTAGACCTGCTCTATTTGAAGATACTTTTGTCTTCAAATCTTTGATCGTGTGTGTGTGTGTGTGTGTGTGTGTGTGTGTGTGTGTGTGTGTGTGTGTGTGTGTGTGTGTGTGTGTGTGTGTGTGTGTGTGTGTGTGTGTGTGAAGGGGGGGGTTTAGAGGCCTGGTGGCACAGCTGCAGACTGTCAGTCCAGATGGCTAGGAGATCTGCTCTCACACATCCTATTGAATCTGGTTATATTTGAAGTGTCTACCAACTCTCTCTCAGACTCTGTCTTTCTCACACACACACACACACACACACACACACACACACAGCACAACTGTGTGGTCTGGACCATGTGTAAACTGATAAACACAAAAATGTCTTTTGTATTTTCAGTGTTTTAATTCTATTTTTCAAGCCGACTAATGGAAACCTTTGGATCGTCACGGTTATAGAAATATGACATATACGTATACTGTTGCATGAAATAAGAAACATACTCAGTGAATCAGTGTGAATTGCTACAGCATACCTAACCTTGAACTGACTGACTGTGAGGAGTTGGAGGGATGATTTCCAGTGGTGGCAGCTCACAGTCTAGTGGCACAACCTTAATTTAACCTGCCATGGCCTTCACACTGTGCCTACCAGTGGTTTAAAGTTTTAAATCAATGTAGCTTAGCTGCCACATGCAGTTTTGTCTAGGTACAGCTTTATCCACACTACTCTACTGCTTACAATTGTATGATTTTTATTTGTAGGTCTACATATTGGAATGTAGACATGCACTATGGCCCAGTCTATAAATTACAAAGAAAAACAGAACCCGGCTCAGATCGTCTCAGCGTGTTGTTGAGTCCTCATGGATTTCCTCTACAAACACTGGCGCTAGATAGGGCTTTCTGTGTTTTTCACGGGTTTTGCGGCTACCCTGGTTTTCCAACAATACTATGTTGACCAGCAGTGCAGATAATACCATTATTTTACCATCAGGCATTCAAGAAAACAAAAATACAGGTTACAGACAGCAGTTGTGATGTGATTGGCTACATTGACATTTTAAAATAAGTGATGACAGAGAAAGGTTGGATTCATAGTCAAGTAGTGTGCTAGTAGCAGTGGTAGATTCATCTAACTCAAGAGAAAACGGGCCCATCTTGAGTTTTTCTATTTGTGCGTTCTCAACGTTTCCTGTCATTCTTCTTTCACCGTGTTGTTTGACAGTGGTACAGTCTTAAATTTGTTAGCCACCTGAGGTCCGCACATTATTTCAGCCATTTTGATGGAAGCTGGTTTACCAGTGTCTTACCGATGTTGTGTGTTATTTTTTGCTTGCTTAATGAGGAGAGAGCACTGAAATGATGCAGCCTGCTTTTGGTCGCTTCGAGCCCACATTAAGCTGTCTCTTATATCTTGGGGCCTGTTTGACACCAAAAGTTCCTCTTTCCTAAGGAAAAACTCCCTGGATTTACCCACCGTCTCAGGGTGTTTAGTAGTCTTCAGCTTCAGTTTACAGGGTTTCATACTTTCATTCGCTATTTTTTCACTGCATTTGAGACATTCAGGTCTAGTTTTGTCGGTTGCTTCTATAAAGCCAAAGTCAATATAATTGTCTTGGTAAATTCTCTTTTTTTTTTTTGGGAGGAAATTCAGCATTTTCTTGTCCGTGTCTTTGTTTTTAATGTTTTTACTACTTACACTTACAGGTCTTCAGCTGGCTTTCTCTCCTAGCTTACTGAATACGTTGCTATACTCACAGGGCACTGTGGCTCAGAGGCAGAGCGGGTGGTCCACTAGTTTATACATTTTTTAATTTTTTTCTAAAGAAATAATAAGATCTGAACTGATATAAATAACCCATACATTTTTTTTTGTATTCGTAACCTCTCAAAATGAAGAGGGCTTGGTTTGGGAACCACTGGTTTAGACCACTGACATATATAAAGATGGACAATATGACAGCTCTCCAAAAGTGAAGCCAAAACATCTTGACCCCCCACCCCCCCCGGTGGCTGACTGCAGTATAGGTCATAAAGCCTTATGTTAGGACATCAATACTGCAGCGCCAACCCAGATCATTACTGCACAGACTCTGTCTGAGTGGCAAAAGATGGCCATGTACAGGATATTTTGACTTCATTTTTGTACAGGTGGAATAAGTGGAGTCCATAGTTTATATGTCGATGGTTTAGATGCATTAGTTATCACTTTAGTCGAATGAATAGTAGTAGAGGCTTCTCATTTCCCACCACCAGCTTCTCAGTTACCAGTGCTGGCTTGTCATTGGCCAGATTAGCAGTTTACATCGGCAAGGACATAGTCTCTGCAGCATTCTCATTAGTCTTAATTTTGCCCCTTACACTGTGCCATAGCCAGCCCCAGTGTCTGATTTGGTTTGAATACAGCCTTAGGGTCGTTTGCTTGTATTAATTTAATGACGTTGAAAGATCGAGGCAGTAGCATCAGTTTGTCATCATTAGTCAACCTACCTATTTGTAATCAACTTTTATTGATTTTAAACATTAATAACACAGGAACTAAACACAAACATTGAATACACAAAACACTGCTACCCAGCCCTCCCCTCAGAACACACAGAACCCCCATCACTCCCCCCCTTCCTCCCCTCCTCCCCTCCTCCCCCTCCCCACTGAACACACAGAACACCCCCAGATCCCTCCCCCCTTCCTCGCCTCCTACCCCTCCCCACGGGACACACAGTCATACCTCTTTACAGAATCAAAACAATCAAATAGGACAATGTGATGTACAGGATTACAAACATACAGCGTAACACAGATGAACCTCAAAGGTCATGACAATAATGTTTTAACATCCTCTGCAGCTTTTTTCCACATCTGCAACGTTTGTGGCTTGGAATTATTAATGCGAGCTGATGACCACTCCAGGTAGATCACCTCGAGGAGAGCTTGTAGCCAATGTTTTATTGATAACTGATGTGGCGGAAGCCACCTTAAAACTACCTGAGGTTCTACCTCAGCAATCTTGAACCTGGAGTCATCATTTAAGAGAAGAAGTGCCGGCTCCAGTGGGAGTTTCCTCCCTATCAGATCAGACACCTTATCCACAACTTTAACCCAGAACCTTTGTACATCTGGACACTCCCACAGGACATGCATCAATGTACCCATAACGCCCTGATTACAGAATGTACAGTGAGGATTGGGAGCTAAGTCCATTATATGTCTTTTACGTGGTGTTAAGTAGGTCCTGTGACAAATTTTGTAGTGGATTAATTGGTGATTTGGGTTTTTAGATGACCGAAAGACATTTTCCCACACAGTATCCCAATCAATGGTCTCTGTTCCTAGATGCATATATGCCTCCCAAGATCTGCGTTCGGGGGATTCTGCAGGGACGTATGATAGGAGATTATTATAAATATAAGAGACTGTTTTCTTATGGGGAGCTTTCTCCATCAGTGATATTAAAGAGTGAATCCCCAAGTCAACTCCCCAAGGAACCTTGAGCGAATTAAGCACTGACCTTACTCTAAAATAGAGGAACTGTGAGTTTCTTGAGATACCGAAATGGGACATTAGATCGGGAAAATCCAGAATTGCGTTTTGGCCCGAGATATCCCCCAATGTCCAAATGCCATGTTGAGCCCATAATTGTGAAATGAATGGTACGCCACTCATCAATAAATTGGCGTTATGCCAAATAGGGGAGTGATTATGCCATTTTGATTTAAAACCCATATATTTCTCTACATTCACCATAGTTTGTATTACATATGATATTATCGGGCCAAATTGAGAATAACATTTCTTATGTTTGAGTCCAGAGAAAGCCACATCCCGAAGTCTTAGAGGATGAACCAGCTCCTCTTCCAGAGGGAAGCTACCTCTGCATCAAACCAGTGTTCAAGGAACGCAGCACGAACGCCCAATGATATAACTTAAAGTTTGGGCAAGCCCATTCACCCTGGGATTTATCTCGTTGTAATGTTGACCATTTAATGCAAGGTTTTTTTCCCATTCCAAATGAACTTTTTAAGCTTTGAGTCAAGTTTCTGCCAAAACCCCACTGGGGTTGATAAAGGGAGCATACAACTTACAAAGTTTATACGTGGGAGCACATTCATTTTGATTGTAGCTACACGGGCAGGCATTGATGAAGGGAGTGCTCCCCATCTCTCAAGGTCATCCTCAATTTTTTTTAAAATAGAAGAGTAATTATTTTTCGCTATTGCCTGGATACAGGGACTGATTTCTATACCTAAATATACTGCTTTTTGTGCCACCGGTATGCAGGATTGGATTTTTAATTTCTTCAGATCTGTGTTCAACAATAGTAGGATCGACTTCGAGTAGTTAATCTTATAACCAGAAAGTGTACCAAAGTGTTCTATGATTTTCAGCACACTTGGGAGAGACTGTTTTAGGTTGGAGAGATAAACAAGTGTGTCGTCCACATACATTGAAATGGAGTGAGATGTGGAGCCAATTTGAATTGGAGCAACTAATGGGCTTTGTCGTATGTATTGGGCTAACGGTTTGAGCGATAAATTGAAAATGGCAGGAGATGCTGGGCAGCCCTGTCTAGAGCCGCGGCCTATACTTAAAGATCAGAAAGCTGCCCAGCTGTGACAACCCTAGCAGAAGGATTAGAATATAAAACTTGTATCATTTTAATAAAATTTGGACTGAATTTAAATTTTTCCAAGACTTTCCACAGATATCACCATTCCAAGCGATCAAATGCTTTTTCCGCATCAAAAAATAGGAGTCCACCAAGCTTGTCTTTTTGGCATCAGCGATGACATGTAAAAGCTGGCGGACATTGTCTGATGCTAACCGTCCTTTAAGGAAACCGGTTTGTTCCAGATTGATTAACTTTCCTACGATTTTGTCTGCAGACGCATAGTAATAACTTTGTAGTAAATTTTGATATCTGCATTAATTAGCGATATAGGACGGTAACTTGCACAGTTCTGGGGATCCTTGCCAGTTTTATGAAGCACTGAGATAAGTGCTGTGTTAAGATCTTTGTGGAAATAGCCCTTTCTTATAGCAGAATTAATAGTGTCTAACCAAATTGGACCTATAATATTCCATAGTTCTAAATATAGCTCAGAAGGGATCCCATCAATTCCTGGGGAGCGCCCCCTATTGGTTAATTTAACTGCTGTGTGTAGTTCATCTAAAGTTATTGGGGCATCCAGTTCCTTAGATTCATTGTCAGATAGCGTTGGTAAGTTCAGCTTGTCAAAAAATTAATCAAATAATTCCGGTGAAAGTCTATCCTCTGAGGAGTATAGATTCTCGAAAAACGACTTAAACGTATTATTAATATCGGCTGTTTTGGTGACCCGTCTCTTCACAGGGCAGTTAATAGATGGGATGTTGAATAGGTTTTCTTGCCGTTTCAACGTTAAAGCAAGGAGACAACTTGGTTTACTGCTATCAGTATAATATCTATGTTTGGTGGTGTGCATCATAAATTCAACCCGCTGCCTAAGTATATCATCTAGCTCTGCCCTCACTGACTTAAGCTTTGTTTGCACTTCATCCCTATAGTTGTCCTTAAGCTCTCTCTCTAAATTACTGCAAGCCTGTTCTAATTGGGAAATCTTTTGCAATCTGCATTTTTTAAGATAAGATGAGAAACCAATCGCATTTTGGCGCAGAAAGCCCGGATAACGCAATTGACCATACAATTGCGTTATCCGAGACTGAATCTTTGTTAATATTAATAAACTCTACCAATTTGGTTTTAACTTGTGAGAGATATTTTCCATTTTTAGGAAGGGTTGTATTAAACCTCCACCTGGAAGGGGTACCTTGTAGGAAAATCAGATTAAATGAGGTTATTATTGCATTATGATCAGAGATATTACGAGGTAAGAATACAACATCATCTACAGTTGGGATCAGGTTTGGTGTGGCTAGGATATAGTCTATTCTTGAGAACATTTTATGATATGGGGAGAAGTATGTGTAATCTCTGGCCGTAGGATTCTGAATCCTCCAGATATCCACCAAATTAATGTCCTTAGCAAAGTTCTTTAAAGCGTCGGAGGATAAGGCTTGTGAATGCGTAATGGATGGATTAGATCTATCTAGACTACAATCAAAAAATAATACAATAAGTGAGTAATTAGAGAGACACAGTAACTCTTTAGTTGGGTCAAAGGTTGTGGGCGCGTATATGCTTGCGAAGGCTATTTTTTTCCCTTGGATAGAAACCCCACAATAAGCCAATCTCCCTGAATTATTACAACTAATTTTATCAATTGCCAGATTTAGTTTACGTTCCATTAGAATCATAACCCCTTTGGTCTTAGATCCATCCCCCGAGAATGCTACTACTCTGTAGTGTTTGTTCTGCATACGACGGACATCAGACGGTTCTAGATGAGTCTCAGATAGGAAAGCCACATCAACATTTTTCCTTTTCAATAATTCTAGAACTTTTGAGTGCTTGAATGGTGAATTTAATCCCCTAACATTGAGGGATAGTATAGTGTAGTTAGCCATCCCAGTGACCCCTGATCAGAATGAAATGTAATCCTGATATGTGATAGTATAACATCCCTGTGTGTCCCCCCACCCCCCCTTCCTTCTGTGATATACACATAACTTCCTTGTAACCCTCATTGAGCTATCTACCTTACCTAGTAGAGCTCCCAAGTTTAAATTCTTAACATATAACGCCAAAATCAATATCAATATACACTGAATGAGAAAGAAAGGGACAAAAGTAAAATAGTGTAATAATAACAGAATGTAACGGCGGTGGATATGGGATTTGAGAGTATTGTTTTTATATTTATTTATTTTAGTATTGTGCATTTACCGTGCCGTAGAGAGGTCAGATCAAAGAGTAAGGCTCTTACGGTGTTCAGTTGCCATGGTAATCGTACATTATGGTAACGAGAAGAGGCTGCTGACAGATAAAAGATCGCTGGGTGAAAGTCTATCCAAGATCGACTCCCTGTGGATGAAAAATCAGTCCATACCTTCAACGGTCAGAGCTAGATCGGGCTCCAACATCTGGGCCGAGGTGTGTAAAAAAGGCCTCCGCAGCCCCAGCGGTGCTGAACGAGTGTCGGGACCCATTGAAGTAACGTTACACCACGAGTGTTGCAGGCTGAACTTGATATCCTTCTCGTGCAGCTGTGCTTTCATCTTCTTATAGGTGCTACGCTTGGCCACCAGCCGGGAACTAAAGTCCGGGAAAATAAGGATTTTCTTACCCCCGTAGGAGAGTCGGCATGTCTGTATCGCCAGCTGGAGCACTCGTTCCCTCTCCTGGTAGCGATGAAAGCATAGGATGAATGGTCGGGGACGTGCGTCGGGGCTCGGCTTGGCCATCAGGACTCTGTGACATCTCTCCAACTCCAGGGGTTTTGTAAAGCTTTCGTCGTTGAGCACATAAATTTGCTTGTCCTGGGCGACACCGAGGACCCTCAAGTTCCTTCCTCTATGGATGTTTCCAGCGTGGTGATCCGGTCACTGTGGTCTGAAAGTGCGCCCTCCGCCTCGGTAAAATGAGCCCCAAACGATTTAACCTGGCGTTTTACGGCTTCCAGTGCTGTCTGAATCGGCAAGAGTGGTTTTGTTATTATTTCCGTGATGTTGCTCCGGGTTTTCTCAAGCTCAGTTACCAACGTGGCTAACGTTAGCTGCTGCTCCGCCACGGCGCTGCTGCCTCAGTAGCCGACTTCTCGTAGCCGGCCTCTCTTTTCTGTTTCCTTCCGACAGCTCAAATGTAAATCTAACCTGATAAGGTCGGTGGCGTAAAGTTATGGTCACTTTATAGGCGTAATTATTAAGTTAAAACGAACTATACTCGGGAGCTCCCCTCCACGCGTCCTCTCAGCAAGCCATCAACCCGGAAGTCCCGTCAACCTACCTATTTGGTAATTATCTGAGCCATCACCACAGGCTGAAGTTGCAGTATCAACCAAGGTTGTCAGGTGACTTGTCATTCACCTTCTAAAACCATCATGATCCATCCTCAAACACACTGCCAGTCATAACGCTCACACTCACCTTCCTCCCGTCACCTCGCCAAGACTAGGCCGATCCAGATCTTCTTCTTTTCTTTTGTTAAGAAACGTAGAATCTCATCACTGTTAGAGTTTGAAGACTACACTGCTTAAAATGAAAGAAGAAAGAAAATGAAATAGAACATCGAGAAGTGGACAGCTTCTGATTTGGAGTGCATTCTGAACTGCATTTTTGAGTTGGAATTTTGGTTTGAACCTTTGTGGGCAGGGGGGAGAAATTAGTCTCATTGGCTGAATAAACACGCCATTTTCCCACTGTTTTTCTCCTAATTCTTTTTTAAGTCTTATGGCAGGTCAGTGGGGCAGTTTTTCTGAAGCCAACATTTTGTAATTGCCTTTTCACTTGGTGCCAGCCAACATCTTTCGGAGGTAGGTATCATCTTTACCCAGCCCATCAGGGATTCAATTTTTCAATTCAATTTTATTTGTATAGCGCCAATTCATAACAGAAGTTATGAATTGGCGTTGAAGTTAATAGGTACCATTATCATTAAAGGAGGCAGAGGAATAACTGAACATCTGACACACTGAGCAGGACAGAGGAGAGGGAGAGGGAGAAGCCATAGCTAACTGCTAATGCTAATGAAACTAGAGTGTATGAAAAACTTTGAAAGTAGTGAAAAGTCGCTAAAAGAAGGAGAAACTCCAAGTGTTTAAGTAGAACTAGTCTACGTTTAAATGTTAAGCGGGAAAATAACCGCTGTAACGAGTAAAACAAATTTAGATTTAGCGTTCACTGACAGAGCTACAGCACCAAACAGTGTACACAGAGCAGGAAGTAAACCGGAAATGAGTCAGTACGCTTACCGTAGCACAACACAGAGTTCCTGGTGATGTCACTCTCATCAGGGATGTGTCCAAGGTAGAGGGATGTGAATGTTGTACTGACACTAAAAGCCAGAGTTTTTTAAATGATTGTTAGGGGGGACAGGACCAGAAGACATGATCTTGATCATCCATAATTTTTCCACATTCCCTCCAGCAGCAGTGTTGAGTGCCAGTTTGTTTAGCCTTCTGTTTTGGAGTAATAAAAAGTGTTTTCCAACAGAAGTCTCAGGTCTGGGAGTTGGTGGACGATTGGCATTCAGCTACATGTCTTCAGTTATTTCAATATTTAACACATTTTCCCATCGCTGTTCCACATAGTCTGTATAATCTTATTGAGTAAAGTGATGCTATGGTGTAGCTTGCTTACAAGACGTATATTGCTGAGTTATAAGCATCAATAAATGTATGAATAACAGTTGCTTTGTTGCTTTCCCAAATTTGAACCTTTTACATTTTTATAAAAATAATCACAAAGCTGCAAATACCTGTAAAAGTCCTGCCCACCCAACCTGTATATCTGACACAGATATGACACATATCTGACTTCGTTTCCCTCTCTCTCACACACATGCATATTAGCACACTAACACTCACACTGCCGCTATTGAGCATTTGTGGATCAGTGTGTCAAAGTATTTGGAAACAGAGGGCGGCCAACGCTGCAATCAATGTCACATGCAATGGTCAGCTGTGGCTCAGAGTGGGTCAGTGGGTCGTCCACTAATCGGAAGGTTGTGGGTTCGATCCCCGGCTCCTGGTGCCACAAGTCGAAGTATCCTTGAGCAAGATACTGAACCCCAAATTGCTCCCAATGCTGTGCATCGGTGTGTGGATGTGTATAAATGTTAGTTTCATTCGATGGCCATCACTGAGTAGTGTAAAAGCACGTGGTCGAAAGACTAGAAAGGCGCTATACAAGTACAGGTCCATTTACCATTTACTTCACTCCCTCTCGCCCAGTTTGCCTCTTGTTCTTTATCCCACAGCACTCTCCCTCCCCCTCGTTGTTGTCTGACAAACAAGCAAAATGCGAGGGCTCACTGAGTGAATGTGAACCGCTGAAGTAAAGGTCTGGTGTTGCCAGAGGCTAGTGTTTGGTGGATATTAGCTGTGGCAGATTGTTGAAGCAATACCTTTGCTTCAAATGAACCAAGATGGATTAAAAGCAGTTTATAACATAAGAAAATCCATAAAAATTGTTTTCATTTTCATGTTGAAGACCATTTCCAGAATTTAAATAAAGTCCTGTTTGCATTTCCAGTTTCAAGTTACAGTAAAGTCATACTGATCTGGAGTTAGGGCTGCACAGTGGCTGCCCACTGCTAACTTATTGACGAGAATGAATTTCCCTGAAAGATAAGCAATGAAAGATAAGTTAACTTAACTAAACTTGAAAGCCTACTTTCACACCCCTCTCACAAACCAATCATTGTGTAAAGTATACGTGATTGTCGGAATGTGGTTTTCGGAAAAGGTTTTGTCATCTGATAAGCCTATAAATTCACAGATCTGTTACTCAAATGGGACTTCCTGGATTGTATTTCATCAGCTCACCATTGCAGACATTTTCATTTGCATTAATAGTGTGAAAATGCCACATTACTATACACTGAACATAAGATGAATAGAGCATGATATTCAGGCAAAGAGTCCATGTAGATGATTATTACAGCTGGCACCAAGGATATGAGGTGGTAACAGGAACATATGAAGAGCACACTGAGCTTTAATAAAAAATTGCTTCTTTAAAGTATTACCAGGCACTGTAGAATGAACGCGACAGACAGCTCTTTATCATGCTGCCCCCTGACCCTTAATTAAATCTTCTCTCTTCCCTCCTGTCTCTCCTCTCCTTCTCTCTTCTCAGGACTTCTCCCTTCAGGTGGAACACTGGTACAAAGGAGCGAATGTTGATCAAGGTGACAGACAGAGAGCCCAGCTTCTTGGCCCACCAGGGAAATGGTTACTCCCCCTGTGACCCTCCCACCCCTGGTCCTCCCTCTGGAGGGGGCACCACCTCACGAACCCGCCGTTCCTCTGGAGGAAACCCACCTTCGGAACCCGAAGGCTCCCCCGTTCTCTACGCCGACCGCCGCCAGTCTCCTTTCCTGAAGCGGGCTGAGCTGGGTGGTACCGGCACCCACCGCCGCTCCTCAGCCGACTCCCAGCCCCCCTCGCCCCGCTACGCCTATGAACCCCCGCTGTATGAGGAGCCGCCATCAGAGTACCAGCCCCCTCCCATCTACGAGGAGCCTCCCACTGACATGCACCTCTCTGACTCCTCCTTCTACGGCACCGGCAAGTCACCCGCTCGTAAGTCTTCAGCCCCCCTTTATCACTCTCCCAAGCAAGGCCAGTCACCCTATGGCCAGCTGGTTCTGACCCGGCAGAAGTGTCCAGAAAAGACCCAGAGTCTGGAGTACAGTCCTGTGGGGAAGGAGTACGTCAAACAGCTTGTGTACGTGGAGCAGTCGTCTTCCAGCCCTCGCTTCAAGACCGCTGATCGCCTGCTGCGTTATGGCACTACGGGGGGCTATGGTGGCTCATATGGGGGGTCCTATACTCTGCAGCACAGCCAGTCTCTAATTAGGGACCCCCGCCTACTGCTGGACTACAGTGGGGAGGGTGGAGAGGGAGGCCAGAGGTTGCTTTACGAAGACTCCATATCCTGGACGTCCAGCCAGACCCATTCCCTTTCCTCCTCCTCTACAGGCGGTCCTGGGGCTTTCTCTCCTGGAGGTAACCGCAAACGCAAGAGCCGCAAGCCATCCCTACCCCAGGAACTGGCACGTTGTGGAGGGTTGGAAGGGGAGCTGGCAGGCACAGCATCTGAGGCAATGCTGGCCCAAGCCAGGCTGGCGTGGGAGGCCCAGCAGGTGATGAAACAGAGGAGCAGTTGGGATTCGGGGCAGGGGGGCGGGGCAGGTCATGGCGGCAGCTCCAAAGATGGCTATGAGAGTGACGGGGCGCTGCCTCTTCCGTTACCGGGACCCGTGGTGAGGGCGTTCAGTGAGGATGAGGCACTAGCGCAGAGCGATGGCCACCACTGGAAACGCAGCACCTTCGATCGGCTGGGTTTCCCCCAAGCCCTGCTGGAGAAAAGCCTCTCTGTCCAGACCAACCTGGCCTCCCCTGAACCTTACCTCCACCCCTCACAGGTACTGCTGCATGCTGGGACACTGTGTCCACATTTAGAAAGATTAGTTTAGAAGTTATACTTATAACAAGGGACCTTTACTAAATCCTGCCCTTTTTTTGCTCTGTGCTCCAATAACAGTTGAGCAAGCCTCAGTCAAAACCTCGTTCCACTTTCTCCTTTCCTGTACTTAGATATGCTATGTGCTAGGCTAAGCTATGTTAAAAAGACAACCACATTTTGGTGAGATGGTTAGAAGATAAAAAAAGACCTATCAGTGTTTTCCTCTATGTTGGAGCGGAGGCCCGCCGCTGTTAAATTTCTGCCGCCACGGTATCAGAAATGGGGCAGACGCACAATGTAGTCACGGTTGCCTTTTAAATGATCCTGCCGACATAATGCACCCCCGCTGGCTGCCGCTCACATTGCAATTTAAAAACAAGTAGAACTATTCAGAGGTTATTGGGGCTGTCCAGTTTAACTCCACATACTGTTGTGTTGATGGAGCTTATTGTCAACACGTTCGCTTTCTTCCAAGTCGACTATTAAACTAACAGCTCCACCAAAAATGTACAACGTTCAACTTGTCAGTTTTCAGCTCAACGTCCTGATATCAAACATCTGGAAACATTAAAATGGTAAATATATTTGTTTGTGTTGCAGCGAAGTGTCAGTTCTGTTTCATACGTAAAACGTTTGCCGACAGAACGGGGGGTGGGCATTGTTCGGACAGGCCTGACCCCACTGCTAAAAAAAATCCTAGAGGAAACACTGCATATACAGTATATGTAACACATTCTAAGTTATCTAGCTAATTTTATCAAAACGTTGTTAATTAGACAATAGCTAACTTAAGATGTCAGAATCGGAATCAGTAATACTTTGTCTTTTTTAATTACACTATTGAAATTTGTTCAATTTGTTCATGTGACTATATATGTGGCTTTTAGCTTTTAAACATCTTCAAAATGTGGTTGAAAAATGTAATTTCTATCAGTTTACAACCTTTGGATTGTCTGAATGCCCATGTTTTTTGCCCTGACTTTGTTATAGTGATGTCAACAAATATGCAAAAAACATGAATGCTGTATTTAAAGCCAGTTTTTGGTTTTTCCCTTCTGGACTGCTGTAGAAACATGGTGGTTCAACATGGCGGACTCCATGGCTCATTCTGCTCAGTCTAAGCTAAAATACCATCCCTATTTTCATATTAATATATTCATATTCATCATTATACCCATCACTTTATCCTGAAGTGATTTCAGCTATCTAGCCGAGCTGAAACCTTACCTGGAACTACAGCCATCACTCACATTGAAGCACTAACATGCACACCATGAGTGAATGGCCCAGTCCAGTTTGATATTGTCCTGTGTTACAGCCCCACCCTGGTGGAAAGCCATGGATGTTTTGTGTAATACTGCTGCTATCACTGCACCATGCTCAGAAAACACAGATATATACATCTACAATAGTAAAACAAAGGATGAATGAATGTGGTTATTGCACCTGCTTTAACTGTGTTAATTTTCCACCATCATCCAGCTTACATCATCATGGAGACAGTAGCTCTTTTATGTGGTGTCCCTGGACAGTGTATATTCATCATGACATAATACATCCAGTACAGGAAATGCTTCACATTCCCCTTATATTACATGAACTTCATCAACAAATGGAATGACCCAGTTGTCATGGAAATGTAGATGTTCAGACTTCACTGCTCAGTGAAAATGGAAATTTGAACATCTATTCAATTCAATTCAATTCAATTTTATTTGTATAGCGCCAATTCATAACAGAAGTTATCTCAGGACACTTTTCAAATAGAGCAGGTCTAGACCGAACTCTTTATAACATTAATTACAGAGACCCAACAGTACCACCATGAGCAAGACCTTGGAGACAAGGGCAAGGAAAAACTGCCTGTTAAAAGGCAGAAACCTAGGACAGATCCTTCGGCTCTAGGTGGGTGGTCGTCTGTCTCGACCAGTTGGGGTGAGAGAGAGAGACAGAGAGAGAGAGAGCGAGAGACAGACAGACAGACAGACAGACAGACAGGTGCACAGCAACAATAGTATTGGCAATGGCAATCTAGCAGGACCATGGCAGGAGGCTCCACCAGGATCGATAAGAACCTGCGAGACGGGAAAGCACAAGAACTCCGGGGAAGAAGTGAAGTTAGTAACATGCATTAATGGGACATGAATGAGTGCAGAAAGAGAGAGGAAGAGAGAAGCTCAGTGCACCATGGGAAATCCCCTGATAGTCTAGGCTTATAGCAGCATAACTAAGGGATGGTTCAGGACTCACTTGATCCAGCCCTAACTATAAGCTTTATCAAAGAGGAATGTCTTAAGCCTACTCTTGAATGTGGTGAGGGTGTCTGCCTCCCGAACCACAACTGGAAGCTGGTTCCACAGGAGAGGAGCTTGGTAACTGAAGGCTCTGGCTCCTGTTCTACTTTTAGAGACTATAGGAACCACAAGTAGCCCAGCATTCAGAGAACGTAGTGTTCTAGAGGGGTAATAGGGTACTATGAGTTCTTTAAGATATGAAGGGGCCTGACCATGAAGAGCTTTATAGGTGAGGAGGAGGATTTTAAATTCTATTCTACATTTTACAGGGAGCCAATGCAGAGAAGCTAGTACAGGAGAGATGTGATCTCTTTTTCTAGTTCCTGTCAGTACTCGTGCTGCAGCGTTCTGAATTAATTGGAGTGTTTTAATGGACTTATTGGGGCAACCTGATAATAAAGAGTTGCAGTAATCCAGCCTTGAAGTAACAAATGCATGGATTAGTTTTTCTGCATCTGTCTGTGATAGGATGTGTCTAATTTTTGTAATATTACGTAAATGAAAGAAGACAGTCCTAGAGGTCTGCTTTATATGGGAGTTAAATGACAAATCCTGATCAAAGATAACTCCAAGATTCCTGACAGTGGTGCTAGAGGCCAAGGTAATGCCATCTAGAGTAACTATATCTTTAGACAGTGATCCCCATCTGCATTCCCATTGCAACTGGGCAGACTGTATCTATTGACTGAAGATCAAGGATCTATAAAATGTATTTATCATTATACAACACAAGGTTCTACAACAAAATGAAAGTTTGCAGTCCCTTCAAATGTCTGTGTGTGCCAGGAATGCATGATGTGATCAAGGTCTGAGAACACTGAGTTCACCTAAAACACAACCAACCAATATTTATACACCAGACGAATATTAGAGCTCTTTAAGTGTGATGTAAAGAGGCATGCAATAAACTCATTGGTTGGTATGACATGTGGCTTTATCTGAGTCCTCAGAGGCCCTGAGGAGATAAGAGGGCTGGGAAGCATTTAGCCAAGAGGAAAATAGGCTGTCGCTCCTCTCCCTCTCTTTCTCTACTCCCAACATTGTTTTTCTCCTTCTTTCCAGTATTGCAACACTTTAGTTTAAAGCTGAGAGTGTGAAGGATGCAATCTGCTGAGCAAAATCCACCTTTGAAAGAAGAGACAAAAAGAAAGAGCAGTGGACAAAGTGGATGGAGAAGAGGAGGGAGAGAAAAGAGGATGAAATGAACAGCAACAGAAAATAACAATTCAATTTTATTTGTATAGCGCCAATTAATAACAGAAGTTATCTTAGGACACTTTTCAAATAGAGTAGGTCTAGACCGAACTCCTTATAACATTATTTACAGAGACCCAACAGTACCACCATGAGCAAGACCTTGGTGACGACGGCAAGGAAAAACTGCCTGTTAAAAGGCAGAAACCTAGGACAGACCCTTCGGCTCTAGGTGGGTGGTCGTCTGTCTCGACCAGTTGGGGTGAGAGAGAGAGAGAGAGAGAGAGAGAGAGAGAGAGAGAGAGAGAGAGAGAGAACATGGAGAAGATGATGACGGCGACGACAACAGCAACGATGGGGGACAATGAGCAGTGACAATAGTAATAATAGTAACTGTAGTAATAATAATAATAATAATAATAATAATAATAATAACAATAATATCAGTAATATTGGCAATGGCAATCTAGCAGGTCCATGGTAGGAGGCTCCACCAGGATCCATGAGAACCTGCGAGACGAGAAAGCACAAGAACTCCGGGGAAGAAGTGAAGTTAGTAACATGCATTAATGGAACATGAATGAGTGCAGAAAGAGAGAGGAAGAGGAGGAGCTCAGTGCACCATGGGAAATCCCCCGATAGTCTAGGCCTATAGCAGCATAACTAAGGGATGGTTCAGGACTCACCTGATCCAGCCCTAACGTATAAGCTTTTATCATTAAGTACAGAGACCCAACAGTACAACCATGAAAAAAAAATTCGAAGACAGGGAAGGAAAATTAAGGAATGTCTTAAGCCTAACTCTTGAATGTGGTGAGGGTGTCTGCCTCCCGAACCACAACTGGAAGCTGGTTCCACAGGAGAGGAGCTTGGTAACTGAAGGCTCTGGCTCCTGTTCTACTTTTAGAGACTATAGGAACCACAAGTAGCCCAGCATTCAGAGAACGTAGTGTTCTAGTGGGGTAATAGGGTACTATGAGCTCTTTAAGATATGAAGGGTTCTGACGAGCTTTGTGTTGCATGGACTAGTTTTTCTGCATAACAGAGGATACCAAAATAGTTTCTTGTAAAATTGCAACTACTTGTGGTAAACTTCAATCACATCAAAAGTGAATGCAGCACAGTAGGGGAAAGAGAGCTTTTTATTAAATATTTTTGGAAAAATATATTTGTTTTCTTTCAGAGAGACTGATATCCATTTGAACAATGAAGTAAGTAAGTAAGTAAGAAAAACCTCAGTCACAGCATCATCGCAAAGATCTCATGGTTTTGTGGGTAATTTCTGTGGGCTAATGGTGTAGCATTCTGAAGCGCTAGACTATCAGTGTCTTTACATTTATTAATTGATTCAAAAAGTGTTATTACCCACTAATTAGACTACATTGGACTATTTGTCCCTCATGGGAATTAGCCTCCAGTGTTTTGTCTGATGAGTGTACTGTGTATATAAATTCTTATTCTTATGGTCGTATGGAGAAATTAGCCAACTTCTGACTCAGCGTTGTAAGTTTCCTGATGAGTTTATGGTCTCAATCTCTAGTTTCAGTCTTCTTCCATACAGCATGATGTTCATTTAGTAAATTATGGTCCCATTTATTTTGGCTACCTTGTGATTGACAAGTCATTCTTAGTGCAACACATGAAACTCAGATCACGGTCCTCTGTCGATCATCATGTAAAACCCGGCCCATAGTAAATAAATGTTACTATGAGGTAATAGTAGGGACAGGTAGTCAGTTTGAGTAGAAGGGCGGCCAGACACATCTGCCAGAGCAAATGAAACATGATGACCCTATGCCCTTTGGTTTAGCTCAGAGCTTTACACAGTTTCACCCAATTGTAACACAATGCAGACTAAAAAAACAGGTGTCCATGGTTAGCTTTATACTTGTTTACTTTCTACAGTGCAGTATTTATCTTGCAGCCTCTGCAACCTGTACGACACCATAGAAGGCTCCTGTAACTGATGTTCATGGGTCTTTGAATAACTTTTCTTGTGTAATTTGTTTGTTGATCCACAGCTGTTACTTTAGATTTTTAATAAAATCAAGGAATAAATGGACTCTTTGTTGCACAGAAATAACCTTGCGGATATTGACGTATTAACACGTCAGTATTAATCCCAGTCAGCTCCCTCTGAGTGCCAAAGAAACTTTCAGCTCTCAGGCGGCTCTGAATGTTCCACAGCAGCAGCACAGAGATGAGTGACATTTTCTATTTCCTGTCTCCCTCTCTGTCTGTCCTCGTCTCTCTGTTTCTTCACCTGTCAGTCGGAGGACCTCGGAGCCTGCGCCCAGTTTGAGGCCAGTCGAAATGCCAGGAATATGATGCCGAGCGCCAGCTGTGGCATTTTCCCAGAATTCACCCTGAGAAAGCCCTCCTCAGAGACCGACATCGAGAACTGGGCGTCCAAGCACTTCAACAAACACACACAGGTACTCCAGAGGATGTGTGTACTCTCACTTTTGAATATATTTGCATGACATCATACACATCACAATGTATCTGTCTCTTTTTCCATTTGTGATTCCCGAACTGTATCTTCTGTTGGCATTTCTGTCTTTACTATTTTTATAATGTTGTGGAAGGTCTTGAGACAGCTTATTCTCATGTGTAGGTGAACTGCAGTGAAAGACATCTCAACATTGCAGCTCATATGTCATACACTGTTTATTAATTAATTTCCACACGTAATGGCAGACATAATAACAGGCTGTATAACACTTGGTCTGACATTGGGTAACACTATTAACGGAAAACCCTGCTAAATATCAATCAGCTGATTGCTAATCAGATTTAGCTACTCAAAAAATAATTCATGAGTAGAACTCTAAGGCTCATTCTTTTTTGTAAAGATTTGTTTTATTGACAGATGCTCACTTTACAATGCAGTTTCAATATACAGAACTAAATAATAATAATAATAATAAGTGTATGTAACATACACATGACTTACATAGTTATTTATGACTTGCCTTGATGAATACCTTCATATTGCTATGTTAAGTGTAGGGTAATTTCTCCAAAGGTCAGTCTTTTTTGCTGTATCAGGGTTTCTGCAGGTTAAATTAAAGACTTTTTAAGACTATTATGAATCTAATTTAAGACCTGTTTTACATCCATACTGGTAAGGATATGAAGGAAAATAGTTATTGGTTCCATGTCTATTTTGTAGTTGTTACAGCATGATAAATACACATTTTTACAAAAAACATATTTAAAAGGGGGACTGAAAAATACAATACAAGTAACAATAACTTAATTAATCTAATCAATTTTTAGGACCTGGCAAAATCATAATTAAGACATTCTAAGGCCTAAAATTCTCCACATGCATCTGTAGTGACCACTAGGCTCTCATCTGGGACTGAACAGGTTTTCTCACTATTCTGTAACTGTCAAGGTTATAGACTCACTTGCCACTGGATGTCGCACTAGAGCACCAGCATCTCAGACCAAAACAAACATACAGACATAAACAAAGAAAACTCACCAAAACCATCTTTGTTAGTCTTTCAACAGTCTTATCAAAAATCACCAACTTTGGAGGAAAAATACTTAATGTTAATCTTTGCGGACAAATGCCCCGTCAAAGTGCGTCCACTAAAAGTTGTTGTTTTTGCCACTGACAGGCTCAGATTATTAAGTGTCTGAAACATCCCTACAGAGACAGAACTTTTGTTTAACCAGAAACAGCCATAATATCACTATCACTCTCCACCAGACTCCATAGACAAAAACATAATTTTACCTTGATCATCATAACAGTGTAACTTCATTAAACGTGGACAGAAACAAAAAAACAAACACACCAAAATTTTGGTTGAAATAAATCCTTAATAATAAGCCTTAATTAGCGACAGAGAGGCTGTCACAGGCAGAGGGAGTGTGACACCATGACTCCACTGTATCTTTACATAAAGAATTGTTGTTTGCTGCTATATTAATGTCTTAAATCTCATATGTATAACCTTCAAAATCTACTTAAACAGGCTAGGTTAATTTGACTTTCCTTTCCAATATACTTTCTCATATGATGTTGATATCATGCATCCCTGTTCTATCAAATCTACTCACTCCTACTGTACATACAGTAATCTGTGTTTTGGATTTTATTTTAGCATGAGAAAATTCAAGCAATGTTAGGAGGTGGATAAAAGTGCGAGCTGCCCTCCCTGTATCTCCTCTAACCTTCTCTAGTGTTTTTCTCCATCCCTTGCATGTTTCCTCAGGGTCTGTTCAGAAGAAAGGTGTCCATTGCCAACATGCTGGCCTGGAGCAGTGAGCCTATCAAGAAGCCCATGATTGTGACCTCAGACCGCACCGTGAAGAGGGAAGCAGTGGACATCTTTAAGCTCATCCAGACCTATATGGGAGACCGTCGCTCTAAGGCTGATCCCTTTTCTGTGGCTCTGGAGGTGTGTGCCTGAACCACTGCTCTGTCCCCGCTCAGGGTCTAACCTGGAGATCTCCCTCCTAATGCACCCATGCACAGAAGCCGTTATTATCAGTAACTCCTTTATGTCTCACCTTGGTATCCCCCTGTAGTGATTTTACTTTTCTGTGATGGTCTGAACCTGACACTTTCTGACATTTCACATTTTCGGCCATAGGTACATTAGGACTCCAAGCCTAGATGGTAACAACACCTTCCCTTGGAAATATGGAGTCTGTACAGAAGTGTTATGCAGTGTGACTGAACCAGGATATCTTGACTCTCCTTCTCTCTGCACCACATCACTGAGGCTGTGTGTCCTTGTTCACAGTGTGACTTTGAGGGGAAGCTTTTAAAACAGCAGGGGCCTCATTTATAAAACTGTGCATACGATCTATACCAAACTTTTACATGCACACAAAAGACAAAAATTGCGCACAGCAAGAAATAATCTGATTTATAAAACTGCCCACGCTGGCCTTATATTCTGCCCACTACATTGCTACAATTATCCATAAATGCAAAACCCTTCATGAATATTGATAGACATATTGTTCCTGTGGTGAACGGCAGCGGAACCAAAGAAAGTTTGAGAAGCTTCGCAGCTGTTAATGTCTGTATTTGAAATGTAACAAAGTCAGACAGTTCAATAACCACAGACATTAGACAAGATTAACATTGGTCTCTAAAATGGAGAGGTGTTTATGGAATAATTACTCTCTTAAAAGGCCTGGATGTTTATGATACAGTCGATATGTAATTAATGTTCCGTATGAAATCTGCCTTCAGTTCACTACTTACCGTGTGTGTGTGTGTGTGTGTGTGTGTGTGTGTGTGTGTGTGTGTGTGTGTGTGTGTGTGTGTGTGTGTGTGTGTGTGTGTGTGTGTGTGTGTGTGTGTGTGTGTGTGTGTGTGTGTGTGTGTGTGTGTGTGTGTGTGTGTGGCATCTGGCTCCGAGTTTCTGTACAGGTGTGCACATTCTCCCGGCCAGTTCGTCTTTTACAACTTTTTCCGTGGAAATTGGCACACACATAAAGCCCTGTGTTGTGTGCACACAACGGTCATGAGGCCCCAGAGAAATTTCAGACTTCCGTCTGGTGTTAATGAAAATCCAAGAAAATCCTTTGCCAGTGGTACTGTCAAATCTGCTTGGATGAAAATAAAGTGTGGAATGAGGGTTTGATTAAACATCAGCACAGCAGCAGACAGAAAAGCTGCTTAGCATAGTTGAGCAACTAGCCTGTGTTGGCAGAGTGATTAGAATAGCAGCGTATGTTGTGTCTAAACTAAAACGTCCTGTGTAGACAACCCGTAGCAAGGTTTGTGTAGGAAGATCTGCAAAACGATCATTGATTAGATTCCCAAATTTATCATAAAGTTTAATTAAATGCTATTTTTATTCATGAAGAGAAGGACTCATCTGGCTCTCTGGCGGTCTCTGGCAGGTGGTGGTGCGTGGGTGGAGCAACCAGGGTCTGCGAGATGAGCTCTACATCCAGCTGTGTCGTCAAACCACTGAGAACTTCCGCTACGACAGCCTGGAGCGAGGCTGGGAGCTGATGGCCATCTGCCTGGCCTTCTTCCCCCCCACGCCACGCTTTCACACCTACCTGGAGGGCTACATCTACCGGCACATGGACCCTCTCAACGACACCAAAGGTGAGGAAGCAACTCACACTCTATTCACTGCCAGTGACACAGGATCACAGGGATGTTCCTACAGGATAACAATGTATTTTATTGACCCCCTGGACCGTCCAACCCCATCAGGCACACATTTCCATTTGTACACTAAAATAACCATATTATGCCAGCCATGAAATTTGCCCAGCACATTTTCAAGAATGAATTAATCCCATAAACTCTCCTCTAGCACCGTCAGAACTAACATTATACCTTTAACCCCACTAGACTCTTAAAACAGCAAAATTGTGAATTTCTTTCTCCTACATAACTTCCAACATAATAGTTTTGAGTTTTAAAAATGTTCTGGAGAAAAATGTAATTGGTGTCTGGATTATGCTTCAAAATTATACACAGTACCTGAATTGGACCAAAAAGGTCCCAGTGTCCTAATTCAGCACAACCTAACCACAACATAACCCTAGCCCTAATTCTTTTGCTGTTTTAAATAATTTCAACAAGGATATTTTCAGTGCTGTTTTCTGTCTGTTAAAGGTTAGGGTCTGTCACTTTGTTTGTCCGTTCTGAAGCAGTGGTTCAACAAGGGAGGCGACCCACAGCGTCTGTAGATAAAAACAGCTCACTCTGAAGTGATAAAAACACAACAATTCTTATTTTCAGGTGATTACACACTAATGAAAACATATCTATGAATATGATATTCCATTTCTGCCAGTAGATCTTCCTAAGTCTTACACACTGGATCTTTAAGCTAACTATGAGTTTACACAGAGTTACGTGAGCGTGTAGGACCCCAGAGGGCCTAAAACTGAACTTGCTATGGGAGATTTTGGGTCACCAAAGTAACGTTATAGGCAATTATTTCACAACTTTCATTGTATACCCTTTGGAAAAAATACCTTGGTGACATTAGTGGTGGGTATGGCCATGCTCAGCAGAGGTACACAATAAGAAGTGGGCTTACTCATGGACAAAAATCACAAGTGCCAGATCTCGGTCCATTTCAGGCACTGATTATATCACAGAGCAGTTTGGACAGATGGTTAATGTACAAAGTGCCAGGACTGTGACACCAGTTTCAGATTGCATTCTTAGGTTAAGAAATCTGGTGGTTTTGGTTAAATATTATATATATTTCTGTTTTACAAGGTTTCTGAAAGGAAAATTTGAAAATCGTCATTGTCATGGGGAGTTGTTGTGTTTTATTTAAATGGTAACTGGACTGCACTTATATAGTGCCTTTTAGTCTTTCAACCACTCAACACGCTGTACACTACTGCCACACTACACAGATGGCAGTGGCTGCCATGCACGGTGCCAACTGCTCACCAGAACGGAAACTAATCATTCATACACACTCATACGCAGCATCAGGAGCAATTTGGGGTCCGATTAGTGGACGACCCGCTGTACCTCTGAGCCACAGCCATGTCATGTCACTTCAGTCAGCAAGCTAGCTAGCTACAGAAACTATCTTATGGACATGAAATTTTGAACTATTTTTGCCTCTTTTTAGGGGGGTAAAAACGAGTCATTCTGAACATGAGTTCTGGTTTTAGAATGATGCAGACTGTTGGACAAAAGTTAGATACAAAATAGGCTCTACGGGATATTGTTCCTGTTTATCATGTTTTTTCCAAATGATGCATAGAATTTAGGCAGTATATTGTCTCAACTAGCTTGAAAAATAATGCATATATCTTCCGTAAATGGGGAAAAAAAAATCTCCCCAGGGGAGCATGTCCCCTTACCCACTTAGCTTATTTTTCCCACCTCTAACATAACAGTGTTCCTGACACTTACAATTTATAAGTTGTCCTCTACTGTTATACATTGAATATAATATGAGATATCCATACATTTGTCACTGAGTCAGTTCACTGGTAGGAAAGGGCTCCCTTAAAGAGAAGGGCTGCAAACCTGTGCTGTAGAGGAGTCAACAGTATTCACACTCAGAATCAGAATCAGAATTACGTTTATTGCCAAGTAGGTTTTTACACCTACAAGGAATGTGTCCTGGTGCATAAAATATACAAATCACAGAAAAATAAAGTACTTTCAAAATATAAATAAATAAACATAAGAAAGCTAAGAAAAGAAAAAAAAAAGTGCAGAAAACGGGAGTGCATTAATGTAATGCATATATACAGGGTGGGTATAAGAGTCAGTGTCAGTGGGGGGTCCGGGCCTTGTTAATGAGGCCAGCTGCAGACGGGAAGATGTTTTTGTGGTGAGAGGTTTTGGTCCTGATGGACCGCAGCCTCCTGCCAGAGGGGAAGTGTCTCAAAGAGTTTGTGACCGGGGTGGGAGGGGTCAGCCACAATCTTGCCTGCACACCTCAGGGTCCTAGAGGCGTACAGTCCTAGAGGGATGGCAGATTGCAGCCGATCACCTTCTCAGCAGATCGAATGATACACTGCAGTCTGCCCTTGTCCTTGGCAGTGGCAGCAGCGTACCAGATGGTGATGGAAGAGGTGAGGATGGACTCGATGATGGCGGTGTAGAAGTGCACCATCATCGCCTTTGGCAGGTTGAACTTCCTTAGCTGCTGCAGGAAGTACATCCTCTGCTGGGCTTTGTGCTTGGTGAGGGAGCTGATGTTCAGCTCCCACTTGAGGTCCTGGGTAATGATGGTACCCAGGAAGTGGAAGGACTTCACAGAGTCAACTGAGGAGTCACACAGGATGATGGGGGCGGGTGGGGCTGGGTTCTTCCTGAAGTCCATCTCCACTTTTCGTTTTCAGAACGTTTAGCTCCAGGTTGTTCTGGCTGCACCAGGTTGGTCATCTGGAGGCGGACTCATCTCCATCTGAGATGAGCCCAATGAGGGAGGTGTCAACCGCACACTTCAGTGGCCTGACAGACTGGTGACTGGAGGTGCAGCTGTTGGTATACAGGGAGAAGAGCAGAGGAGAAAGATTGCAGCCTTGGGGGGATCCGGTGCTGATGGTCTGGGAGTCAGAGACATTTTTCCCCAGCTTCACATGTTGTTTCCTGTCAGACAGGAAGTCTGTGATCCACCTGCAGGTGGAGTCAGGCACAGTGAGCTGGGAGAGCTTGTCCTGTAGCAGAGCTGGAATGATGGTGTTAAACACAGAGCTGAAGTCCACAAACAGGATCCTGGTGTAGGTTCCTGGGGAGTCCAGATGCTGGAGGGTCACGGGGGATGGTGTCAGGACTGCTCCTTTGTCCGTCGAAGCGACAGTAGAACTTATTCAGCTCGTTTGCTAGGCGCAAGTCGTTGATGGAGTGAGGGGTTTTAGGTTTGTAGTTGGTTATCTGTCTGAGCCCCTTCCAGACAGAACCAGAGTCATTGGCTGAGAACTGATGTTTGAGTTTCTCAGAGTACTGTTGTTTAGCTTGTCTCACTACCTTGCTAAACTATTACTTTGACTCCTTAAACCTGTCCCTGTCCCCGCTCCTGAACGCTTGCTCCTTCTGCAACCGTAACTGAATGAGTTTGGCTGTGAGGTTTGTCATTGTTATAACTCACCCTGGTGTGTTATGGAATACAGCAGTCCTCACAGAAGCTGATGTATGATGTCACAGCCTCTGTGTACTCATCCAGACTGTTGGTAGCAGTCCTGAAAACATCCCAGTCAGTAGAGACTGAAGATCCTCCACAGCTTCACTGGTCAACGGTTTTGATGTCCTCACAACAGGTTTATAGAGTTTTAATTTCTGCCTGTATGAAGGAATCAGGTGGACCATGACGTGGTCAGAGAGGCCCAGGGGGACAGCGTGATAAGCTCTGCTGACTGTAGTGTAACAGTGATCCAGTATGTTCTTCTCTCTGGTCGGGCATTTAATAAACTGTCTGTATTCAGGGAGGTTGTGACTGAGGTTTCCTTTGTTAAAGTCACCAAGGACAATAACTAAGGAGTCCGGGTTAGACCGCTCCACACACAGTATCTGGTCGGTGAGCGTGCGCTGTGCGTCCGGCACGTTGGCCTGCGGTGGAATGTAAACATCCTGTCTCCATGAAGCATAAAACAGAGGATGAAGAAAAGTCACTGTTTTCCCCCAGAATTAGCTGAAGTTCGTCCATTTTATTGCACAGTGAACGCACGTTGGAGAGGAATATTCCAGGTAACGGTGTGCGATGTCCGCGCTGGCAGAGGCGCACAAGCGCACCGGCACGTTTCCCTCTCCTTCTGCATTTCACTGCGTGAGCAAAGGTGGGTGCACCTTTGACCACAATGTCCAAAATTTCAACGAAAGAAAGAAGATAAGTGGGAAAGAGATCAGCTGGAGTTGTTCCCCTGATGTTCATGAGCTCTTCTCTAGTGAAAGAGCTCCGGGTATCACAGCCGAAAACTGAGTTAACAAACAAAACAAGAAAAAACTGGTAGAACGTCTAACACTGGTTTAACCTGAAAGGTAGGCTAAAACTGAAAACTTCAGGCTTACTCCGGAGGATCAAATCTGCATGCCCCCGTACCCACCTAGCTTTAGGCTAAGGCCCAAATGTTTATACTGTCTGGCTCTGCCCCTGATAGCCACATAGCATAGTAATTTAGGTAACAGGACTGAATGTTGAGATTGACATTTTCATACTTACAATATGAACAAAAATACAGAAAATAGAATGAGGGAAGTTATCTGTGGAATACCACTTACTTTGTTTGCATTACAATGGCCACACCACACGCATTGTGAAGATGTTAGAAGGGAATAGAACGGTTGAGGTTTTGATAATGGATGGATATTGATCTGAGGACCGTCTTCAGGGAACTCCAGGATGAAATATCAGATAAGAGGGAAACTGATCCAGATATTCAATCTTATAAATATCTTCAGACCAGTTACTACTCTTACTTTAAGCAGGAAATCAATAACCTGCAAACCCAAATCCCATGTAGAATATCAGTTGCTGCATTCTGTGAAGGCCAACAAACAACATGCTAGCTACAAAATAACATCCCACAGCCGCTGTCCACGAGCAGGATAGATAGTGAGAGACATCAGCAATGTTGTCTTCAATAATCTACCTTACAGTGTGTTTTAAAGGTGCTCCTGTGTCTGCTTTGTGCTCAAATGTCAGGCAGAATAAAGCTGTACTGGTGCTATGCTGTCCCCTACAGGTAGATGGGCTGAATAACAGATTACTCTCATCAGCTGAGCAGTGTTCAACAGGATGAATCACAAATCAGCAAAGGTGGTGAAAGTACACACATCTTTACTCAAGTAGAAGTACAGATACTTGTGTAAAAAAGTACTAAATCAACTTCTTTACTCAAGTAAAAGTAAAAAGTCCTCTCTTGGTTTCTCTGAGGGACATTTCTACTGTCTGTTTCTGTGCAAAGCTAACTGACACTTCAAAAAGGGACGAATCTCCCTCTCTTGTCTGTTACACCTTTTACATCATAACGTCTGTCGTGCGTGATATGCTACAGTCTTGATGTTGGGAAGACGTGCATGATGCAAAAACAATAATCGATCATTCCCCTCAAATTAATTAAAACTAATCTAACAAGCCTGTTTTACAGTATTTGTGTATTAATGTAGATATGGAATATTCAAGTAAAGTACAGATACCTGACAAAACTGCTGAAGTATAGTAACAAATATTTGTACTTAGTTACTTCCCACCTCTGCAAATCAGACTGGTCTGTGTTGTTTCCTGAGCTCCAATGAACCAGGAGTACTGATTATTGAGACACTGAGTAGTTATCAGTTGTTCTCTACTGTTATTGTTATACATTGAATATAATATGAGATATCCATAAAATAGGTCACTGAGTCAGATCACTGGTAGGAAAGGGCTCCCTTAAAGAGAAGGGCTGGGAACCAGTGCTGTAGAGGAGACAACAGTATTCACACTGGTAGTAAGTCTAACACTGGTTCAACCTGAAAGGGAGGCTAAAACTGAAAACTAACCTGTTGTTGGTCTGGTTCACTTCACCTTCAGGCTTACTCAGGAGGGTCACATTTCCATGGTCACCAACCTTAAACATTTTTAACACTTCTTTGTGGAATTTTAATAATATCCAGACAATCAGACTGAGTTAATGAAATAACACAGGATCCATTTGTTGTCCGGCCTCATGAATAAAACCCCTCTGGGTCACATACTCCTCTGCAGCACTGCTGAAGCTGCTCCACCTCTGATTCTGTCCTTATTAACAAATCCCAACCTACTGAACTGAATCAAATGCCTTCTTTTCTCTGCAGGAGTGGCCATTAGCAGCTATGCTAAATACTGCTACAGGAAGCTGACAAAAGCTGCTCTGACTGGAGCCAAGAAGGTAAGCAGCTCTGTCTCCGTCCATCCAATGACAGAACTGACACAATGAATGAATGACAGAATGACAGAATTTAAAAGTCAGGTGTAATTCTATATATATATGTATATATTTTCAAACTTTTTCCACCTTTGATGTGACCTATAATGTGAACAATTAAATGAATTCAACTGAAATCTTTTAGGGAAAAAAAAAAAAAAGTACAATAACCTGGTTGCGTAAGTGTGCAATTCAATTCAATTCAATTTTATTTGTATAGCACCAATTCATAACAGAAGTTATCTCAGGACACTTTTCAAATAGAGCAGGTCTAGACCGAACTCTTTTAACATTAATTTACAGAGACCCAACAGTACCACCATGGGCAAGACCTTGGCGACAAGGGCAAGGAAAAACTGCCTGTTAAAAGGCAGAAACCTAGGACAGATCCTTCGGCTCTAGGTGGGTGGTCGTCTGCCTCGACCAGTTGGGGTGAAGAGAGAGAGAGAGTGAGAGAGAGAGAGAGAGGCAGAGAGAGCGAGAGACAGACAGACAGACAGGTGCATAGCAACAACAGTATTGGCAACGGCAATCTAGCAGGACCATGGCAGGAGGCTCCACCAGGATCCATGAGAACCTGCGAGACGAGAAAGCACAAGAACTCCGGGGAAGAAGTGAAGTTAGTAACATGCATTAATGGAACATGAATGAGTGCAGAAAGAGAGAGGAAGAGAGGAGCTCAGTGCACCATGGGAAATCCCCCGATAGTCTAGGCCTATAGCAGCATAACTAAGGGATGGTTCAGGACTCACCTGATCCAGCCCTAACTATAAGCTTTATCAAAGTGCACACCCTTAAACTAATACTTTGTTGAAGCACCTTTTGATTTTATTACAGAACTCAGTCTTTTTGGGTAGGAGTCAGTTAGCATGGCACATCTTGACTTGGCAATATTTGCCTACTCTTCTTTACAAAAGCGCTCTAAATCTGTCAGATTGCGAGGGCATCGCCTGTGTACAGCCCTCTTCAGATCACCTCACAGATTCAGGTCTGGGGTCTGGCTGGGCCATTCCAAAACGTTGATCTTCTGGTGAAGCCATGCTTTTGTTGATATGGATGTATGCTTTGGGTCATTGTCGTGCTGAAAGGTGAAATTCCTCTTTATCTTCAGCTTTCTAACGCAGAGCCTGAAGGTTTTGTGCCAAAACTGACTGATATTTGGAACTGTTCATAATTCCTTCCACCTTGATTAAGGCCCCGGTTCCAGCTGAAGAAAAACAGCCCCAAAGCATGATGCTGCCACCACCATGCTTCACTGTTGGTATGGTGTTCTTTGGATGATGTGCAGTGTTGTTTTTGCGCCAAACATACCTTTTGGAATTATGGCGAAAAAGTTCAAACTTAGTTTCATCAGACCATAACACATTTTCCCACATGCTTTTGGGAGACTTCATGTATTTTTTGCAAAATTTAGCCGGGCATGGATGTTTTTCTTTGAAAGAAAAGGCTTCCATCTCGCTATGGGCTATGGGGCAGGGTGGCCCCATAGCCCAAACGTATGAAGAATACTGGAGATTGTTGTCACATATAGTACACAGCCAGTACTTGCCAGAAATTCCTGCAGCTCCTTTAATGTTGCTGTAGGCCTCTTTGAAGCCTCCCTGACCAGTTTTCTTCTCGTCTTTTCATCAATTTTGGAGGGACATCCAGTTCTTGGTAAGGTCACTGTTGTGCCGTATTTTCTTCACTTGATGATGACTGTGTTCCATGGTATATCTAATGCCTTGGAATTTCTTTTGTACCCTTCTCCTGACTGATACCTTTTAACAATGAGATTCCTCTGATGTTTTGGATTGGGATTAATCAGAGTCACTTTAAATGATGGCAGATGTGTACTGACTACTATTTAACATGAGTTTGAATGTGATTGGTCAATTCTGAACACAGCCACATCCCCAGTTAAAAGAGGGTGTGCACACTTATGCAACCAGGTTATTTTATGTTTTTTTATTTATTTTTTTAGTTCCTAGTTTGGTGTGGTAGAACTGGCCTTGCCTGTCCTGCAAGTTCAAACTTAACCTCATCAACACCTTCAGAAAGAACCAAAAAGCAGACTCCAAGCTAGGCCAAAAATGTGGCCTGAAAAGCAGAAGAGTTAAGGCAGTAATACCAGCACACTAATGCCCATGGTTTTGGCATTACATGTCACATAAGTGTATTTTTGTGTGTGTGTGTGTGTGTGTGTGTGTGTGTGTGTGTGTGTGTGTGTGTGTGTGTGTTGTTTTTTTTTTTTTGAGTGTGAGTGTGTTGGCAGGCAGCAGCTTGGCTCAGAGCCTGTGTAGCGGTTAGCACTTTGTAGTGCCAGGCTCTCAGCAGGTCACTGACAGAGATCGTTTGTCACTCTGAGGACTCCGCAGTGTTTGACTGGTGTTAACCTGCTAACCTCTAACAGCATGTTAATGAGCTGTGAATCCTGTGAATGGATTTGTCTCACTGAGAGAATATCTGAGTGACCCCTCCGCCCACTGGTTTCTGGCCCACACCCTTCAAGCACTCAAGCTGTCATTCATCTGCCCTGCTGTTTTAACACTGAACATACAGTCTGTAATTTCTGTTGTTAGGGGGTCTCTCACATTAAAATAATAACATGATAATCATAGGAGTTGTTGCCTTTACCACCATTGCTGTCATTGCACTCAGCTTCTCCTGGTTAGGATTCCTTCAGTGTTCATGGTTCAGGAGGTTTCTACCGGGAGCCCAATGATCCACAGAGGTCTCCTCCTCTCCAACACAAACAGACTCACTGATTAAAACCACTAAACACACTGAATAAAGCAGTTCCACCTTAACAATCTCCCACGCTGTTGGGCAGACAAAGGACGTCCCGGAGGGGCTGCGAGCCGAGCTAATGCTAACGTTAGCTCAGCGTCCAATGACTAAAATCCTTCATCCGGTTCAAATCTAGAGTTAAAAAGCACCAAGATCTAAACAGTGGATGGTAACAATGTGGCTTCAAACTGGATCAACAGTCAATGTATGACAGCTTCTGGCAGACAACCACAACGGAGATATGAAATGACAGATTTCTCTGAGTTTGAACTTTGTTGGAAACATTTGGAATAATGCAAGTAAACAACTCAACTACATATAGAACATAGAGCTAGAGTTTATAGATATTTTAATGTGGAAATGTTATACATGTTATAGCTTTGACTCCTGTGTGTGTGTGTGTGTGTGTGTGTCTCTCCAGGGCCTGCAGAAACCCTGTCTGGAGGAGATCAATCACGCCAGGAATGCCATCTTCAGTCCCTCCATGTTTGGCTCCTCCCTGGAAGAGGTGATGGCGCTCCAGAAGGAGCGGTATCCTGACAGCCAGCTGCCCTGGGTGCAGACTCGCCTTTCTGAAGAGGTTCTGGGTCTCAATGGTGACCAGACAGAAGGCATCTTCAGGTGAGTGAGAGGAGAGAGCAGGAGGACTGTGAACAGAGTATGAAGGTAATGCTTTGTTATAATGAAAATCAGATTTCACTTTGGAAAGTAATAATCTGGTTTCTGGTTTCTCACATCAAAACTTACTTTGCTGTTGAAGCCTTAACTAATAACCATAAGAGTCACCTTGACTCTAAATCCACTAATAAATCTGTCTGGATATTTCATGTACAAACATAGAATGACGAGACATTTAGTTTTAATTTAATTTCTTTTTGATCACATGCTGTATGTAGCTCATTTTCATTATCAGTTGTTTAGTAGTTGTTTAGTTTGATGTCATAGAGGACGAAAGACACACTGAAAATATTCACACTGATTAATTGAGTATGGTAAATGGTAAATGGACCTGTACTTGTACTAACCCTAACCCTTTCTAGTCTTCCGACCACTCAAAGCTCTTTTACACTACGTGCCACATTCACCCTTTCACACACATTCACTCAGTGATGGCAAAGTCCATCGAACAGAAACTAACATTCATACACATTCACACACCGATGCACAGCATCAGGAGCAATTTGGGGTTCAGTATCTTGCTCAAGGATACTTTGACATGTGGTGGGAGGAGCCGGGGATCGAACCAACAACCTTCCGATTAGTGGACGACCCGCTCTGCCTGTGAGCCACTATTATCAAAATAGTTGCCTATTAATGTTTTAATTTTGAGTAGTAGTTATACACAACAACTATGTAGAAACCAGGGCGTACAAGATACAGAGAAGATGAGGGAAAGTGTAACCAGCCTGTGACCTTTGACCTCCAGGGTACCGGGGGACATAGATGAAGTCAATGCCCTCAAGCTGCAAGTGGATCAATGGAAAATACCCACAGGACTGGAAGACCCACACATCCCAGGTAAACACACACACACAGGTTACTGCTGGTCTTCTGTGGACCTGGTTCTGGTTTCACACTGCTGTCATATACTTCCTGTATATGACAGCAGTGTGTGACATGACACACTAACTCTCTGTAGTCCAAACAAGATGATCAGTTGAGCTCATGTGAGCTCTTAAACAGCTTTTAAATGTGTTTATCATGGAGGTCTCCCCCCGTCCCTGTCTCTGTGTCCCCAGCGTCTCTGCTGAAGCTCTGGTACAGGGAGCTGGAGGAGCCTTTGATCCCTCATGAGTTTTATGAAGAGTGTATCAGTCACTATGACAACCCAGAGGCAGCCGTCAATGTGGTGCTGGGCCTGCCACACATCAACAAACTGGTGCTCTGCTACCTCATCCGCTTCCTACAGGTACACACACACACACACACACACACACACACACACACACACAAACACTTATCCTAAATCAACAGTTTAAAGCCTTTAAAGGTCCAGTGTGTAACATTGAGGAGGATCTACTGGCAGAGATTGAATATAATATTCATAGGTATGTTTTATTAATGTATAGTCACCTAAAAATAAGAATCGGTGTGTTCTTGTTACCTTAGAATGAGCTGCTGGAGGTCACCTTCCAACAAGTCTGCTATGTTTCTACAGTAACCCAGAACAGACGAACCAAACCTGCAGAATGTACTTGACCTCTCCGAATGCAGGAATGGAAATATTTGTATATTTTAAGTTAAGTTAAAGGTCATGATGACAATGTGTATGTGTTCATAGCTTACATTACACATTTGCGTCGTTTTAATTCTATAAAAGTGGGTGACCATGGGAATATGTGGGTCCCAAGGTGAATAGAATTTTGAATTTAGAATATTGTGCTATGCTTTGTGTTGGTGTCCAGGTATTTGCCCAGCCTGCCAATGTGGCCATAACTAAGATGGATGTGAACAACCTGGCCATGGTCATGGCTCCCAACTGCCTGCGCTGCCAGTCCGACGACCCCAGGGTGATCTTTGAGAACACCCGCAAGGAGATGTCCTTCATCCGGGTGCTCATCCAGCGGCTGGACACCAGCTTCATGGATGGAATCCTATAGCCCCCCCACCACACACACACATACACACACACGTGCGCACACACGCACGCATGCACGCACACACACATACACACACACACACACACATATACACACACACACACACACACACACACACACACACAAACTTCCATACCTTACCCCCAGCCTCCCCTACCCTCCCTTTAAGCCCCTCCATGACAGGCCCCTCTCACAGTCCCCCAGCACAGGAACACCATACACACATATTGTTGCTGCTGGGTGAATACCTTGCCTCTCCAACATGTTTACTTTTCTGGAACTAACAAAAAAACTGCTTTAGGTTTTTCCACTGTACATTTTCAGTTCAACCAGCTGTTTTTTCTATTTCTGTAGGTAGTCCTTTAACTGACATTTACATAGAAAAACACCAGTATAGCAGGTCCAAGGTTTTCATATAACTGTACTGTATGTGCCTTCACATACATTAATACAGTATGAAGGAATTAGCAGGGATCTCATCATTTCGTTGGATTTATTCATTCTATTGTCACACTCTTATTTTAAACCCAGTGTCTTTGTTTTATATGAACTTATTTTTCTGTTTCCCCTGCTTATGCACACATAAAATCACACACAAATTCACCTTTCCTAAACCCCACCCTTTTTGCTCTATGCAGAACCTTGGTCAGCTTTCTCTTTTTAATTTTTTTTGTTGTTGTTGCTAGTACTCACTGCCTTCCTTGATTTGGTTGGTTAGGTTTAGGCATGAGGAGTGAAACTGGTTAGGATGATAGTGACAACAGCTGGTGATGTCCCGCCCATACACTCTGTTGACTCAATCCTGAGCAGGGCTCAACTGTCAATCATGATGTGAAAACTCCCCCGAGCTAACCGGGCACCCCATGTTACTGCCTTTTTAACATAGACGAGCCTAGTACATAGCATATAGGTTCTAACCAAGGCTTGCTCAACTGTTATTGGAGCACAGAGCGAAAAGGGGCGGGACTTAGAAACACACGTTACGCACATATCAGTACATGCACACACTTACATACAGTACTAAGTCTTACCCCAGGATTCCACCCTATTGCTTGTTCGGGATTCCAGTGTACAATGCCATCTAACACAAAGCAAGAACTAGCTGAATGATGCATTCATTTAAACACATACACACACATTCTGCCACAGGGGTTAAAATCTTTCACATACAGATATCGAGCATAACTGCACCATTGCATCAGTACTTTATCAGATAGATCCTGCTAGATTAATGCCTCAGACACAAGACGGAAAGGTGAAGCTTTGTCCAACAGTTTCGGCCCGTGTTTTACACTGCCACAACAATGAGCTGACAGCTCAACACAGAGGCTCTTTACTCCTCCGTTTGTTATCCTGCCTCAAAATGGCAAACTTGTGCTGTCTCAATGGAATAGAAACCTTAAAGACAAAACATGAGGGTGAAAAATAACTTAAACATTAAACATGTATGGCTGTAAAGGAAAACAGTGATAAGGTGATTGCTCTTTTGGCCACTTAGCCATCAAGTGAGGAGGACTTGGACACTAAACCTCTAGATGTGTTCAAGTCTCGAATACGTCCACTATGTGGGTTTATAGACACATTAGCAGTTCCGATTGTTAGTACCATTCTTAAGATTTTAAGTATGAAGTGAACAAAACATACTGAACACATCTTATTTTAAAAGTAGGTTGTCACTCTGTGTGAGGACCATTGGTTATATCATTCAGGGTATGTGCAGATCTTAAAAAGTCATTACATTTAGTTTCCCTCAAAGAAAAGAAGTGGATGTAGCCACTGTGATGTCACCCACTGGTTTGTGGACTACCGTTGTGAAGCCTCGAGTTTGGCATTTTGGCTGTCACATCTTGGTTTTCTGGAGGGAGAAGTGCCATATTTGGACGAGAGGGTTACTGTTAGCACTGCAAATGCTATTGCAAAAGTTATCGGCTACACTTCTACTAGCTTGGTACATCCATAGTTCACATTAACTGTGATATTAATCGGCATGCTAATTTTGGCTAGCGGCCAACAACTTGTCAACAAAGTGTCTTAGCACAAATCAACTGAACTGATTTTTAGGCAACAAACATATTACAATTAACTTTAATGAACTGGGTCAAAGTTCTAAGACCAAGACACAGACAGTTCCCAAAAACGAGTTAATTGCTATCTAAACGTAGACAGTTCCATGGTTACGCACTGCTATGCCTCTATCCTGATTAAGTTTGCTGAGGTAGTGACAATTCATCAATCTATGGTACAGGTGGATTTTGGTGTCCACGTTGTAATCAGTTTAGTTGGTACTTAATGGCTGAACCAACAAAGGACATCAGCCAGTGACTCCTGCCTTGGTTCCATGACAGATGAACGCCTATCCTTGGTTGTAACATGCAAACAGTATCCTGTATCTTGTATCGTTTGCGTTAATCTGTAGAAATCTGGTCGTGTCTGTCCACCTGCCACAGTATTTGGTGCTGTCCAGTCACTTTAGCTATTGAAAACAGCCCTCCTGAACCCGTGAGCCACGGATAACAGTAGTATGGATGCAGCACTGCCAATAAGGCCCCAACCATAATATTTAAACACCTCCCCCACCCGACCCGACCCACCACTGAACCCCAACAAGCCTTTCTGCTCACTAATGATTTGTGAATGTGTCTACCTGCGTGCTTGTCTGTCTGTCTGTCCGTCCACCATTGTTTACAAAAATGTACCCATCTCATGCATCCATATGGTCTTTGTCTATGAGCCAGTACTGTTGTTTATTGTATTCATTTGAGATTTTTGCTGTATTTAACTGAATTTCTGTTTTTAACCCTTTTTATATGATTTAATTTATTTATATTTATTTGAGGAGATTTCCTTAATGCCTTCTCAAAATATTGTATTGTAGGCGGTATGTGTGTTTTTGTTACGGCACATGCGTGTATGATTGTGTAGATCGAGTATAGTTTTCAATATGGTAGGGCACATACGTGTTAATGTATGACTGTAAATCTTGCTGTACCAGTTTGATTCATTTGGATTCTTTTGTGACACAACTGAAAGGATGATTGTGAATGGTCCATGGAGACACACACACGGACCATCCTGGAAACACACTGACTTCCACCTTAAAGGTCCAGATAACACTCACAGTTAATCTTGTCTAAACCTTTTTCTTCATGAAGAGACTGAGTGTCGCTGTGTGTGACGTGCCGCTCACTCACTCAGACATACACACTCCACATAGATTACATGTACATTGACACTGTACAGACTATGTAAAAATAAGTATATAGAGAAACAAGAGAGGAAAAGGCACCATATGTAACAGTGGAAGTTTACTGTGGAAGTTATTGTAAAAGGGTGGGGGGTTGTTGAATTTTCTCTTTTTTTAAAGTCTTGTTTAAGTGTAACTTTTCCTCACATTGATAGAGGTCTAAAAGTCGCAATTTAATCCCCATCTCCGAACATCCATTCAAGTACCAGAAAGTGTTTTTAAGCCCCGATATCTGTAACTGTAGATTCATACTGATGAAAGAAGTTATTTGTCTGGAGGGAAAGTTTGACCTTTGTCTGGAAAAAACAGAAATCTGCAGAGAAACATTCCTACATGCCTCATTGAGATTATGAGATGCAGAGGTCAGTGATCAATCCAGTCCTCCCTGTGGAACCACCTGAGATCAGCCACCTTTCTGCTGAGTGCAACAGAGACATTATGTCGATGTCCTACTAGTAATCTGGAATACATATTCAGTGTTTGCATACATTGTATTTTTAGACAGAAAACTGGAGAGTGTGGCAATAATACAGTGGGAATTTAACTTACTTACTGATGGATAATTTATGTAATCTACAGAAAAAGGGCTAAGAAAATATTAGGATGGTTAAGGCAGTTGCAAGATGGTTTAAAACGAGTAGTCCCCCACATTTCAGGAAACATTCTTGTTTGCTGACTTAAATTTCAAAGTAAGTCATCCGAACAAAAGTGTTTTGTTCTGAATGGCCACACTGGAGCGCACCAGAAATCCTGCCATTCTATAGAGGTAGGAGACATGAGGAACTGTACAATATAACAGCGCACACGTTTGGAAGACTGAAGAATGTGAGTTTAACAGACATGTTCAACATAGGGCTTTGATTGGACCTGAGCCTGAAAAGATTCTGTGCAAGCCCGAACCAAGCCCAAACCATGGAGGTACTTTTGGGCCAGAGCCCGACTCAAACCCGGATTTATGCTTTAAATGATTTATTTATTTAGTTAATTACACGCTAAAGTAAACTACAATCTGCATATTATATAGTGCAAATTATCTAAACTAATAACAAATTCACTCACTAATTACAGTTGTATGCATTATTAATAAAATGTTGAATATATATAGATTTAAAGAATGGAATTCTCTCTGAGCCCGGTGGGTTGTGTCCAATTAGATTTGGGCAGAGAATCAAGGCTGTAGTTCAGTCGACTTTTTTTAACCTCACCTACCTTCTAGCTAAGACAAACCATTATTATAGCTAATAATGGTCAGACAAAGCCCCTCGGTGTCAGGGAGGTGTGCAGGAAAGTCGTTTCAGACTGTTTGACGATCAGACTAGCACTTTGCTTTAAGCTTGCAGACAGTCAGTCGCAATCAGTTTGGTTCCTGCACACAGTAGGGAAATACTCCAGGTTTGGAGTGACTCTTAAGAGAAAAAAACAGAAAAGGATCACAAATCTCACAATCAGAATCACTCAACCTGTCCCTCATTTGACAACTGACTTCTTTATGAGGTATGAATTTCGCCAAATGTTTTCATTTTATTTCCTGTAAAAGCAATTAGTAAATGAGGAGATAGCCAGGGCAGGCTGAAATGTGTGTATGAGTGTGTATGTGGTGTGTGTTTGTGAGAGTGTCTTTGTTTTATGTAACAGATGGTTGTAGATAGACCCAGCAAATCAACCAGTTAGCATGCAGACATAGGGTCTTCACTCTCTTTGACTTGAATTTACTAAAATATGAGAATATACAAGGAAAACAAAACAGAATTTAAAGAACATAAGTGTTACAGTATTTAGCTTTAAAAAATCCACTAAGAAAAAGATTAAGCTCTTTTTAATCCGTTTTTCTGATTGTTTTTTCTACTTGGTTCCTACTAATGATGAATTGGTAGTCGCTGTCGATGCTGTTTGTCTAATGTAAAGAAAATGACAATGAAGAGAAGGTGTGAGACAGCTGCTGTGAAACTGCTCTTCACCTCGATGTCAATCCTCCAGGTTTTTCAGTTGTATCTTAATGTCCACTGTCACTCACACTCTGTCCAAGGGAAGACTCTGGAAGTGTAACGGACGTTGGTTTAATAAATGATTCAAATTCAAACTAAGACAGGATGCTCTTTTACTTTCCAACTGTGCCTTGGTGCATTCGGTTACAAGGGAACAAATTCAATGATTTAACACAAATGGAACTAGTGAAGTGTGATTCTACTGAAGAGGAGCCATTTTTCTACTGAAAGGAAAGACTTTGCCACTCAACGAGGAACTGAAGAGGTAATATGGCTTTCTTCAAAGTCACCAGACTCCTTTAATTAAAAAACCCTGAAGAACACGGGAGTTGATGGCCTATCGCTGCCCCGTTTGATAGGTTAGTGTTACTGTGTGACTTTGGTGATCCAAACTAAAGTATTAAAACACCAAAGCCAGTCTGGTGGCCTCTAGAGAGCATAGATGGACGTAACTGCTTCAGTTCCCTTCAGGGATCTCAGATGCGCAGAAGGTAATGTGAGAATTTTCTAAATATAGAGTAAACATGTATTGATTTTGCTTCTGCCATGCCCACAGAAGAACTTGAGACGTTTTTTTCTGTCCATTTTTTCCCCCGTTACGAACAACTTTTAGTACTCTATGAAAGCTCCTTTTGGTTTCTCAGTTTGATCAATAGATATAACGCAAACGACGCAAAACAGTTCCTGTGGTGCAGACCGCACTCACAATGCCTGACATCATGTGCAAACAAGCAATTGCAAAGCTAAACAATGTATGTTCTACCATAACTGTAATTCTGATCATGTCTGTGAGAACCTTTAAAACCACTCCTACAGCTTCACCCACTCCTCTGCTGTCTATCTGTATACTCAGTACAGTACAGTATGTACTCTCACATGTTGCACTATAGACTGCGATTCAGACAGAATGGAAGTTGTGTATTTAGACATGGTGAAAACATGAGACACAAAACAATTGTACATCAGATGAATAGTGGAGAAGTGACTGGTTTTGATGACATTTTAAGGGGTTTTATTGAACAGTGAAAATTGTCATTGGAATCTTATCTATCTAATCTGTCGCTCTTCTCTGTCAAAGAGAAACATGACAAACTTGCATGAACTTTTTACATCCACCTTTCGTCTAGCTTTCACATATTGCTGATGTGGTCGGCCATTGTGTTGGTTGATACCCATCCTTCAACCAGTAGAACACAGAATGGACGGAGCCTCTTTATTGCAGTTTTCCATGTGTCAGGGTCTCGATCCCCTGGATTTTTCCTAAGGTCAAGGGTCAACTGGTGTGGGGGACGATGGGTCCTCAATCTCTTGGCAAACTCCAGCAGCTCAGCAGGCTGGATGAAGTTGGAGCTGTTCAGGACGAAAGGCAGCACGTTTAATAGAAAAACCTTACTATACACTGAATACCAGTGGTGGAAGTTACCAGTAAAAGTCCTGTACTCGAGATTTAAATCAAAGGGCCAGTGTTTTCGACAGTAGCCCAGAAGGGACAAACTAAATGCTGGCTCTAGATATGGGTGTTTTTTGTACGATTTGCAAAGTTTTTCAAACAAGGGAGATGCAGTCTGCAACTACACTGCTAGATGCCACAGAATCTTACACACTGGACCTTTGAGTACAAGTACAGGACCATTATCAGACAAATACACCAAATACAAGTATAAAAAGTACTTATTAAGCAGAATAGGATAAGCATTTTAATGTTGTACCACGTGAACTACTGTCTATACTGTTTGGTAGTTAAATCTATAACAATGCATCATATTTTATAAGCTAATCATATATGTAAATCTCACATTTGCAAAGTAACTAGAACATAAAATAATAAAAACTTAAATATTTCCTTCTGAAATATAGTGAGCATTTCAAAGTAGCATAACACTGAAATACTTGCTTAAATATGTACTGTAAGAATGTACTAAAAGACTAGTGTAAGGAAGGAATTTCCAATTATTGTATTATTATTTTTAAAGAGTTAAAAAAGCAAATAAATGTTAAATATAACATTACAATCGTAGGAAAACTGCAGTAAACAAAGTTTTGCTTTTGACAGCTTGTATATTTTGTCTTACACAGCTCTGAATTTAATGATGGTGGGATTAAGTATAGGTCACAAGCGGTATCTTCATGTGGAATATGCACAAAGTTTTCTGGTCAATAACTTTGTAGGGATGGCACTTTCATTCCTAAAGACCTAGGATGAAGGCTCTAGTGCTGTGAGTGACACACGCCAACATTGTTTTTAGGTTTTTTTCAGTCAATCTGTAATCTTATTGCCTCATGCTTTGAACAATACTATGTGTTGTTTATTGTGGCCCTTACATTTTCAATTTATCCAGAATGTGTAAATATTATAGTGCTGGACAATTAATTTAATTGCAATTGTAATCGTGATGTCACCCTGTGCGATTTACTTAACCACAAAAGGGTGCGATTTAATCAAATAAAAAGGTGCGCTATGAGCGTGACACTCTTTTCTCTGTTTGCACCGCACCCTGACCATTATGCACGCCTTATTGGTGGCCAAAAGAAACACGACCTCAGCAACATTGAGCAGAAAGAGGTACTGTGTAAAACAGGCAAAGTAAAAGTCGCCACATCACACGGAAACAAGACAAATTTCTATCAAGTACCATTATATGACAGTCGCAATTTGCAATATTGACCTTTTCTCCAAAATCGTGCAGCCCTCATACAGGTACAGCTCAAAAAAATGTGATTATCGTTAAAAAGTATTTTTTTGTCAATCATTTTAGAAAGTGAAACTCATATTCTATAGATTCATTACACACAGAGTAAAATATTTCAAGCCTTTATTTCTTTTAACTTTGATGATTATGGCTTACAGCTAATGAAAACCCAAAACTCAGTATCTCAGAAAATTTGAATATTAGTAATAGTTCAATATTGTAGACTCAGTTAATTAACTCAAAACACCTGCAAAGGTTTCCTGAGCCTTTAACGGTCTCTCAGTCTGGGTCAGTAGGCTACACAATCATGGGGAAGACTGCTGACTTGACAGATGTCCAGAAGACAGACATTGCCACCCTCCACAAGGAGGGTAAGCCACAAGAGGTCATTGCTAAAGAAGCTGGCTGTTCAGAGTGCTGTATCCAAGCATATTCATAGAAAGTTAAGTGGAAGGAAAAAGTGTGGTAGAAAAAGGTGCACCAGCAACAGGGATAACCTTGAGAGGATCGTGAAGCAACACCCATTCAAGAATTCGGGGAGATTTAAAAGGAGTGGACTGAGGCTGGAGTCAGTGCATCAAGAGCCACTATGCACAGACGTATCCAGGACATGAGCTACAACTGTCGCATGAACCGGAGACAACGTCAGAAGCGTCTTACCTGGGCTGAGGAGAAAAAGAACTGGACTGTTGCTCAGTGGTTCAAAGTCCTCTTTTCAGATGAAAGTGAAGTTTGCGTTTCATTTGGAAATCAAGGTCCCAGAGTCTGGAGGAAGAGTGGAGAGGCACAGAATCCACGTTGCTTTTAGTCCAGTGTGAAGTTTCCACACTCAGTGATCATTTGGGGAGCCATGTCATCTGCTGGTGTTGGTCCACTGTGTTTTATAAGTCCAAAGTCAACACAGCCATCTCCCAGGACATTTTAGAGCACTCCATGCTTCCTTCTGCTGACAAGCTTCATGGAGACGCTGATTTCATTTTCCAGCAGGACACACTGCCAAAGGTACCAAAAGCTGGTTCAATCAGCAAACTCGCCTGACCTGAACCCCATAGAGAATCTAGGGGCTATTGTCAAGAGAATGAGGAGAGACACCAGACCCAACAATGCAGATGACCTGAAGACCGCTATCAAAGCAACATGGACTTCCATAACACCTCAGCAGTGCCACAGGCTGATCACCTCCATGCCACGCTGCATTGATGCAGTAATTCATGCAAAAGGAGCCCTGACCAAGTATTGGGTGCATAGCAATGAACATACTTTTCAGAAGCCTGACATTTGTGTTTAAAATATCCTTTTTTTATTGGTCTTATGTAATATTCTAATTTTCTGAGACACTGGGTTTTGGGTTTTCATTAGCTGTAAGCCATAATCATCAAAATTACAAGAAATAAAGGCTTGAAATATTTCACTCTGTGTAATTAATCTATATAATATACGAGTTTCACTTTCTAAAATGATTGACAAAAAACATTAAACCTTTTCACGATATTCAAATTTTTGGAGCTGTACCTGTATATTACGACACATATTAAAATAATTGAATGTGTTGGATAAAACATGTTATTATGGGACAAATGATGCATCATTGGAAAAGTAATGCTTTTTTCCCCTTTTTTTTGGGCAACCCAGAGGGGCTGTTGAAGCAGCTCTTACCTGATGTCGAGTCTTCTCACTGAGTTTGGCGAGCATCCTGAGAACAGCTCTGCCAGCACACACACGTTCTTGGCTGTTGATACATATTCATGAGTTAGAGATAGATCAAATGAACAGATACAGGTCACCTTTCCGTAGAGACTGTGTAAACAAAAATACTTGTACATACAGTTGCCTTACACATCCAACACACAGAGCAACATTAGAACAACCACAGCTGGCTTAATGTTGTTTAGATCCTGCTGGTTGTCAGCTCACAGTCCTGTTGCAGTATTGGTGGAAAGATGCAAGGCATGTGCTTACCTAGTCGATTCTGAGCCAGGCTGAGTGTGTGGAGAGAAGACACCCTCTTCAGAGCAGCCACCAGCTGCTTCAAACCCTCCTCCTTGTCGCTCCACTTCTCAAGAAGGCGGCAGTCATTAAATCGTAGCTCTTAGAGAGGGAGAGGAAACATGGCAAACAATTCCACTCTGGGCTGGGCTGAGTGCAAATGATATAAAACATGGATTACATTCTGTTTCCCACCTTTCCAGGTGGTAAGAACACTGGGAAAATTAATAATGTCACTTAAGTGCTCTTAAAGATGCATTAAGCATTTTTTTGTTTTAGCTTGAAAGCTGAATCAAGTTCCTGTAAAAGGGAGGAGGCAACATGCAGTTACATACACATATAGCAACTTTGATCTTCCTAATTAGATTAGCAATATGTATATTATATAAAAGCTTGTCGTTTATCCATATACTCATAAAATGGCCAATGCTAACGAACACATTGCATTTCGATAACAATTAAAGCTTCTCAATGGTTTGCTGGTGGAAGGTTTTGGGAGGACCTCAGCAGCTTGCTGCTCTGTTATGGCTGAAACTGATCATGAGCAAGCACCTGGCAACAGTGGCAAGACAAACTTCCTAAGACAAACCCACTAGCCATAGCCTTAGGGCCTGCATGTATAGTCATAGAATCTCGAGCTATACTACGTAACTTTCAAGCCTATTCATTTTGAAAGCGCATCGTTCAATGGGAAAACCCCAACACTTGAGGACCAATGGTCTTCATCACTCAGACATTTATAGGGCTGGTCACCACTTTGCAGAGCGGAACAGAGCGGAAGACACAGGTTGGCTGTGAGGGAGCAGTAGATACACGGCATCGCAGACTGAACTGGCACAGTGTAGTTAAAACAGACTGGACATGGAAAAACCCTGAAACACAGCTGCAAGCCTTCAGACAACACAGAGCTGAAAGCAACTCTAGACTAGAAACTGTCACCAGTGTGGTTTCATTTTAAGGAAGAAAATCAATTGACTTTGTTCTTACTTTCTGTATAAACATTAATAACAGGTGTTGATTCAATTCAATTCAATTCAATTTTATTTGTATAGCGCCAATTCATAACAGAAGTTATCTCAGGACACTTTCTAAAGAGAGCAGGTCTAGACCGAACTCCTTATAACATTACTCCTACAGTAATTCTAATTTTCTTACCTTCCAACCTGCAGGCTCTCAGTAGTTTTAGGATCTCAGGAAGACAATCAGACAGCTTCACGTCCTCCAGGTTGAGACTCCTCAAGAAGTGATTTGACTCTAAAAGGTGACAACATGTTACTACTGACAGCACTTAGAGCACTGGTTCTCAACCTTTTTCCTTAAGGGAGCCCTTCTCTATCACTGCGTTAACTGACGAAGTGACATATTTATAATAATAATATATTTATAATAATAATAATAAAAAATTAAAAAATACACTTTTGGTTATAGTTGCTGAAACCTTCACTATATCCTGACAGTAGTACATGAGACAGATGTCTGTGAAATTGGTTGGTTGGTTGTATTCGTTCATGCCTGGTGCATTCTTGTAAACATTAGGAGCACTAGATTTTTTTCACAGATTATCTGTCTCAAATTTGCTGAATCTTTCACTATATAAAAATTTTTTTTTTTATTTTTTAGTATTTTTTTTTTTGGGGGGTATTTATTGGCTTTATTGATAGTGACAGCTGAAGATAGACAGGAAAGGGCGGCAGAGAGAGAGGATGACACTCAGCAAAGGGCTGCAGGTTGGATTCGAACTTAGCCTCGGTACATGGGTCGCCAGCTCTACCCACTGAGCTACCCGGGCGCCCTTGTCCAGCATTGGACAGGCTACAGTTTGGTTCACAGATCAACAGATTGGACAGTATCAGTGTCTGGGTGAGCAGTCAATGAAAAGTTACCCGCATTTTAGCAGAACTTAAAAGATAATGCTTGTGTTATTCTATATACTTTTTTTTTCTTCTTATCAGCCAAACCTGCCCCAAGACAAAAACATGTGAATCGGCCTCAAAACTGACTACTACGAGTACTGACTTTGAACCACTAACAATCCTCTATACACGTGCCCTGGTGCTCTGTGTGCACCGTGTAGAAGGCCTAGAACTCAAACTGTGGTGAACCCCTTACAGAGACACACCTTACCTATGAGAGTGGTGAGGAGTTGGCTTTGAGAGGAGCCAGTTGGTAATCTCATCCCAGCTATGTGAAGTGTGGTGAGACGTGGAGAGCGTCTCAGCACCGATGTGATCACATGCAGGTCTGTTTGGAGCTCAGCTACTTTGACTGTCAGTTTCTCCAGGGGCAGCTCTGCAAAAAGACAGTAAGGATACAGTCACCTTAGGTTGATTTGGTATACAACACTGTTTTAGTGTGAATTCACACAGGATCAGTAATGAGGATCATACAGGACCAGGGACTGGTTACACAAAACACCTTCTGCTAAGGTTTCCTTACAATTCTTTTATTTATAGTTTTCTACTCATCTTGATCATACTTGGTAATCCATTAAAGTTAGTTAAACTGTTGCACAAAAGACCTTAGCAACCAGAGTAAAGAAACTGAATCCTAATCGATCTTAATAAAAGAAAAACATTTTATAGAATAATTCCTGTCAAATTCAAACTTTTATAGCACATTAGGTTACACTCTAAATGAGAAGGCGAGTTACATAAAGGGTCATTCATGTTAGTTTGCTAAACTAGAATGTAAGCAAACAGTCTGCATAGAACTGTAGAATTGTACTACTGTAAAGTCGCTTAATTTAGTAAATGCCTTCATATTTTCTGTTCCTAAGGACACCTTTTGAAGCTGCAGTAGATCATTTTTATAAAAATAACTTTGTCATATTTTCTGAAACTTTCACTATATCCCCTAGTGCTGCTAATGGTATTTGCAACAATCCACCGGGCCTGAACGAAAACAACCAATCAAAACTGATAACGATATAAAGACGCTTTGGGTTGAAGGTAGTTGACTGTTGAGACTCATTCTCAGGGCTCCTTTTTTTTTTTGTTTTTTTTACAGATTATCTGTGTCATGTAGTACCTGTCAGGATAAAGAGAAAGTTCCAGCACATTTTATTTTTTTTTAATTATCTATTGCAGCTTTAAGGGATTCTGTGCAACACTCCCTTAAAGCTGCGTCCCTCAGCTAAGGAGAAATTAAGCTTTAAGAGTCATACTGGGCTCATAGGCAGAGTGGGTCGTCCACTAATCGGAAGGTTGTTGGTTTTGTGCAACCGGCCCCGTGTTACTTAGCACTAGACTAGGTCAGCGTTTCAACAGGTACATTACACTTTAAACCTGCTCACTTTAAGTGTTACTTCACTTTGATAGAAGATTCACAGCACCTGACATGTCTGACTCAGCAGTCCTGGGATGATGTGGTGTGAAGCGCTGTCCCCACACCAGAGTCTGGATTTCCACGTGCAGGGATGTCACATTGGGGCTCGCGTCCAGCAGGATCTCCACCAGCTCGGTGTACGGCAGGACACTGATGCTCAGATCTGTGAGGGAGCTGTGGGAGCTCTCAGACAGCTGCTTCAGGGTCCTGGCCAGGCCCAACACATCCGAGTCCCTGAAGATCACTGCTCAAACAAACATAAAAACCATAACCATTCTTTGAAGGTTAAATAATCCTGTATATCAATACAATAATACTGTTTACAGATGCCATGTATTTAATGTATATATGAGATTAGATATTTAATATAGTAGCAAACAACTATTAGCTATGTAAAGGTATAGTGGAGTTATGGTGTCCTAAGCAGAGAATGACGTCACACTCCCTGAGCCTCTCTGTGCTTTGTTTACTAATGCTCTGGCCACCAGGAATGTGTGTCCCTCTGTGAACAACTGAGCACAGCAACTGAAACGGCTGTTCTTTCTTTTTCTCTACGTCTGTGAATTAAGGATTTGGTTGCTGGAACTATCTGCCAGAAGAGGACAAAAACACAATGATTCTTATTTTCAAGTGATTATACACTAATGAAAACATATCTATGAATATTTTAAATGTATAACATATATAATAAATTATATTATGTATTTTTGCCATTAGATTCTCCTGTTATAAGTTCTCAAGGATACACACAGGTGTGTTTTCAGCTGTCACCATGCTAGAGGAAATTCATAGACTTCAATCTGTCAATGTTGCTGGCAGCAAGGAAGCACAAACTCTATAACCAAAAGGACCCCTGAACCCACCACCCCTGAACTTAATGCCACATTAAAAACTTACAAAAGCTGTGCAGTGTTAGAGAGCGAAGGCAGAAAAATGTAGGCAGGGCAGAGTTCAGCACTCTAAGGGAGTCGGACCCACACTGCCTGATCTCCAGACAATGGATCTGTCCCCATGGACAAGCCCCCACTGAGGGACCATCACATGGAGTAAATTTCTGACAGAGAATGTGCGGGTCCACAGTCAGCTTTGCTTTTCCAGACTCCTCTCCCTTCACAGCCACAGAATCCAACTTTAACTGTTTGCATGGAGTGACTTCATCATCCTGATCTTCTGAAGTCCTGGTCTCAACACCTGAACTGCAACTGGCCTCGTCTGCACTGGCTGAAGCCGCTTGTGAAACACAGTTTGCCTTTTTGCTGCCCATTACATTCTTCAGCTCTGGGTTTACATACTGAGAACCCCTTCCATGTAGGAGCCAGGCCAGCACAACGGGACATTGCACATGTACGACGAGTTCTTTAGCCACGCCGTGGTCTAGTAGGCGATGGAGGACATACAGCGCAGTCTGTGTTTTCCTCTTTGATAGATCAATGGACTGTGACACACCAACACTCCTGATACGCTTCTCTAAGAGGTTTAGAAGGGGCCGCTGCTCAGCAGTCAAACTCTGAAGGGGCTTATGCAAGCTCGTAGTGAGTAAAAAATGTCTGATACATTTCGCTGCAGCCCACAGGAATGATGGCGTGTTTAAATTTGCGATGTTTCGTTTGACGAAGTTGTTTGTGAAGCCATAGAATACAATAGTAAAAAGCATTCTCATAACTTCATGTTTGGCCTCCTCTTCTGTGTGCAAGTCTATGACCTGAAAGGTAACACAGGATACATATTACCCCTGGGTTTTAGGTGTTACTATACATGTGATTTTTAAGACATTAGACCGCCTACATGGTTAGGTCCACACATGTCCTGCAGTATTCCAACCCATCCAGAGCGAGTTGATATCCCTAAGAGAAGGCAAACACAAGATTACATCATCTCTATGAAGAAATAAAAGACATAAATACAACACAACATCTTTGCACTTCGACTGCAGATCTTACCTCTCTGATTTAGGGTGGGCTGGAGCTCATCCAACTGACATATAGTCAGGTGCGGAAGAAGATCCTTAATGAGAGGCGCTGGAAGATCTAAGTAACAAAAGATTGGTTAGGACAGTCTAAAAGTGGACACAAATTCCCACACCACCAGTAAGTAATAAAACTCACCACAGCATCTATGAATGGGTGAGGCTATGATACCAGGAGGACAATAATATATATAATTTATATATATTTAATATATTTTAAGTGCGTTGGAACTGACAATAATCCATATGCATGAATGTTAAAATGTGTTTTTATATGAGGAACTATTTCACTTCTTTTTAGGTGGTGGGAGTGAAAATAAGGCTGCGTTCACACTGCAGGCCTTGGTGCTCAATTTGGATTTATTGCTCTGATCAGATTTTTTTCTTTAGCTGTTCACATTATTTGTAGGTCACAGTCCTGAAGTGAACTGCATGAATAATGTCTATCTAGAGTGAGTAAGTCACATGAATTCTGATATGACAAAAAATCTGGCCAGTGTTTGATTTGGACTACATATGAAAGTGGCCCAAAACAGAACTGAAAAGATCAGATTCCATGATTTGTGCCGTTCATACTGATGGAAGCAAACCATCATGGCACTGCTCCAATAGCAACAAGCAGTAGTGTTCTCGTCCTATCTGTGTTGTTTTAAATGTCATTAATGAAGAATCAACCGTCTGATTAAGACCTACGTCTGCTGCAATGTTAATGGCTCAAAGATTGTAATGGAGCTGGAGGTGGGCGATATATATCGTTTGCGATAATATCGTCATTGTTGTTTTGACGATGTGCAAATTTCCATTATCGAGTATTTAAATTACTTCGCCAAAAATATTGGAACGCACGCGGAAACTCCTCACATCCACTTAATACACGGTGCGGCAACGCTCTCTACAGCATGGCAGGATTCAGTCACACGACTAGTGGGCCTACGTGATCACATGACGTGATCACATGACCTCTCGCTAGCATCCTCCTTGCAACAGTTTAGCAGCGCGTTGTGATGGTAGAGAGAAAATGCAAGCACCTCCAGTCCCTGAAGCTACCGGTACTTCAGATGATTTAGTGCTGAGACGTGGGTCTACCTCTCTGGCATGGAAATGGTTGGAATAGGTGGCGCTCTGGTGGCATGGTAAATCACTGTGCGGAGACCGTAATAGTTATGAATATGAAATTCACAGGGCACGTGTAGACTGGTGCCTGTAGCTCACATACCAAAAATCGTGTTTGTAGCGCCCCCTACAGGATTTTAAAAAAGCAGCCCTGGCGCCACCTTTCACCGATATGTACGAAACTCGGTAGGCACGTGTAAAGTGCCGAGACGTACAAAAAAGCCTCTTGGACCCATACTCAAAACCCCACAGGAAGTCGTCCATTTTGATTTACATATTCACTTTCGGGCAAACTTTTCGCCTTGTATTTGAAGGAACTCCTCCTAGGGAATTCATCGGATCTGCTTCAAAATTGGTCAGTACAGTCAAAAAATGGTGCTGATAAAGTTGTGCTATTTGTGCATGTACATTGAACGGCGTGTCCGTGGCGTGCTGTCAAATTCGGCCACATTGAACTTCCCGGTGATTTTCAGCGGGTTTTTTTGAGTTGTATTTGAACGAACTCCTCTGAGACAATTTATCTGATCTGCTTTAAATTTGGTAAAGTCAAAACATGTTGCTGATTAAAAGTTGTGCTATTTGTGACAGTACATTGAAGGGCATGTCCGCGGTGCGCCCTCAAAGTTGGCCAGGTTGAATCGAATGTCAAACTGTAATATCACTGCCAGCATTTCTCAGACTTTCAGCATTTTTTTGCGTTGTATTTGAACGAACTCCTCCTAGGGAATTTATCGGATCTACTTCAAAATTGGTCAGTACAGTCAAAAAACATTGCTGATTAAAAGTTGTGCTATTTGTGACTGTACATTGAAGGGCGTGTCTGTGGCGTGCCGTCAAAGTTGGCCATTTTGAATTCTGTGGTCATACAAACTGTAGATGAAAAGTTGAGCTATTTGTAAGCTCTTTGTGTGTACGTCAAACCGCGTGCCAGTGACGACTTGTTGAATTCAGCCATAAAACAGTACTCATAACTTCAGTGTGCAATGTCCAATCTCCAATAAACCTCATATATTCTGTAACAGTCTCGCCCTGAACACGTCCTCATAACTTCAGTGTACATGGTCCAATCTTGATGAAACTTCATGTGTTTTATAAGAGTCCCGCCCTGAACACGTCTACATGACAATATTAAGACATAGTGATAGTGCCACCTACTGGCAACAGGAAGTAAGCGCTGCGTGGCGATTTTGAGCGAGAAACGCACTGATGTGCCAGCAACACCCTCTCACGGCCCCATCTAATGCCATGTAAATTGTAGAGCAGAAATCTTGAGAGGAGCTTGTTGAACCTCTCCTTTCTCAATCTCCTGAGGTCACATTTTTTAACTTTAGCCACTGAAACTCAGCAGTCCTATGGTCAACAAGATGACGATGCTCACGGTTTTTTCGGTTTTCATTTTGGTCGTTCCTGGCCAATGGTTCGAGGGGATTCATTTTAAATGTTTCTGTCTCTCTCAAGAGTCTCAAGTGCTGTGGCCTCCCCTGGTTGCCACGACAACCAAAGCCTGGCTGTGAACACACACTTTTTGTATTAATTACCCTAACCCTAACCCGGGATCGAGGTTTAGTTTGGCTAAGATAGCATTTTAAAGGACCGAGTCTCCCCTCTCTTGTTATGGTCAATGTACGGTCTCCTAGCAACAAGATGAATGACTAACGGCATTAACGCGGAGCCCCGCAGAGTACCGGGAGTTTATCTGATGTGTTTCACTGAGACATTACGGACCGTCCCTGTCCATGTCCTCCACACCGACCGGGCAGACCGGTATTGTACCGAGAGCGAACTGCTCTGTGGACGGGATGATGAACTGCTGCCGTTGGACTCCATCCACATCATCTACCGAGAGAGATCCTGCACGACATCATCATCTTCATCCCTCCCTCTGCAAACCCAACACCCTGCTATGTGCCTCTGCTGAAGAGGAAGCCTGCGACCACTTTACACTTGCCATTTTTGCACATTTGAAAGTGTGACTTTAAATTATACTGTATATATATTCTTAATATATGTATGTCTATTACATATGGAGTAATGTAACGAAAGCAATTTCCCCCTGGGATTATTAAAGTATTTCTGATTCTGATTCCTCGTTGATAGGACAGGTGTTGTGAATGAACCGGTGCCCAGCTTGAAAGAGCTCCTGTGTGTCACTGAATGTGTGCATTGCTGACTGAAAGACATGTTCTGCCTCCATTTATCTGTTCACTACAGTGTGTTGGATTCATGTTAATGTGTATTTAAAGACATTTCAATTTGTGGAAAAAATTGAGGGGGGATTATGAAAAAAATGTCTAATCAACCAAAACTTTCACGACCCCCCTGCAGTACCTCCGCGGACCCCCTGTTGAAGACCTCTGAGGTAGGGGGTCTGGTGGACACTTCTAAAAGTTTCAACTATCTACACTGCCTATGACTCCACATTAAGAATAGTATTCCTTCTTAATTATGTATTACTTATTAATATAAATATTGTTATTCATGTTATTGATAGCAGTACTACATACTTATTATTCCCATCATTGTGGTTATTACTTATTTAGTTACTTTAGCAATTTTAATTCAACCATGACCCTTCCTGCATAATCCCAGGGCAATATTATGCCAAACTCCATTTAAGAAATACCATATATTAGCAATTATTTGTTTATATAATAGCACATAACTGTAGAAACACAAGAAAAAAACTCATCATATCTCAACAGTCTTCTTGTTAATTCGGCATCAATATAATACATAAATACAAACTTTTTAGCCGACTTTGTCGCATCAACTCGTTACCAGCCTCACTATTTCAGTGGGAGAAGATCGTGGGAATAAATGGAAAAAACACGATTCTTTATTAAAATACGTGGTGGTTGGTGGATTACGTGTACGCCGAATTAAACACAGGTAAGAATGCTGATTAACCGTGTATTATGTGTGTGTCATGGTGAAGGACAGAGAAGAGAGGACACGATAAACAGAAAATATAGTAAAATATAGACGCACTCTCTCTGCTCTCTGACCTGCCTCTCTGCCCTCTCAAATCAGCCCTTCGTACGTCATCACCGTAACAACAAGCTGCTATTTCTATTTGTTCTCTCATATGAACACACACACGTTGAAAGTTTGATCTGTCACATACCAAAGCAATGGTAGAGGTCACATACTGTAAACTACTCGGCAGTGTCAGTAATGTATGGGCCAGAGTCACGGGCCAGAGCAAGGCACAATCAGAATTTCTTTAGGAATTCTCTAGTTACATTCTATCTATCTATTATCTCAAATGGCTTGGAAATTAATAGCTAGAGCTGCTGTAACGCTAAAAGGGGGGGGACCCCGTAGAAGAGCAAGACCCCAGAACTGCGGTACCGTGAGCCGCCGAGACCCCCAAATGTTTCCACCGTGTGGCTCCGCCCCTGCTAGTAGAATTCAGTTCTTAAGCAAACGTAACGTTACACGGTATGAGGACGAACCCTCCGTTTTCAGGGGACACCTCTTGAATGGCATTTTGGGACATTTACTAGCGCCATAAACTAACGTTAAATAAGTAAACTGATGCGATGTAACGTTACACTGTGACATGTTAGCGTCTACTATTAGCTAACAGTTAATTCCCCTAAATTATAATGAGCTCTTTGAGGTTAATTAACGTTATGGGGACATAACTAAATGGTAACGTTAGTTAGCTGTTAAATATTCCCCACTTACCAAGAATAGCCTGTATGCCCAGAGCAGCAAAATGTTTCCTGACAGCTCGGAAACATATATCCTTCAGGCATATCTCCTTTGGCTTTCTTTGGTCTACGTTGCGGGCAGCGTCGCCCATTGTTTAACATTTAGCGATAACGTTACGTGTATCATTTACTAACGTTGCTAACGATGCTAAAAGTGTCCAACTAACAGGACACAGCGCTGGTTCAATTCAGCGGTTGGTTGCTCTTCTTCACCGCCTCTCCTTTGGCTGGCAAACAGCAAAATCGTGCATGACCGCCACCAACTGGTGCGTTGGTTGTTCTCCTTCTTGGTGTAAAATGGTTTTCTTGATAAAAGGTGTTCGAATAAATTCACCCGGTCAGTTTTTTTTTTTTTCTGAGCTCATGGAATTTTTTTTCTAGTTCAATTAAATACAGGCAAATCATACATGTCTCCCGCAGGACAATCATGATGTGACAGAATAACCTCACAAAAAAGGAGAAAAAAAACCAAAGGGAAGGCAGTAAGTTACAATAGAAAAAATGGATTCATTTAATGATTATAATATCACTAAATATATATAGACAGTACTAGTACATATAGAGAAGAACTAAAATATACATATGACAAGTTGAGTGTATGTAGAGCACCCCCCCACACACACACACACACACACACACACACACATTCATAAAAAAAGAATAGATAAAAAAGAAAAACTCTGTAAAAGAATAAGTAATATAAGGAGGAATAAGCAGGCTAAATAAAAAAAAGTTGAACAAAATATAAATAAATAATTATAAGCATAAAAAGAAATCATTTATTTCTATATATTTTTAATTTATTATTGCATATAAATGTTTTCTGTATATATTTCTAAATGTTTGTCTTCTTGTCCCATTATTTTTCCTCATTCTTTTATTTTAATCCATTTATTTTCCCTTATTTATTTTTATCCCTTTATTTTTCCTTATTTGATCTACTTTTATCCGTGTATCTTTCTAGGTGTTTCCATGACTGGAAACCTCGCCTCTAAATTTCCAGGTTTTCCAGACTCGTGGGAACTCTGACACCCTCCAATCAGCTCTTTTTGTGGCACTTGCCTTCTGCCTCCTCATAGCAGTGAGCTGGTTTGACGTTTACATTATGACTCATCACAAATAGCGTGAGTTTGGCCCCAATCCTGTGAATACCATTATTTACTGTATGTGAAGAAGTTCATGACAGATAGATTCAAACAATCATTCTCCTTTATTTTTTCTGTTTTTAATAAAAAAAATCAACAGAAAAACTCAACAACAAATAAATAGATACTGTACTCCATGTGGTAGTGTGATAGAAAGTGTGTTGTGTTTCTCCTGCTAAACTACACCCTTCTGGTCCTCGTGCGAGCGCTGGTGAAAGACAAAGGAGACCGCGGCGTCCCAGGAGGCTTTCAGCACTTGGTCCCTCAGACCCTTCTTTTCGAAGCAGTGGTTCCACTGGGAAAGGTCACTGGTACAGTCGGAGTCGTCTGCAGGAGGCCGAACCTCCCTGCCATTCACACAGCGGCGACAGCGAAACCTATAACACCACAAGAGGGAGGAAGAGAGGCTGGGTCAATACATTACATACACTGTTATGTTGAATACAATGAAAACCACTGGGTGGCCAGGTGTATAAACCATGAGCTGGTGAAATGGTGAATGCCAGAGAGACAGAACAACACTACCATAAATGACAGCAAAACGTGGTAGAGAACCCCCTCTTTTCATTTGTTTTTGTCTGACATATCAAGATTCTCCTTCATTTTCTTGGTTACTAAGGTGATGAGTCCTCCATCTAATATTTAATTGGTTGCCTAAAAATAAGTGCATGTGATGAAACCAGCGCCTTTCTGCAAAGGGTGCATCACTTTTTCTCTAGACACTCTCTGGGAACAACAGGAAAAAGACGCTGGCGCAGAGAAAAAAAACGTCAACTTACGACGCAATAACTATTCGTTTTTTAGTCATATGCAGCTCAAAATATTTTGCACACCACTTTACTGCATATTGCATATAGTGTATATATTTTTCATTTTGTACTTTTACACTTCTCTACTTTTTGCACTACATTCCCCTATTCTGCTGTGTCTGACTTGGATTTCTTCTATGTGGGATCAATAAAGGAACATCTTGTCTTATCTTGTCTTTTTATCCTTTAACCACCTTCAAAATGTGTTCGTCTTTTCAAGACTTTTCTAAGTACAGGAAAGAAGGAAGAGGTTCTGAATGAGGCTTGCTTTTCTGTTATTGGAGCACAGAGCAAAAAGGAGCGGGACTTAGGAAGGGCCAATTCTCAGCAGAATAAACGGCATGTGAGACAACTTTGCTTTTTACTTGTCATGTGTGTCACTGGTGGTCTCCGCGTTAAGAATGAAGAGTTCTCGGAGTTCGCCCAGAGAGAAGTGACGCTCCACGTCCTGCTCTTCATCCACCACACAGCTGCTCAGGGCCTTCTTGTGGGCCTGCCTCTGTAGGATCTTCTCCTCGATCGTCCCCGTCTGTCAGCACACAAACACTAGTCAAACTATCTGGAGCTCTCTGCTCTGACATATCTATTGTGAAGTCCTGAACTTTGTTTAATAACTATCAGTAGGAAAAAAGTTTTCTCTATATGAAAACTACTGCGTATTACTAATTAATAGTAATTAAAATAGACATTAAGAAGTGGTGCTGATCTGTTTGATGTTATGTCTCTGTTAAACGGACCGAGAGCAGCCTGTAGATGTAGCAGGTCTTCTTCTGGCCATCTCTCCACACCCGTGCCATTGCCTGTTCGTCATTGGCTGGGTTCCAGTCAGGATCAAACATAACCAAGCGATTAGCACCAATCAGGTTCAGGCCACATCCGCCAGCCTTGCTGCTCAGCATGAAGATGAACTCTGGGTTCTGAGAAACAGATGGTTTCAGATTCCGATCAAGTGCTTTTCAAAGCTCTCAGTGTTAAAACTGTTTACAACTCACAGATGGACTGTTGAATCTCTCCACAATCTTGGCCCTTTTTTTGATGGACATTGTGCCGTCCAGTCGAACATAGAGGTATCTGTAAAAGACAAAGAGGAGGGTTGGCACTCAGTTTGACTGACAAATCATATAATACAGACGCAATTAAATGCTGGTTTCCCAACAAGCACCTTCTCGATCTGCACAGCTTTTCAAAGAGGTCAAGTGTTTGTGTGTAGTTGGAGACGAGCACCACCTTGTCACTGGTTGTAGCCCTCGTCATTGCCAGGATGTAGTCCAGAACCAGCATTTTCCCTGGAACAGAGGAAGCAACTTCTTACCCATAAAAAGGAAGACAAAACATTTTTCCAGAAACAAACTTATGGCAAACTACAAAATGGTAAATGGACCTGTACTTGTATAGCGCCTTTCTAGTCTTCTGACCACTTAAAGCGCTTTTACACTACAAAAAAAAAACTGTGCTCAAATCGTAGAGACAGGCACTGTGTATAACATTTAGAGGCTCTATTGGCAGAAACTACTGCTGTCAGTTTAATAGGCGTTAACGCCAGGACATTTTAGGCCGTATTTTTTATCATGAGATTCACGTTTGTTTAACTTTGTAGTTTTATTTTAATGCTGCAACACTAGTAACGTAAAACCAACACACACCGGCTAGCTAGACCGGAAACAAAACAACAGCATGCCGCCCACTTGTTTACGCCATGAATTCTGGCACCTCTGGGCATCTCTGTGTTCCTTCATTGAAGGATTTCGGCCAGATAGCGCTCCACTCTTCCTTTTTTCCGCTTTGGCGAGCTCAAAGCTGAAAAAGGAAAATGGGATTTTTATGAATTCTGGCACCTCTGGGCATCTCTGTGTTCCTTCATTGAAGGATCGTACGACCTGTCCATCTTCCTGTTTGGCGCGCTCAGTGAGATAATATGTCATTTTGACGTCACGTTGTCGCGCGACAGGTCGGGAACAGCGAGTATACACAAGCCTTATAAGAGCCTTTACATTTTGAGTGGATGGCGAGCACGAGACGCTGAAATGGATGCCAATAATATTCTGAATGGAAAGTTTACTTTTAAAAAGTTGCCAAATGGTTCCATTGATAAGCCCAAAGTGATCTGTGTGTTTTGTCGTTGTGAACTGAGCTATCATCGCAGCACGTCCAGCCTGAAATACCACTTGATGGCCAAGCACACAGCTGATGCGAATTCTCCGCCCCCTCGTCAAAGCCAGGCGACAATGGATGACTTTTCAATAAAAACAACATTTGCACAAAGCAAGCTGATCCACTTTTCCATGTTGATAAGAGCATTAAAATGAGAAAAAATAATGGGACAAAAAGAAATCAAGGGACATTTAGAATAGATAAAAATGTGCGATTAATTGAGATTAATTACGAGTTAACTATGACATTAATGCGATTAATCGCGATTAAATATTTTAATCGTTTGACAGCACTAGCAGAAATGCAATACTTGTATGGAATTTTAACCCCACCGGAGCTGTAGTGAGCTGTATTGTACATCTATTCTTACCAGAGAGCTGTGGCTCCACAGCTTTAGTGCAGTAGCCAGGTGGAAACAGATCCAACGCACCCTCAAAGCCCTCCTCACCCTCCACACACTTCTCATAGATGAGAGCTGGGTCTGAGACACAGAGCAGTGGTTAGTGGTTCTACAAAGCAGTAGAAGATTCTAAATAAACATACACATACAATACGGACTATGAATTTTAAGACAACTAGTTAGACATTGTCAGCTTGTCTAACAAAAAGAGTACAGTCTTTCTGCTGATCACTATCATGCAGATTCAGCATTTTTATATTTGGTTTAAGCACTTACGATTGCACAGTTTCTTGAGAGATGTGATGGAAGACAGAGAGGAGACACTTATTTTGCCTTCCTGTAATGTCTCAATGGGTTTGGCCTGCCTCAGGAAGCGCTTATAGAGCTCTGTCTGCAGTGGAGTCAGCCTGAAGGTTTACATGAAATATCATTCAATATTACATAAAAATATAATATACAGAGAGCAGGGCTGGGGCTCAATACTTTTTGAGAACAGACTAAGATGTGTTTGTAGCCATATTTCCAGATTTAAAAGGCATACTGTGCAGGATTTTCCTAAAAAAAAAGAATTGTATGGACAAATCTCTATCTCTCCATCTGTCGCTCTTATCTGCTCCTCTTATTTTGGTAAATAAACAAAAAGGTTAAAAGTTTTCGGTTGAAAACGTGTCTATTCAAACTAAGGGAATGAAAAAAGTATATTATTTCATCTTATAAAGGGATAAAAAAAAAACTGAAATATTCCATCACTGCTTTTTCAAAACCTCTCACCAGAAACCTACCTGCAACACACAACCTGCTCAATCTTCACAGGAAGATACTTAGACAAGATATCAGATGTTCTTCTTATCAAACACCTGTTGAGACAGAACATGGTCAGTATTACAGAGGGATGTTAAACTTCAAAAAGACAGTTAAATGTAATCAAAACATTTTCACACCCAGTGTTTATTATAAGTATTTTAAGCAACACTATGATGCAAAACTCAAAATGTGAAAGAAATTGTTTGGAGGAAGCTTTTTGTACAAAAATTGTTTTGTGTATAAGCATTTATTATTATTATTACTACCAATAATTAACTAAATAAGGTCACTGCCTAAGTGTGCACATAATTTGAAGTCATATTGCCAAACTTTAGTCTAAACTAACTAAACTTATGAAATGACACTTATGTGTGTCACAGTCCAACCTCATCTAAATAAGTAAGTAGTGTCAGAAGCACGTAATTAGAAACAAATCAAACAGTGTCACAATAATAAAGACATAAACTGCATCTTAGGGAAAAGGTGTGGCAGTACATAGACTTAAGAATTCAGAAAGACAATATCACATTAAAAGAAAAACAATATTAAAACGCAAAAGAAGCAATAAATACACAAACAGGCATACAATTAATAATAAGACAAATAAAATAAAAAACAGTAACAAAACCCCAAAAGATAAAATCTAAAAAAATAAATGCTTTTAGCTCACCTGTTGACGATACTGATCAGCTCCTTGAGTTTCTGCTCTCCTGTCAGTCTGTCTTTATCACTGGCATCAGCATCACGACCCTTGAGGATGGGAAGCTCAAATCGCTTTTTAAACTCCTGAGCTGTACCTGCCATTAAGGTGAAAAAAGAAAACAATACAGGAGATCTGGACAAACAGCAGAAATCACTCAAATGTATTTTAGCTGTTTTGTGTGTGTGGAGCTACTTACCAAGGATCCCAGCATTAACAAAGTGGACCAAGCTGAAGTACTCCAGCAGGTCGTTCTGGATGGGAGTGCCTGATATCAGCACCCTCCTCTGGACACTCATGGTATTTAAGGCCTGGTATGTCTGGTTGTCAGAGTTCTTCAGCCGATGGCCCTGCAACATGCACAACTATTAATGTTACATCATTGTAGAATCTTTGACAGCTTTGAAGTACAATGTATGAGATGAAATACCTCGTCACAGATGACAAGTCCGACTTTGCCCTTGTGCAGAACCTCAGCGTGCAACCGAAATGTCTCATATGAAATGATCAGGATCGGGGTCGGTACTCTCAAACCATACTGAGACATAAAGTTCACTAGAAATCACAGAAAACAGACCAGTTACTAAGCAGATACAGTTTCCCTTCAGGGAAATAAAGAAAACTAATCAACACTATTAAAAGGACATATTCTAACATAAACATAGTAACAAACTTCATTAATCCAATCAATTTTTTAAGACTTGTCAAAATCACGTTTTATGGCCTAAAATTTGATTTTTTTTCAAGACCCCATTTTTAAATGTGAAATGTTGAAAAAAGAGACAGATTGTATGCTCAGATTGTGCCACCTTGTCCAAAAAACCCTGATGATTACGTCTGAAAAGGAAGCCATGTTGAGATTAATTCAATTCAATTCAATTTTATTTGTATAGCGCCAATTCATAACAGAAGTTATCTCAGGACACTTTTCAAATAGAGCAGGTCTAGACCGAACTCTTTATAACATTAATTACCCAGAGACCCAACAGTACCACCATGAGCAAGACCTTGGCGACAAGGGCAAGGAAAAACTGCCTGTTAAAAGGCAGAAACCTAGGACAGATCCTTCGGCTCTAGGTGGGTGGTCGTCTGTCTCGACCAGTTGGGGTGAGAGAGAGAGAGAGAGAGAGAGAGACAGAAAAATTAAGATTAAACACACAACCACCACATGGGCTGAACGAAAAGGTGTCTTGAGGTGTTTTCTTACAAGATAAGATGAACTTTCATTTCATTCATCATTTTCATTTAAACAAAATGTTGGAAATGACAGTGGAATTTGTTTTACTGTTTGTTCTTTTGATTGGTTTTGTTAAAGCAGCAACCTCCGTGGCTTAAAAATTAGGCACCCAAAACTGCAGTTCCTCTAACAGCCACTTGAGGCTGGATCCCGAAGTGAGTCTCCATAAGGCAAATAAACATGTTTACAGCCTGGTGCAAACAAGTTTTGGTCTCTATAGCTAATGTCCCCGTTCATGACAACTGTATGACGGGGTGAATTTTTTATATAACTCACCTGTTTATACTAAGGATTAAGATTATGCATAGTATCGGTGTGTGAATGTGTATGAATGAGTTAGTTTCCGTTTGATTGGCTTTGCCATCACTGAGTGAATGTGTGTGAAAGGGTGAATGTGGCATGTAGTGTAAAAGGCACTATACAAGTACAGGTCCATTTACCATTTACCATAAGGCAATGACCACTTTGATTGACAGGTGGGTGCCATCAGAGGCAGCTGTTTTGATTTAACCAAAGAGATGGCGCTGCAATGTGTAACAATGTGTACAGGTGACACAGATAATGGCCTGATTACTGAATGATGCAATTATCCTATTATTCAATTCAATTCAATTCAGTTTTATTTGTATAGCGCCAATTCATAACAGAAGTTATCTCAGGACACTTTTCAAATAGAGCAGGTCTAGACCGAACTCTTTATAACATTATTTACAGAGACCCAACAGTACCACCATGAGCAAGCACTTGGCGACAAGGGCAAGGAAAAACTGCCTGTTAAAAGGCAGAAACCTAGGCTTTAGGTGGGTGGTCGTCTGTCTCGACCAGTTGGACTATTATAGGATGCCTTGTATGTATAAAAACATTTAACGGATTTGGATAAAATGGACTTCAACACATTATTCCTGTTTGGCCCCAGATGTAAGTGTAAGCCAAAACATTGGGTTTTGATTTTGCAAAATTCTGTCTGAATGAAGCAGAAGTCTGTGTCTGCGGCCCTTCTCCTTCAAGCTGACCCCTATAGTATTTACTCTAACACAAACATGAGGTTAAAGTTTCTTCTGACCAACACTGCTCTATGAAAAGGTATCAAATGAGAAGGGAGAGGTAACCACCTAGCTGTCTATCAATCTCATCCTTTGAACCTCCATCGATGGCCACTGGGGTGACACGTCCTCCCAGCCACTTTCCTACTTCATTGTACCAGTTGCGAACCAGACTGGAAGGTGAAACCACAATGGCCTTGTCTATCTCTGGCTTGGTGTCGGGGCTTTGGCGTAGCAGGGTCCACATGAGGGTGATGCACTGCAAAGTCTTCCCCAGACCCATCTCGTCGGCCATGATGCAGCCGTACGATCCTGAGATGCGTCTGCCCGTCACACACTCCCACAGGAACTTCACCCCCTCAGGAAATCAAAGACATCCATTTTTAATTTAGAAGAAAAGAAAATCTAATTTATTGTGGAAAAAAAAAACTTGTTTTTTTTGGAGGTTTCAACTGCATGTCATGGTCTCGTCACATCTCAGGGATGAAGACTGTGAGACGTGAGTGAAAGCTCCAGAAAAACCAAAGTACGTGTGTTTTGACAATCTTCTGTTCTAAGGTACAAGAACAAACAATGTTCTCAATCAGTTTTTATCATTAAGATTTCCCAGCGCTACTGTTTAACACTGTTATTATGATAAAGTAAAGAAGAAAAAATAAATCTTGGGTTTACCTCTCTTTGATGGGGTCTGAGCACTTTTCCTAAAACTGGATCCACAACAACATGGACTGGTAGTTTTTCTCTGAACAGGGCAAAGAACAGTCAAATATTTACCTTTATTGCAAAAACTCCAAGAATTGATGTAGAAATGCCAGTGAAGTTATTTTCTTAAAGCTGTACAAGCCAAGTCTACAAATCCATACACCTGATCAACATTAATCATTTAAAAACACCATTCAGTTACTCAGCTTTTTCAATTTCTGTGTACTCACTAGGGATGTCACAAAAACTGACACTTCAGTGCCAAGTCGATGTCAAATTCCGGAAAACATGATGGTAATCCTTTATCACAGTACAGTAGGTACCAGGGACTCAATTTCTCTGGACCTGACAGGACAACATATGTGGCGCCAACTAGTCTACTATTAAACGGCAAAGGAAAATGGTAAATGGTAAACAGACTGTACTTATATAGCACCTTTCCAGTCTTCCAACCACTCCCAGCACTTTACACTACATGTGTACTGTACACTGAGCCACAGCAGCCACTGGAACAACAACACACTGAAGAAGTGCAGCTCTGCCTCAAATTGGTCAAAAAGAAAACCAGTAGAACTGTTTCTGCAAGAAACTCAGAACAACATCCTGAGAATCAGACTGGGACATTGTCTGAGTGTTGTTCACACATGTTGGAAATACTCTTCATACACCTGCAGAGCAAGCAGGAGGAAGAGGATTCTTCCGTAATTAGGGCCATACGATATAGCAAACCATCATATTACAACTATTTTGACAGATATTGCATTATGATTGTGATCATTTTTGCATCACAAATTAAATTTACACATGATGAATGTGAATTTAACATGTTTTCTTAAATCTGGTGAACAAGATTCTCCAGATTTAAGAAAGGGCATCTCTTCAGAACTACAGTACTTCATTATAATAACCATGTTTGTCATTTTACCTTTATCAAAAAGTTGCAGCTTCTGCGATTTGCACACTGCACTATTTTGATAATATTTGATTAACTGCACGGTCCTATCCTAACGTCGAAGTCAATACAAATCTCAAAATTACCACAAACCACAAAACTATAACTGTGATAAAAACGAAGAACAATGCAACACTTCATGGTGCACCGATATTGTAAAACTGAATTAAGAGGCTGATATTGATTGGCAGATAGTTGATATGAAAACCAGACGATCAGCTAGAGTGGAAAGCAAACAAGCAACAGAAAAGAGAACACTGACTCTGAGTAGTTGTTTCTTTTCATTTATTACTTGAAGGGTACATGCCACTGTTGTTGTTTATAATGTTCAAATGTTTTTAATAAAAGGAGTGTATGCTGAAGTACATGGACTCATTTTGTTTTTTGCAGTGGTATCAAATTGGTATTGAGAATCATGGACTTTCAGTGGTATTGGTATTGAATATTACATTTCTTGTATTGGCATCCCTTATGGGAAACCTCTACATAGGAAGTGAGGACTCAAGATAAAAATGGTCTTCTGATCTGCAGGCAGTGAGTGCTGTGTCTGGGGAGAGCAGGACCTCCCACTTAAGTAGTAGTTTCAACCTTCGACCTGCTCCTATTTGGAGTTCTTAACATACAAACTTGGCTGGTACAGCTTTAACCAACAATCAAACATTGTCACTGTTAATAAAATAGTTAATAGAGGAAGGGTTCTGTGTGTTTTGAACCTACTTGTCAGCTTTGATCAGGTCATGAGCGCTCAGAGTTTGGGGCTCATAAAGAACTAGAGCATCCTCTGCAAAAGGATCGTGCAGCGCTCTCCTTACTCCTGCACGCTTTAGACCAAGTGCCCTAATTCCTAGAGAGCCTGTGGGTAGTTCAACAAGAGAGCAGTGAAAGTAAATCTTTACCTCCTGCACTACACATGAAAAAGAAGCCACAGTGACAAGAGAATTGTTACCTGTGTAATTTGGAATTGGAATTTTAAATGGCTTGGAGAGGATACTTCGAATAAATGCCTCCTGTAGAAGGGATTTCAAACATATGAGCCATCATGGCATCAAATTACAGCCATTAGTGTATTCACATGCAACATTTATGCAAAGATTGAATTCCATAGTACTCAACTATGCTTACATGTTTGTCACCATCCATGCTTGCAGGCCAGTTGTTCAGCTGTGTCAGAGGCTTTCTGAAGGGAGAAATATGGTTTTCTCTCATCTCACCGTCACTTTTTCTTCTTTTCTCCTGTGAGAAATTTTTAGTTCCAACCACACCGATGTTAACCAACACTGATACGCATTCATTATTATTTTACACTCTCTAAATTGTACTGTTTTCCAAACAGGTGGCATGGGAAAGGATAGGTATTAGTGATTGACTAATATGTGTTATTTAATTCAAAATATATAATGCCAGGAAAAGTCATATACAGTTCCATTTTCCCATGCACATCACAATCTAATACACATGTTAATCTTAGCCAGTAACATGCTGTTTTCCGGAACTGTTTATTATTATTGAATTAATGAGACAGAAACATTTTAGAACACAACTGCGGGGTACAGTATGTCAGAACTGATTGATTCAAGTGCATTATTCTGTACATCGTAACATAATATATATTTAATACTAGCCAGTAACAGTTGCACAGAGTAAGAGAGCAGCAGTGGCTCTCACCAATGTCCAAAGACCATGTAATGTTCAAGTATTGAAAATGTTAAAGAATATTTAACTGAAATATTCTTTAATAAAATGTATTTGTTTAAGCAGGCAGTCTTCTGAGTATCTTTGCAAAGTCATTTCGGTGCAAAATCCATATTTTAAAAAAAATCAATACATTGATATTTAATAAAAGTATAAATCAATTACAAATCATTTATTCATTTTTCACTAATTACAATTTTTCCTTTCTCAACACATAATATAAACATTTTCATTTTGTTTTGTACTATATTATATCGTAACTATTTCCTCTGCAATACATCTATCATTAATATTCTCATGTTCGTTATTGCTATTATTATCTTTATTTAATAATTGTTTATTATTATTATGATAGGTTTCTCTCCTCTCCAATACTAACAACAATACAAAACAAATGCCATAATAAATCCCACATAAAATACCCTTTTAATCTGCAGTAACCACATTATGTCACCATCATTATTACACTTAAGTATAACTGGTTCTTCACTCTTTCTGTTTAACAGTTTGTGTATTTTATTCTTGTTGTATCTGTAAAGTCACTACTGTTTTGTACCAATAAAATCAAATCCCTATATGAGACGAATTTCTTCCTTTGAAATCAGGCTCTACACTAAATACACCCGTTTTAAAAGTCACTCTTCTCTAGAAATTAACATTACAAAGTGACTCAAATGACCCCGAATAGAAGAGTGGTTGCTTACGGTTCAGGAAATATCTAAAGACATGTTCTATTAGCTCTGTGCATGTGCCAGCAAGAAAGAAAACATTTAACTAACAGATTTAAGAACAACGTTTGGTGTATGACAACAACAGGGTGGTTTGCAGTCAGCTCTATGGTATGTATCAGCTGTGTGTGTATAGTAATAGTCATGCTAGTCTACTTACAGTCCTAACGTTACATGTCCAGTCTTCATCTTCATCTTCACAGGAGTCTCCTGCTTGCTTCCGTTTAGCAACCTGACTTGGTGCAAGACTCCTTCTCTGGTAACGTTAAGTTAGTTTATACGAAGATAATTGAGATTAAAGAGTTAGAGCTGGTAGACAACACATGGCACGCAGTCTCGACATTAATAAGAATACTTTGTCTAGCTCACCATTTTCTCTGTTTCCTCGACGAGGCTGCTGTGTCGAGACTCCTCAGCTCTCCGTGTTGCTAGCTTGCTCGTTACCCAGAAACCGCTAACGCTATCGGCTCAGCCGGCTTCACTTCCACAGCAATGGCGCTCATGTGTGTTACTTTATAAAACACTGACTGTATATAACTGAAGTGTTGTCAGTATAGCGACAGATATATATGTGGTTGCACTTTCCCCTCGGTGTATTCCGGTTGGTATTAAAGTTCGCGCTAAATTTTACAAAACACTACGGCAACCCTGAGAGGTAAAAATAGTGATGTGCGACTGCTGTCGTATTCGTCATGTTGGAACAGAGGTACATGTTTTCATACATCCACGTCATTATGTTCACACTGAACGTGCAGGATTGATACATGTGCGTAACGCTTTATAATAGGGAACAAACCATACATGACTCATTCTGATTTAATGCATTGATATACGACCGAATTAGCAGGAATCCATAGAAGTATAGTTCCGGCCCATGCATTTGCTCAGTCTCTTTATTTAAAAAATTGCCTCATAAGTCTATGAGAATAATCCCACTGGTATTTTTATGGAACCCCATTTCTGCCAATGGGACTTTTTCCCTGTTACATTGGCAGAAATGGGTTTCAATAAAAAACATACAAAAATTTATTGTAAATGTTAAAAATATTATTTTGAAATATGGCTAATATGAAGCTTGCATAGCACAGCAGAGGCTGAGAAAATGTAAGGTCCTGAAAAAAACTTTAATGTCAGCGAAATCCATATACGTAATTGGTCGCATATCAATTCATTTATGCAGTACCGCAACAATGAATTAACATTCCTTAACAGATGATCTATTAAGTGTAAACTAATCACAAAAAGACATTGCGACTTTTTTAGTGGTGAGCAACAGGAATTCATGATACATCCCGCATTAATTCATGCATTAAATCATCATGAGTTATGCATTAGTTAAGTATCACTTAAGTATATGATTTGTACCCTCATTATAAAGTGTTGCCAGTGTTGGAGACACATTCACTCAAGCACTGTAGCCTACTTACAGTATGAGGGTAACCCTACTTGTACTTAATATTTATGAACATCATATATATTATATACCTCTACTCCACAACACTGAAGAGGAAAATATTGCCATTTTTACTTCACTACATTCATCAGCTTATAAAATACAATGCACTTTATATTATACTACTATATTATATTATATTATATATAAACAAGTAAAAACAGCCTCACCTGACCAGCTACAATATTAAAATGCTGTAATGTGTTGATGAATAAGAATTAATAATCTTATAATACAACTGTGAGAAAGGCCTCTCTGCTGCCAATTTTAGCTTCCAATACTTTTCTGAAATTAGATATTTTTTACATTGTGGTATTGCAATTTGTATGTCTTACTTTTACTGTACAACAAAATGCTCTGATGTCCAGTAATGACATACTTAATGTATTAAGATATATATACAAATAGTCTGCTTGGAACACTGATGTGTGTCTGATGTTTTTTCCACAAAAAAAGTATAATTTCCACATTACAATCCTTGAAAAGTCATCTACTTTTTAAGGATGTGTCTTGCTGGACACAAGATGTCTCCTACTTCACTGTAAAGTCCATTCTCAGTGGATGTGCACTGGTGGCTTCAGGTTTCTACATCACACTGTACAAGTTGCATACTTGACCAGGACTTCCTAAGCCCAGTTAAAGTGGTGTAGTATATGGAATTTGAGCTTGGTTTGAGTCCAGGATTGCTTAATGTGTGACAAACTATTTCTGCCAACAGGTGGCAGCATCTTTTTTTTTTTTTTTTTACATTAAGGTTTCTTAAATGCAGGGTTCAGACTGTTTGGCCAAGGTGAGGTTTTTGTATACATATGTGATGTTAGCACACTTTGTTCTGTGGGGAAGAGCACACACCCTTCACCCCTATGTAGCTGGGATTAAGTCAAATAGCACTGTGCTAAACCTGCTGGTAGTATGTGTCAACCTCTGATGGTGGTGATGGCGGTGGTGGAGTGAACAGCCCTGATGCTTCATGTGGGATCTCTACTGTGTCTGCAGCAGTGGCAGTCAGGGAATTGTAGTGTTAACCATTATAGATTAAATATCATAGTAAATATTACCATCTATCAAAAACAAATTATCAAAATCATCATTTTGAATTTCTCACAGAAACATCATCTTTTGAGTTACTGGTACATTATTTGGTAGGGATGTAAGAACACTATTGATTTTTAATTAGTTTAGTTTATTTAAGGCAGTGGTTCATTTTGTTTTGTGTTTAATGCCCAAACTGCTAGATAGTAGTGTTGTAAATGGAGCTGTACTTGTATAGCGCCTTTCTAGTCTTCTAGACCACTCTAAGCGCTTTTACACTACTTGCCACATTCACCCTTTCACACACATTCACTCAGCGGACAGAAACAGAAACTCATTCATACACACCGATGCACGGCATCAGGAGCAATTCGGGGTTCAGTATCTTGCTCAAGGATACTTCGACATGTTCGGCAATAGCCGGGGATCAAACCGACAACCTTCAGATTAGTGGACGACCCGTTCTGCCTCTGAGCCACAGCCGCCGTTGTAATCTATCTGCTGCCATTTGACTCTTCCACTCGTAGTGCTGGATTTTACCGGGACTGTGATAATCCCACTGTTGTCACTGCATCACTGCGACGTGAGCTGCAGAAAGCACAAGTGGACATGAAACTCCCTGAGCACTCATTGATCACGGTATTTTTTTTGTTATCTAACAACGAACAACTTATTGTTTAAATTATTTAATATTTATTTTATTATTTAATGTTATCTGCATCTTTTCAAACGAACATTTAACACAGAGAAAGTTTGCGAGACACACAACATGAATATGTAAAGCCTATTTGCAGTTTAGGCTATGGCAGTCCTTTATTAAAAAGTGATTCCCCCAACACCCTGTTCTCACTAGGCTATTACCTTAATGTAAAGAGTCATTTCTTAGTACTTCCTGTGATAAGCAAGCATACTACATCACAGAAAGTGCTGGGAATATTTAAGTTCTCATCTTGTTTTATTTCAGACCTTAATAAACACATGGGTCAAACTTACAAAACATTGATGAGTCAAAGAAGTTCTGTAGCTTTACAAAAGGAATATGCTACAACTTCTGTAAAAATGAATAAATAAAATATAAAAAAATAAAATGTGTGCTTCCTGTTTTACAGAGGTAGCTATACAAAACAGACATCTTCTGTTAAAATAAGTGCTTCCTTGGCTGATTATGCATTGAATTATGCGATCGCATAATCGCGTTTATCTGGAGGGACTGCTATGGGGTCATTATCTAGGCAACAACTTAAAGCCAGTCATTAATAGCCAGTGGCTGAATGTGTCTTTACTGACAGGACTGTGCAACACGATGGGGCTCAAAACAGCAAATGGTGGAGAGAATGCTGGAGCAGGACCAAGCCATCAAACGTGTGTTTGCCCAAGACAAAAGCCGCCGCCCACTCCCCCAGCTGACATGGCCAGACATAAGTGTTCTGGAATCTGTGAACAACACGCTGAAGCCAGTAGCGGACTTCACAGACATTCTCCCCGGAGAAAACTACGTAAGGGTGTCCTCACTGCTGCCCATGTTAGCCCATTTAGAAGGTGTGCTGGAGGAGTCAGATGAGGGTCAAAGCAACACTGCTTGACCCCAGGTACCGAGGGGACCATATGAAACCTCCCGAACTTCATTCCACAAAATCTGAAATGATGGAAGAGATTGTGACAGAGACCTGGTCACTCACATGCTGGAAAAGAGGGAGAGGAACCAGATGCCAGCGCTGCCACCGTGCCTAGGAAAAAAAAGTGGTCTTTGGGCAGCCTTCTTGGGAAGAGAGCAGCAACAGCAGCCACGCTCACTGATGAGCAATAGGTCGAGTCAGAAATGACCATGTACCTTCAGGAAATGGCCATTGATGGGGAAGAGGACCCACTGACTTGGTGGAAAACGAACGAAAAAAGGTTTCTGTTCATGGCAAAATTAGCACGGAAATATCTGTGCATATGTGCTACCAGTACTCCATCAGAGCGGGTCTTCAGCACAGCGGGTAGTGTAGTTACTCCAATCCGCAGCTTATTAAAACCAGAGAAAGTGAATATGTTGGTATTTCTGGCCAGAAACATCGAAATTTAAACATTATCTGTGGTGAAAGATATTAGACTTCTTTACGCACTTTTCGCAATCCGTTACAGAGCTATTGAATTTTGATTTTGCATAGGCCTATTGTTTTTTAAACATTCATTCGTGTAGCATATGACCACTTTACAATATTTCAATAATTTATCATTTATAATTGAATTTATTTTGTAGCCTATGCTTAGCACGTCAAAAAGTTTATTGTGCTGCTAATTATAAGTGAAATGGAAATCCTGAGTTTCGGTCTGCGTGTTGTTCCCGTTCTTTTGTTCTTGATTTGTTGTTCTTCTGTGTTTTAATAAATGTGTGTTATCAGAATAATCTTCATTCTTTCATTTGATTTGACATTATGGCCAAGGCAATTTGTCTTTAAAAGTAGGCTATTAACCAGACAAAAGTTATTTGACGTTCGCTGAAGTCTGGGCTTTTCTTAAACTGCCACTTCAGTGCAGTAGCCACAGAAGAGCTATGTGACAATGAGCAAGATGTCCTGATACACTACAATAGGCTACTAATAATTCATTAATAAGGGCTGTTTTCTTGTACAAAATTAAATATTTAAAGTTAAGTGTACAGTGTAAGACATGTAAAAAAGACAAGAGGCTAACAATGTCAAAATCAATATTTGTGTAGTCTGACACAGTATTTTCACAGACTAACACGTCACGTCTCTGGCATGGTATTTAAAATAGCATGCATACGCATTCATTATATTTTCAATTTCATTTACAGAGCAATCCCTGCAAAGTTTTTAGTTTAACTATAGGAGACTATAGGATTAGTGTGTGTCTGACAGGGTGGGGGGCATGGCATCACGATGGTAAATGTTAAATGGACCTGTACTTGTATAGCGCCTTTCTAGTCTTCCGACCACTCAAAGCGCTTTTACACTACGTGCCACATTCACCCTTTCACACACATTCACTCAGTGATGGCAAACCATCGAACAGAAACTAACATTCATACACACTCACACACCAATGCATGCACCGGAGCAATTTGGGGTTCAGTATCTTGCTCAGGGAGGAGCCGGGGATCGAACCCACAACCTTCCGATTAAGGAACGACCCCCTCTGAGCCACAGCCACCCCACGATGGTGGCTCTCCATCGTGATGTCGGTCAGCCATCATGATGGACGATGATATCTTCCATCGGCACAACCCTACCTCCCTCATATCCCTTAGTTATGCTGCTATAGGCCTAGACTGCCGGGGGATTTCCCATGATGCACTGAGCTCCTCCCTTCCTCTCTCTCTCTTTCTGCACTCATTCATGTACCATTAATGCATGTTACTAACTTTACTTCTTCCCCGGAGTTCTTGTGCTTTCTGAATGATGAATGATGAATGATGAATTGGCACTATACAAATAAAATTGAATTGAATTGAATTGAATTCATATGTACTGATTTGTCGGGTCTATTACCAACCAAACCCATTCGAACCACCGGCAGTAAAAACCAAATTGGTATAGAAAGAGTGTTCTCAAAAAGAAGTAATTGATTCCACTCTGGAAACTGGATTGTTTTATTATTTATAATGTACAAAAATAGTGGTCGGAAGGCATTTTAGAGCACATTGTCAAAAATTCTGAATATACTTAAGATAATACAGTACCATGACAGACATGAAGACTATGAACATTTCTTATATGAGGTTGTTTTCCTAAAATCTTCAACTGCTCATGGAAGAATCCTGTCTTCTATATGAGTGGTGCCATACAGTACAGGTTAGAGTCCTTGTGTAAGGCAGGGTATTGAGGCAGGCGCCAGGCACAGAACACGCTGTGTGGTTCCTGGCAGTATATGGAGCAGGACAGGCCACAGTGCAGTCTCATCCAGACACAGCTGTCATCAGGTCATGTAGATCAGTGGTTCTCAACCTTGCTGCCATGACCCCCAAACTGATACACATCAGGTAACTGACATGTATGTGATTAAATGTATTCTCAAGGATCCTCATCTGATAAGATTGAGTTTTTCCATAACTGTCTATGCAGCTTGGCAGATTAACATTAAAAAGTGTGAAACCTATGGACAGAATAGTCATTCTTATACATTATCTCTTTGAATGAAATAGAATGGAAATTAAAATATTCCCCATTTTTCCGGGGACCTCCTGGATCTCCCTCTTGGACTCCAGGTTGTGAACCACTGATGTAGGTGACCCCCTTCTCAGTAACACTTTATTTGAAGCTTTGCTCATGAGGGATTAGGAGGCATCAGAATTACATTTTAGGCCTACATTTAATGGTTGTAATTGATGTAGTGGTCAATTAAAGTACAGGTCAACTCTTTTAGTGTAGAGTGTAAACTGGTGTATGTGGAGTATTTTGTGTATGTGTACCTTGTCAAATATTTTAGAAAACTTAGTAGTTGTAACTAAATCAGTAAATTGGATATTACTCTTTCCACTTCTGGTTTCACTCTATGGAGTCTGGAGTGTGCCAAGAAAAATGATAACTGTACTTATATAGTGCCTTTCTTGTCTTTCGACCACTCAATGCGCTGTACACTACATGCCACACTCACCCCATTCAATTCAATTCAATTCAATTCAATTCAATTTTATTTGTATAGCGCCAATTCTTCTGAGTTATCACAGGACACTTTTCAAATGGAGCAGGTCTAGACCAAACTCCTGATAACATTCGCGTACATTCATACACTGATGGCAGTGTCTGCCATGCAAAGTGCCAACTTCATTATAGTTTAATAATTGTATTAATAACAACTTTAAATTTTTAGAAAAGCTATCTGAAACTGATTCATAAGATGTTGTCACTGTCCAGTTAAAAACATGCATCTCCAAATCTAGTGTTTTTTAGTTTTTCAATTAAATATTTTTTTAAATAAAGTTCTCAGTGTTGCTTTATACCTTATCATAACTGCATCCAACGAGAGCAAACATTAGCAACAAAGTCAGTTTAACTGCATTGTTTTATGTTAGACGTTTTATATTATAAAACGATGTGGCGTGCCATTTTCAGCTAAACTTTTGTCAGACGGCCCGTTGTTGTTGAATGAAGTTGAAATTATGAATGATCTCAAGCCCGATGAAATTAATCAATTATCTAAATTACAAACATGTCTTAAGGACAAAAAATCTTGGATGAGCTGCATTATCAGGTTGCCCCAATAAGTCCATTAAGACGCTCCAATTAATTCAGAACGGGTACTGACAGGAACTATATAGTACCTTATTACCCCACTAGAACACTGCACTTTCTGAATGCAGACCTACTTGTGGTTCCCATTGTCTCTAAAAGTAGAACAGGAGCCAGAGCCTTCAGTTACCAAGCTCCTCTCCTGTGGAACCAGCTTCCAGTTGTGGTTCAGGAGGCAGACACCCTCACCACATTCAAGAGTAGGCTTAAGACATTCCTCTTTGATAAAGCTTATAGTTAGGGCTGGATCAGGTGAGTCCTGAACCATCCCTTAGTTATGCTGCTATAGGCCTAGACTATCGGGGGATTTCTCCCGGAGTTCTTGTGCTTTCTCGTCTCGCAGGTTCTCATGGATCCTGGTGGAGCCTCCTGCCATGGTCCTGCTTGACTGCCATTGCTAATATCACTGATATTATTGTTATTATTATTATTAATATTATTAGTACTACAGTTACTATTATTACTGTTGTCACTGCTCATTGTCCCCAATCGTTGCTGTTGTCATGTTCATCATCATCAGTCACTACTATTAGTGTAGTTGTTGCTACTGTTGTTGCTGTGTAACTGTCTGTCTGTCTGTCAGACTCTCTCTCTCTCTCTCTCTCTCTCTCTCTCTCACCCCAACTGGTCGAGACAGACGACCACCCACCTAGAGCCGAAGGCAGTGTTGGCGGGGTGAGTAAATTTAAGTTAAAATGTATGAAATTATTATAATTTAACTCTGTAATTGTATTGGCACACGCCAGTCTCCATACATTTCATAAAGAACATGCTCCGGGAACTGAAAATGAGACTCATGTCAAATACATTGAGAGATACAATAGCCCATTATATCTATATCAATATGCTGTAGATGTAATGATGCCTTGACATGTACTTCAGGTAAAGTGTTACCCTCTTACATACTGAATATGCCATATAGAAATAAAAGAACACTAAATGGGAAAACATATACTGTACATGGCTACTTAATATATAATACACACAACATCCTCAGAGAAATCCAAATAAAGAATAAATTAAATAATTTAAACAATAAATACTATTAAAGGCAACATGATGCATAGCATCTAACAGAGAAGTTAGGTACAGATAAGTTTAAACAGTGACAGAAATTATGTCGCTAGTGATGCAGTGTACTGTACCACATTCAGCTACTTTATGTATACTACTGTTTTATTACCGTAGCAACATGAGTATACTTCTTTAGTATAATGTATCCATAATTAATTCAGAAATCTCTTATATATGACTTGTCTGTTTGAATTAGGTACATATCAGCTCTTAAAAGGACACAATTTTAGGAAATATGCTTGTGCATTGTGTTAACCACAAGCAATTGATAGCAGTTTAAAATGGGTTTTGAAGTGAGGTTCCTATCTATAATCAGTGTATACGGTAGACAGGAGTCCTGGCAGGGAAGATAAGCAATGCACTGCTGTGAACAGAGCATCAACAAAAAGTTTTTTAGACACCTAAAAATATTATTATCAGTTTAAGTGTATGATTTAGAATATTTTCACTGCTCTACCTCACTGTCACACACACACACACACGTGTATATGTGTATATACAGTATATATACATACATATATATCACAAAAAGACATTTTGCAGTACTCCAATGTATCAATATTTTCCTACACCCCTAGCTCCCACCCACAGCAGTACATTGCTCTGCTTCCATGCTGGTAATCCTGTCTGCTTGTCAAAACTGTGGGCGCATTGCAAGCCATCTACTATACACTGACTGGATAAGTACCTCATATCTCCCCCCAACTTCAAAATACCCAAACTATCCCTTTAATCTCCACGTAGGGTGTTTCTCATGTGCCCTTATTTGATGTCTCTTCAATCCTGAATCCTCAGGTGAAAACGATCAATCGTGTCCATCATCTTATTTCCCTTATTTATGGTCTGAGGAGCGAGGAGGCTGCCTGGAGGAGGCTTGAGCGAGGATAAAAGATCTTCTATCGAATCGTCTTTAATCGATTCCTCTCTCCTTTTTATCTTTACCTTGCATAAGGATAAGACAGGAAATTAGGGGAATGAGGAGACATTTGAGGCAAATGAGAAGCACCTTTATTTGTGATAATTTTGCCTGAAGATTTTCTTGAGTTTCTGTTTTGCTTCAGTATAACCTCTATTTGCTGCCATAAAAACCACAGTTGGTGTAATTGAAAGCAAATGTGAGATTCTGTGCAAGCTTGGCTGAAAGCATTCAAGCTTCAGATGATCCTTAATAACAAAAACAACAAAAAGGCAGAACCAACTGTAGTAATAAAAATATGTGGAAGTGCTTTGTTATCCCAGTGTTACCTTCGGAAACACTCTTGAGAGACACAAAGTATAAAACAGACTTCAAATTGTTATTTTTAGACGAGTTTTCTATGCAGCTGACTTAGAGCTCTTGCATGTAGTAAATACATATTCCACCATATGGTATGTGATACTTCATTGTAAACTTTTTCAGTGTTTAGGGTGGAGATCCTTTTTAATGGTCAGATGTGGAAGGACATGAAGCTGCTTTTGGTGTTAAGCTATATGTGGTCCACTCAGGTTTTTCATAAACATGTAGTACAGTGGGGTTGAACAAGGTGAAACACACAGCTTGCAACACGTGTACTGATGCACTGTGTAGCAAATATTATTGGAAAAACTATATAACTGTATAACCAGCACAGTAACTCCGTTACAGTTGGGTTTGAAGTCAAACTCTTAAGTTTTGAAATAAATTAATAATAATGATAATTTACTAAAAAATATTATTTCATATATCATTGATATATGATTGATAATATATATGATTTAGTTATACATTAGTAGCTTAGTAGTACTCAAAGATTCAAGTTTTTTGTAAAGAAGAAAAGTAAATTATTTCAACCAAAGATTACAGGTCAACAAAACTTTTAAAAATGTATTTCAAAACTTAAAAGTTCGAGTTTGACTTAAAACTTTAGTTAATTTAGTGAAGGCAGTTACCTTGAAATGATGAGTTTTCTTGCAATGTATATAGTGTAATGTGCCATAAAACTGATAATGTAATAATAATAATAATCTGCATATAATGTAATAAGATTGTTGAGCACATAATGTAATAACTTTTGTCCAACTCAATTCAATTAAGTTTTATTTGTATAGCGCCAATTCATAACAGAAGTTATCTCAGGACACTTTTCAAATAGAGCAGGTCTAGACCGAACTCCTTTTAAAATTATTTACAGAGACCCAACAGTTCCCAACAGTGTATTATTTAATAAGTTAGTTATTTTGTGATATTATTGAGTGGAAATTTGTTTTTAATACATATAATAGCATGTATTGTAATGATAAGCCAAGATAACAAGATAAGTGCAATTCATTTGTTTCAAGTTTAAGTTAATGTTAAGTGTTTCAACTGTGTGTGGACAAACACACTCTCAAACATAGACTTGTACACCTAAAACTGTGGAAATATCCATGTGGCCCACCACTGCAGAGACCTTGCAAGCAACACTACTGACACTGTTATTGAGTGGGAAACCAGTGAGGGATGATGTCCTGTTTTTTGCACTTGAAATACAGTACACTTAATAATTTAATTTCTTAATATAATGCATGTTTAATTGTTACATTAAAAATGTCTACTGAAATTCGAAATGTAAAACATTTAATATTATTATTTTATATGCAAAATGTTATTGTGATATGTGCTCAACATTTTAATTATAGGCAGGTTTGTTCTATTATCAGTTTTTACTAACCTTAAGTCGCCTGATCCTTCACTAACCTTACCATACTGTGGTAACCATGCTCTGATATTGTATAAAACAAATCTTTTAAAAATGGTGGCATTGGACATTAACATACAGTATGTTGTCACTGAAGTTAATGTGGGGTTTAGCTGAATCGTCCAATATCAGCGTTCTACAACAACATGGTTGCCTGACTTCAGCGTCACCACTGCTAAACTTCCAACTTCTAAATAAATCTTGTAATTAAAATCTAAACTTTGAGTTAGAATAGTTTGCAAGAGCGCAAGTATAAACACAATGAGGCTGTAAAAGGTGTGCTAGTGAGTAGAAAAGTCTCTGTGTTTGGTGTGCTATGTTTAATGTCACCAACAACCTCTTCTTAGCCACTTGTTAGCAACTACCTTTTTACAAATGGGGTATTTATTGATGTATTTTATGTCATATCTCAATAATCTCTTAAGCTTGTTTTAAGTACAGGCCTTATTTCAGGCATCTAACCAAAAACCCATTGAAGAAACCCACTAACTTTGAGGTGCTAAAATGCTAACTCAGTTCCTGATTTTAGGATTCATTCCTGCAGCACTCAACTAATCTTTACATGTGACAATATTGCATGTAATTTGCTCAACAGCAGTGATACACAAGCACTAGAAATTACATTCAAACTTATTTTACACACTTGTGAGTGGTATCGTATCGTGTCACACCTGATCTTAAAATAAACCATGTGCTGAAAAGCTGCCACTCTGAGTGATGGTTGGCTCATGACTATATTTGTGATGGCATCTTACAACAGACTGTTGACAGAGATGTAAACAAGCTGTGCTGAAACAAGCACTCCAGAGCTACTGTGGCATTTACAATTAGCACAGGTTGGCTAGAGAATGGTACGTTATGATCTGATCTTCTCTGCTGATTTTAGAAAGCCACAGGGTCATGTAAAGCATTATACATCTCATAAACTAAAATAAACAAAGCAAAATACTTACATATTTCTAAACTAAATATGTGTGTGTGTGTGTGTGTGTGTGGTGTGTAGGGATGGGAGATATATATTGTTTGCGATAATATTGTCATTGTTGTTTTGACGATGTGCAAATTTCCATTATCGAGTATTTAAATTACTTCGCCAAAAATATTGAAATGTACACGGAAACTCCTCACATCCACTTAATACAGGTGCAGCAATGCTCTCTACAGCATGGCAGGATTCAGTCACACGACTAGTGGGCCTACGTGATCACATGACATGATCACATGACCTCTCGCTAGCATCCTCCTTTCAACAGTTTAGCAGCATGTTGTGATGGTAGAGAGAAAATGCAAGCACCTCCAGTCCCTGAAGCTACCGGTACTTCAGATGATTTAGTGCTGAGACGTGGGTCTACCTCTCTGGCATGGAAATGGTTTAGTTTCGAAAATACTTTTTTAGCGCAGCGCTCAGAGCGCTTAAAGTCGAAATCTGTTCCACTTTTAACACCGCTGGGCCCTCGGAAAATGAGTTTGTGAGCGCGCTCTGCGCTAAAAACGCATTTGGTGGACACAAGCCCTACCTCAGACAATACCAATCACATTTTAAAGGATATCGACTGATTATCGTTATCGCCAAAATCCCCAAAAATATATAAATATCAGACATTATTTTTTGCCCATGTCGCCCACCCCTAGTGGTGTGTGTATATAATATTGGAAGACGACAACATTTGCTTTTATAAAATGTTGTCCTTGACCAAATGGTAAATTATTGAGCTGCCCTGAAGGAAAGGTAGAGTTGTATCACATGGTGAATGCAGATTTTGGTCTTATGAAGACCATTGTATTTACAAAACAAAACAGAAAAAGTTCTTAGTAGCATGTCTTCACATCATATATCGTATTTGGTCTTTAAACTGGTAAAGTGAGTTTTTGGTTGATTTGAGGCTGTTAATGTCTTGATTATGTTTCAAAAGAGGCTTAGCAGATGATTCAGAGATATCCAGAAATCACATTTGGCTTCATTGTGGAGGTTCACTGGATCACTGGCTTTTGGCAAATTATGGTAACAGATGTATCAAAAACTATAAAACAACCATTAAAGAGAAAAAGATGAACATTTAAACAATGTTGTTGTGTGGATGTACAGTAAGACAGTAATGTTGAAACTAAAAGTGTTACGGAAAACACATTTTTTAAGTTATGGTGACCTCAACAAATTATTGAACTTTTGGCTTTGTTAATCTACTAAATCTGCTAAATTGTCAGGAGGCTAACAAAATATAAATGTTAAAACCATGCATACATGCAGACATTGGAAGCTGATGAATCACAATTCAAACTAAAAGTAAAACCATCAATCATCTCCAAATTTAAATATATTTTAATGTAATTTATTTGAATATTAATTTAATTTAGTTTTTATTCTTTTTACAGCCAACAGCAGCAGTTCAAATAAAAGGGAATTAGCTTTGCCAGAATATGCTGTTAAATGAAAATTTATTGTAATTTGTACCATCAAATTAAATTTGTTTCATCAAGTATATTAGTAAAGTATAAATATTTTGGTGAATTTATGCAATTGGATGGTGGATCACACATGTTCACTCTAATGAACAGTAAAAGCCACCATGCCTAGCTTTAAAGGACACATCAGCCTTTTAAGTGTGTAGGAGAAACTACAGTGGCCATGAAACTTGTGAAAAGGTTGAAATGGTAGATGGACTGTACTTATATAGCGTCTTTCTAGTCTTTCGACCACTCAATGCGCTGTACACTACATGCCACACTCACCCCATTCACACACATTCATATAGTGATGTCAGTGGCTGCCATGCAAGGTGCCAACTGCTCACAGGAACAGAAACTAATCATTCATACACACTCATACACCGATGCACAGCATCAGTAGCAGTTTGGGGTTCATTGCTCAAGGACACTTCGACATGGAGCGAGACGAGCCGGGGATCCAACCACCAACCTTCCGATTAGTGGAAGACCCGCTCTACCTCTGAGCCACAGCCGCCCACTGAAAGGCCCTATCTAGAGCCAGTGTTTGTTTTGTCCGTTCTGGGCTACTGTAGGAACATGGCAGTTAAACATGGCGGACTCTGTAGAAAAGCACCTGCTCCCTCTGTAGATATCAAATCACATCTGTTATCTAAAGTAACAAAAACACAACGATTCTCATTTTCAGGTGATTATACGCTAATGAAAACATACCTATCAATATTATATTCCATTTCTGACAATAGATCCTCCTAAATGTTACACACTGGACAATTAAAATAGGTTTATTTTGATTTTGGATTGAGATACTGGTAAGTGGTTCAGGTTTTTGATTTAAGGGTTCTTTTATCTTTGACACCCGTTTAAGTTCATAGATAGCATAATAGATGACAATGTTTACAGTAAATTAATTGGCACAAATTAATAATTTGTGAACCCAAATTAAGAAACATTTGAACCATCATACCTGCTGGAGTCTGTATGTTTCAGCCACAAATGTCTGCATGCAGTTAGCCTCTTTAAATGCTAGCTTCTACTTCTACTCATATTTTCTGCAGAAAACTGGTACTACTAAAGACTTCCAACATGGCTGCCAGAGGGTGTTGCATTACCCCAAAAGCCTTCTATATGCTGAATGAAAGTGACAAAATCCAATCCACTATGGACTAGAACAGTACTGATAGTTTCCTCCTCTATGCTTATTGCTGGTGGCCCCAGGCTGGTGGCAGACAGCCAGACAGCTTGCTGGTGCCGCCAGGCTCTATCTGAAGGTATTTGAACCTCCATTGATAAAGCTAGTAGTGGTGGGACGGTCCAGGCCACTGCACTGTGGATCTCATCCCAGGCCGATTCCTCAGACCACATGAACCAGGGTCCAAGTCCAAGTCACCCACTACAGAGACCAGACTTGGAGCGTCCTGCTCTTTCACACAAGAGCATGTGTGTGTATTACAGATAGACAATATTATTTGCAATCAGCCCACACAGCTGCAGTTGGCCGCCGAGAGCCACTTAATTGTCTGCCATGTAGTCTGGGTATCCATGAAGGACACAGTCTCATAGCGAATAGGCCGACAGCAGGGGTGACTGCTGACATTCTTGCCGGAGATGCTCCCATTGGCCATCAGAGCCTTGAGGGCCAGGTCATAGTTTTTGCGGGAGCTGTGGCATGTGCCAACACAGTACTTAAAGAGGACTATCTCGTCTGAGTCGTAGCCGAGGCCGAGATCCTTCACCCGCATCTCCTTCTTCTCCAAGTGGCAGTCACGACTGTTCTTGGTCTTTTTGCGGTTCCTCTGTGACATTCTGGGTAAGTTTGGATTACGAGGGGAGCGCCGCCATCTGCTCTGCTGGATTTCCTTTCCCTGCGTCAGTGACCATTCCTCTACAAGAAAAAGGAAACGCACACAGAACACCTAGTCAATTATTTGTCTTTCAACATGCAAGTATTATAGCTCCTGTGTCTAGTATTTGAATATTTCTGACTTCTGTGGAAGTTTCGAAAACGCAGGGGATCAATATTTAACTTACCCTTTAAAAAGTTATTCATGCCACTAGGGGTCTCTCACATCAAAACACGTAAAACACAAAACATTTTAGTAGTGAGAAAACATTTTGATTAGTGTAGCTTTAAATATATTACAACTTCTATTAAAATTACCATTCCTGTCTCTAGGGCAGGATATTAATGTCACAGTCACTCTTTTTGATGACGTGATATTTTACACAAGAAAGTCATTAGTAATGTGGATGGCTAGAAGGTTACATTTATTTATTTATTTAGACATTTATGTTTATTTTACTCAGATACAGCTACAAAACCTGTCAACTTACTGTACTGCAGCCTGTATGACTACACATCACAATATAATAATATAACATCCCAAGAAATATCAGAACTAAACTGTAGTGCAGCTGTAATTGCAGCTGCATCATGGTATAAGTATACTCTGCTAACTGGTTAATAACAGGGGAACAAGCTTGAGGTATCAAAAGTTCATAAAGACATCTTGTATCACTTTTATTTACACAGCTATGTGTTAAAGAGCTCTTTTCCACTCAAATTCCTGCTGTATGAAAACACATTTGGCATGTCAACTGTGGTTAGTTAAACTCCCTCATCTACAATATCCTGGATGATGGTAAGCTGTATCAGAGAGATGAAGAGGAGGACGCTGTTTTTATTTCTGCATGAGAGCAACAACCAGGTGTCACAAACACTGACTGGAACTGTTGGATTCAGTAAAAAAAAAGAAGTCAGAAGAAGGTGTCAGTCAGGTGCTACAGGCAATGACCCTCAACCATTGACATACATAAAAATGGACGAAATGACAGCCCTGAAAAGTGAAGTCAAAACATTTCAGTTGCCCCCTGGTGTCTGACGGTAGTATAGGTCATAAACCACACCCCTTCCATGTTAGCAGATGGGACATGGGCCAATGGGCTGGATGAGTTTGGTTTTAATTAGTCATTTGAAGCTATAAAAAAGTGGTCAGCTGGGTGTATTTACAAGACTTCGCCAACCCCGATCACTACTGGCTCTGAACAGCAGTCAGTTTTCACTGCTTATGAACTTGGAATATCCTTGGAATATATCTGTCTGTGAGAACTATTCCTAAAAACTCTTCTCTTCAGATCATGACCACCGACCACCGACAGATTATCTGTAGAATTAGCACAACAAAGAATGAAGATTTATTCAGTCAAAAAAGAAGTCAAAGTAGATAGAAAGATAAATCACCCATCATCCATCCATCCATCCAATTTTTCATATGTCATTTAATGGTCCCATATTGTAGAAAGTAAGATTGCCATTTTGTGACTATAAAGCACGTCTAGGTGATATTTAAATGTTGTTAAAGTATCATAATGCTCAATCCACTGACAAATGCATACATTTCATGTTCAGAAACTGTGCCTTGAAACGAGGGTCAGGACTTTGTGATGATGTCACAACTATACAGCCCAGGTAGTCTACAATCTGTTTGTTATCTGTGGTTATCAAAAGTCAAATAAAACAAATAAAAGTATTTTTATAAATGGTAATGGCTACATTTCTATAGTGCTTTTATCCAATGCACTTTACAAGGTACCACACAGGGTGCTGGCCTGACCATCTGAAGCAATCTAGGGGTGCCCAAGTACACCTCAACATGTGGACATGTAGGGTACAAAGCTGAGACACACCCCAATGTAATTTTTAAATGTAACCAAGAAAATTAATTTGACACAAAATCTTTTTAAAGTTACAAACAAATTAAAGTAACCTGAATTATTATTTTAATTGAATTGAATTTAAAATGTTTTAATTTATCTGATCTAATTTAATTTAATCTAGCGTAATCTAGTTCTATTTCACAGTCCTATGTATTGATTTCACATTGACTGGGGCAGACCAGTCACCTGTCAACCAATGACTGCAGACAGAGTCAATTAACTCAGAAACATGATATCATGATCTGTTCTCTCAGGGGTTCTGTCTGTCCCTCAGTAAAAGTTGCTTCCAGCAGCTTTGTGATTAGCTCTTAAGAGGAAATCTTTGCTAGGAATTTTTCACGCTATTTAGGAGGACTGCTGGTGGTTTGTGAATACGGCCACAGATGTCTGCTCTGGCCTTTACAGAAAGGTGAAAAACTTCTCACACTTAAGTTTATGCACTAGATTAGAATGGACTTTTATGAGCCAGCAGGCTAGAGCATTTGTGATTAAATTGAAAGCAGACATTGGTGGTGAAACCTTGGCGGAAGTAGAATTCCTCTGGTTATCAGCTGAGTGAAAATGTCACTAGATTCAGAGTCATTACCAGGGGAGCTGAGCAACTGGCTGAAATCCAACAGGAGCTTTCTCAGTTACCGGGAACATTTTAAATAAGATTTACCCACTGGGCTGTGCAGACCTGGCCCAGGTGTTTGACTGATTTAATTTCTACTTCCTGACCTGGGGACGGCTTTGCCCTGCACTTTCTCTAAATGCCTCCACACAATCATTTCCTAAGGGGATGGTTATTACCACTGTAGAATGCTCATTTACAGTAACATAGGTGCTTGTCAGTTCATACCTTGATGTTTATGAAAAGAAACGTGTAATCATGAGGAAATAAACAACAACAGAAAAATGCACATACATATTCCCCAGGTGAAGAGCAGAGGACCCTCTCAGTGAAACTCCACTAAGGTACATATTCAGCCGTGTTAAAACAAGCCAAATGGGTTTGCATTATTTCATGTAATTATACAACTATTCCTCAATACATTTCAATTGGGCAATGTTCAGACAATCATATGTAACTGTGCTAAACATTATGATTGTTTTTAGAGAGAGTGCAGTCATGAGAATGTCTCAGTGTGATTCTTTAGTGTCTCAGACATTTTTCATCACTGTTGTAAAAATGGATTCATAAAAGGAGAAACAGCCTGTCAGTATCAGCAGTGATTGACACAATGCAGAAACTGCTTCAAGCACTACAGTACTTGTACCCATCTTTGTGCTTCTATGTCTTTGAGTTCATATTTATTTATTAGATCTTAGTGCTGCATTGGACACCATTGACCATAATATTCTTTTACAGAGACTTGAGCATCAAATTGGCAGGAACCGCACTAACCTGGTTTAAGTCATACTTATCAGATCGTTCTCAGTTTGTACACGTTAACAATGAATCATCCATAAATACTAAAGTTAGTCATGGAGTTCCACAAGGTTCTGAACCAATTCTGTTCACTTTATATATGCTTCCTTTAGGCAACATTATTAGGAAACACTCCATAACTTTCATTGTTATGCAGATGATACACAGTTATATCTATCAATCAAGCCCGATGAAATTAATCAATTATCTTAATTACAAACATGTCTTAAGGACATAAAATCCTCGATGAGCAGCAATTTTCTGATGCTAAACTCAGAAAAAAACTAAATTCTTGTACTAGGCCCCAAACACCTCCGAGACTAACTGTCTTAAGATATAGTTACTCTAGATGCTATTACCTTGGCCTCTAGCACCACCGTTAGGAATCCTGAAGTTATCTTCGACTGCCTTTTTTCATTTACATAACATTACAAAAATCAGACACATCCTGTCACAGACGGATGCAGAAAAACTAATCCATGCATTTGTTACTTCTAGGCTGGATTATTGCAACTCCTTATTATCAGGTTGCCCCAATAAGTCCATAAAGACTCTCCAATTAATTCAGAACACTGCAGCACGAGTACTGACAGGAACTAAGAAAAGAGATCATATGTCTCCTGAATTAGCTTTTCAGCACTGGCTCCCTGTAAAATTCAGAATAGAATTTAAAACCCTCCTCTTTACCTACAAAGCTCTTCATGGTCAGGCCCCTTTATATCTTAAAGAGCTCATAGTACCCTATTACCCCATTAGAACACGTTCCTCTTTGATAAAGCTTATAGTTAGGGCTTGCTCAGGGGAGTCCTGAACCATCCCTTAGTTATGCTGCTACAGGCCTAGACTATTGGGGATTTCCCATGATGCAATGAGCTCCTCTCATCCGCTCCCTCTCTTTATGCACACATTCATGTCCCATTAATGCATGTTACTAACTTCCCTTCTTCCCCGGGGTTCCCCGGTGGAGCCTCCTGCCATGGTCCTGCTTGACTCCCACTGCTAATATTACTGATATTATTGTTATTATTACTAGTATTATTAGTACTGTTACTATTATTACTATAACCACTGCTCATTGTCCCCCATCGTTGTTGTAGTTGCCATCATCTTTTTCATGTTCATCATCATCATCATCAGTCACTACTATTATGGTAAATGGTAAATGGACCTGTACTTGTATAGCGCCTTTCTAGTCTTCCGACCACTCAAAGCGCTTTTACACTACGTGCCACATTCACCCTTTCACACACATTCACACAGTGATGGCAAAGTCCATCTAACAAAAACTAACATTCATACACATTCACACACCAATGCACGGCATCGGGAGCATTTGGGGTTCAGTATCTTGCTCAAGGATCCGGAGCCGGGGATCGAACCCCGATTCCTGACAGTGGTGCTAGAGGCCAAAGCAATGCCATCTAGTGTAACTATATCTTTGGACAGCGAGTCTCTAAGGTTTTTGGGGCCAAGAACAAGAATTTTGTTTTTTTCTGAGTTTAACATCAGGAAATTGCAGCTCATCCAGGATTTTATGTCCTTAAGACATGTATGTAATTTAGATAATTGATTAATTTCATCGGGCTTGATCGATAGATATAACTGGGTATCATCTGCATAACAGTGAAAGTTAATGGAGTGATTCCTAATAATGTTGCCTAAAGGGAGCATATATAAAGTAAATAGTATTGGTCCAAGTACAGAACCTTGTGAAACTCCATGACTAACTGTAGTATTTATTGAAGATTCATCGTTAACATGTATAAACTGCGAACGATCTGATAAATATGACTTAAACCAGCTTAGTGCGGTTCCTTTAATGCCAATTTGATGCTCAAGTCTCCGTAAAAGAATATCATGGTCAATGGTGTCAAATGCAGCACTAAAATCTAATAATACAAGTACAGAGACAAGTCCATTGTCAGAACAGTCAGAAGGTCATTATTAACTTTAACCAGAGCTGTCTCTGTGCTGTGATGAACTCTAAATCCTGACTGAAAATCCTCAAATAAACTTTTCTTATGTAGAAAGTCACACAACTCTTTGGCGACTACTTTCTCCAGAATCTTAGAGAGGAAGGGGAGGTTAGAGATTGGTCTATAGTTGGCTAAAACCCCTGGGTCAAGAGTGGGCTTTTTAAGAAGGGGTTTAATTACAGCTACTTTAAAGGACTGTGGTACATATCCTGATAATAAAGAAAGATTAATCATATCCAGTAAAGAAGTGCCAATTAAGGGTACGACTTCTTTAAGCAGCCTAGTTGGGATCGGGTCTAATAGACAGGTTGATGGCTTTGATGAAGAAATTATTGATGTTAACTCGATAGCAGAAAAACAGTCTAAATATATATCTAAGTTTACATTAGTAAAAGTCCCTGAACTTGGAGAGTCACTGATAACTGTTGATGGCAGTCGGTGATTAATTTTCTCTCTAATAGTAATAATTTTATTATAAAAGAAGCTCATGAAGTCATTGCTACTTAAGTTTATGGGGATATGTGGCTCAATAGAGTTGTGACTCTCTGTCAGCCTGGCTACAGTGCTGAAGAGGAACCTAGGGTTATTCTTATTTTCTTCTATTAGTGCTGAATAATAGGCTCCTCTGGCATTACGGAGGGCCTTTTTAAAAGTTTTAAGATTATCTTGCCAAATTTGGCGATATACTGATAATTTGGAAGAGCGCCATTTCCTTTCAGATTTCCTAGCTATTTGCTTTAACTGGCGGGTTTGGTGGTTGTACCACGGTGCTAGTCTCCTATGTTTTAATAATTTCCTTTTTATAGGAGTGATAGAGTCTAATGTTGATCGTAGTGAGCCTGCAGCACTATCAACAAGATTATCAATTTCAGAGGGACTAAAGTCGTTATAGGACTCTGTTAAATTCAGACATGGCATTGAATTAAAAACTGAAGGAATCTCCTCCTTAAATTTAGCTACAGCACTGTCAGATAGACATCTGCTGTAGGAAGTTTTGCCTAATGGCTTATAATCTAATAGCATGAATTCAAAAGTTATTAAATAATGGTCAGATAGGAAAGGATTATGTGGGAAGACTATTAAATGTTCAATATTGATTGATAGAACAAGGTCAAGAGTGTGATTAAAACAATGAGTTGGTTTATTTACACTCTGACAGAAGCCAATTGAGTCTATTAATGATATAAATGCGTTACTAAGGCTGTCATTGTCAACATCCGCATGAATAGTAAAATCACCTACAATAATTACTTTATCTGATTTAAGGACTAAACTTGATAAAAACTCTGAGAATTCAGATATAAAATCAGGGTAACACTTTATAATGAGTACACACTATTAAGCATTAGTTAAGCATGAATAAATAATGAATTCATCATTTATAACGCATGAATACACATTAGTATGTAGTTTATAAACACAGTTAAAACATTTTTATTCATCATTGATAAGCACATTAGTTATGGATTAGTAAATACTGAATTCATCATTTATAAAGCATGATTCTGCTGTAAATAGTCATTACTATGTGGTTTATAATCACAGTTATAAATGTTTTACTCTTCATTGTACTGTACATTTCTGCATGCACTTATTAAATCCTTAATAAGCCATAGATAGTGCTCACTTTAGCTTTTATTCTATAATGCTACCAAACAAAGCAGATAAGTCCAAAATACTTAATTAAGGAGTAGTGCTTTGTAACTGTGAATTCCTGCATTAATAACTGTTTATAGGCCATCATTAGAAAATTAATTTGTTGTGGGTTTTATAGAACATCTGCTAACACAGTCACTAATCATTAATACATGTCTGAATAGTGGATGTGCAAGTGCATGCAGAAATGTACAGTACAATGAAGAGTAAAACATTTATAACTGTGATTATAAGCCACATAGTAATGACTATTTACAGCAGAATCATGCTTTATAAATGATGAATTCAGTATTTACTAATCCATAACTAATGTGCTTATCAATGATGAATAAAACATTTTTAACTGTGTTTATAAACTACATACTAATGTGTATTCATGCGTTATAAATGATGAATTCATTATTTATTCATGCTTAACTAATGCTTAATAGTGTGTACTCATTATAAAGTGTTACCAAAATCAGAGTACGGTCCAGGAGCGCGGTACACTATAACAAATAGAACTGGCTGCAGTGTTTTCCAGTTTGGGTGAGAAAGACTAAGAACAAGGCTTTCAAATGAATTATAATTTAGTTTAGGTTTAGGGTCCATTAAAACGCTCGAATCATATATGGCTGTCACTCCACCTCCTCGGCCGGTAAGTCGAGGAATGTGAGTATTATTATGACGGGGGACAGGGGGTGGATTCATTTAGGCTAACATACTCCTCGTGGGACAACCAGGTCTCAGTAAGACAAAGTAAATCAATATCATAATCTGATAATAATTCATTCACTAAAACAGCTTTAGAGGACAGAGACCTGATATTTAACAGTCCACATTTCATTCTCTTATTTTGTGCTACTGAGCAGTTAGTTTTAATTTTTATTAGGTTTTTAACTCCTCTTGTTTTTATTTCTTTAAATAATTTAGGTGGTCGGGGGACAGACACAGTCTCTATGGGGGTTTGGGTGGGTGACTGTTCTAAAGAAAGCACAGAGAAGTGTGTAAGACAGCAGCTCTGCTTCCTGGTCCTAACTCTGGACTGTCAGGTTTTAGAAATAAACTTCGCCATGTTGCTAGATAAGAGAGCCGATCCATCCAAAGTGGGATGGATGCCGTCTCTCCTAATCAAATGCAAAAAAGCATGTATTTCTGGACTGGGTCTTTAACATGTCTACAATATGACTAACAGGTCTTCCACTACTTTTCCAGAATTTTAGTAAACAGAGCTTTTCCCCCCATCTTCTCTGCTACTATCTCAACATCCACAATATGATCCTATGAACTTCAAGTGGTGGACAAAATGTCATCCTTGACTGTATCATATCATCTACTCAACCTGCATGCTGGTTGTACAGGATACAGCATATACAGCCCATTTACTCTGATTTATTTTCTGTGTTTTAAAATAACAAAGATTATTAATTATTAAAACAACTAGGGCAGACTGATGCTTGAAGTACACACCTTTAAACTGACTGAATTATTTCAGATTTTTTAATATGAATTTGTATTATTAGATGAGGTATTATTCATCAGATACAAAAGTGAGGTCTGGTTTGGCTACTTACCAGACTGACTGGTAGAATAAACAGACACACAATCCACATTCATTCATCTAATTTCTGTGCTAGCTGTGATGAACAGGACTGTGATGCATGACAGGAACCTGCAGGTTGAACTGATTATTTTTATCCTGTTACACACAGGGGCCCTCGCTCAGTCGACCAAGGTCATACTCAGTGTTGAAAACTACCAGGCAAATTTCCAGAGGCTATATTAATCATCCAGGAGTGACATGCTGCTATTTTATGGCCTCCATTTCAGATTTATGAAGCTATGTTTTCAGCGTCTTAGCTGCACAAAAAGTAAGTAAGGGTACAATGACGGATGAAAAGACTGAAGAATGAAGAGTGCCCTCATGAACTTATAAAAGCGTAGCACTGTATCCCTGCAGTTAGCCAGTGTAACATGGCCAGAAGAAAATATTTTGTGTTGCCACTGGGCAAGAGAGTATGGTCAGCTGTAGCACTGTATTTGTGCATTGTTTTGGTCTGAGATGCTGGTGCCACATCTAGTAGCAGTGAACTTCATATATATGACTACCATCAAGCTAATAGACATGTGAACAAAGATGTTATTTGAAGACTAACATTGGGTTTTAACTCTAATATTTTGTGGTTAACCTTGTGTAACCACAAAATGTTGCCAAATGGGAGGTGATATTTAGGTTATCTATGCTAATAATAAGCTTAATATTAGTACAACAACAACAAAGAGTAGATTGTAGCCGTGCTGAGACCTTGCTGATGAAACAAGAACATGAAATACTTACCAACAGCTTCAGACCAGGGTGTGTGGACTCTGCCCTGTTCCAGTTCCTCTGCAGGAGACCAGGAGGGATGCCTGAGGACACCCTGGAGATCTGACTGAGCTTCTTTATTCTCGTCCTCAGAAAACACATCTTCCACCAGTGTCAGCAACGATGCCACCACCCACAGCATCACCTGACAATATCAAGGTGCACATACTGGAGGTCAGCAGGCTGGCTGGTTGGATGGAGGGAAGCTGGAAGATTCACTGATTTATTTGCACTTTATCGTAAAAAGAAACAGAAACCCGATTCATTGGTACTTTTGGACAGAAGTATGGCTGCCAAGCATAAAACAAAAAAAAGCAAAACAGAGGTAGCTACATTTCTTGGCATGTTATCAATGTCAGTATCACAATGTACTTGCACACTTGCATGAGATACTAATAAAACAAAGACTCACTCTTGAAAACATTAGCTTCCAGTTGTAGTTTGGGAGGCAGACACCCTCACCACATTTAAGAGTAGGCTTAAGACATTCCTCTTTGATAAAGCTTATAGTTAGGGCTGGATCAGGTGAGTCCTGAACCATCCCTTAGTTATGCTGCTATAGGCCTAGACTATCGGGCGATTTCCCACGGTGCACTGAGCCCCTCTGTTCCTCTCTCTCTCTCTTTCTGCACTCATTCATGTGCCATTAATGCATGTTACTAACTTCACTTCTTTCACGGAGTTCTTGTACTTTCTCGTCTCGCAGGTTCTCATGGATCCTGGTGGAGCCTCCTGCCATGGTCCTGCTTGACTGCCATTGCTAATATCACTGATATTATTATTATTATTATTGTCACTGCTCATTGTCCCCCATCGTTGCTGTTGTCGTCGTCATCATCTTCTTCATGTTCATCATCAGTTACTACTATTAGTGTAGTTGTTGCTACTGTTGTTGCTGTGTAACTGTCTCTCTCTCTCTCTCTCTCTTTCTCTCTCAATTCAATTCAAATTCAAAATGGGCTTTATTGGCATTAAAGTTTATTCTTAAAAAACTATTTTGCCAAAGCAAAGCATCAAAATACAATACAATAAGTTGAAATATTCAGACAATACACAATATGAAAGATATATACATAATGAACATTATATTAGTTATATACAGTGTGTGTGTGTGTGTGTGTGTGTGTGTGTGTGTGTGTGTGTGTGTGTGTGTGTGCGCCTTGATCACTCACTGTCCCTCAGGTTGTGGAATGTTAATACATACTGGGCAGCAAGGTGTGCCCGCTCTCCTTCTCCGAGGAGTATTTTTAATTTGGAGAGGTCGTTCAGCTCTTTGAAATCTGGAACCAAAGAGCTGAACTTGTTCAAATACATTTTTCTCGTGCCATTTAATTTTGTACATTGTAGGATAAATTGCTGTCTCAACCTCACCTGTCCAACAGGGACCACATTTTCTGTTTTCTTTTGGTTGCCATGATTTTTTGTGTCTTCCTGTTTGGATTGGCAGTTTGTGGTCACTGAGCCTGTACTTGGTTAGGATCTGTCTCTGCTTTCTATCTCTGACAGTAGAGAGATATTCTGCTCATTCATAATCTCTTTTAAGGGCAAGATAACATTCCAATCTACATTGGCTTTTAGTTGTTTCTTCCCAATGGTCCAGATAGCTTTCTTTACATTGTGCTATCATTTGCTTTACTCTGATTACAGTTTGTAGAGCAGTGTTGTTGTGAGGCTGGTCAGAGTGTGTCTGAGAGGGGGCAGTTAGCCTCAGTACCAACTGACATAGGGGACTCTTTTCTGGGCTCAGCTCTTGGGTTTGGAGGGCTTTGGAGTGGAGGGTGTCTCTGGGGCTGGATTTCAGGTGGTTAAAAAAGTTGAGCTTTCTCTTCTGAATGTTAATTATCAGTGGGTATCTGCCTAATTCTGCTCTACATGCATTTGTTGGTGTGTTTCTGTCTACGTGTAAAATGTATCTTCAGAATTCTGCATGTAGAGATTCTGTTGGATGTTTGTCCCAAAAGGTAAAGCTCTGATGACTGAGTGGACCCCATACTTCACTACCGTATAGCGCAATGGGCTGGATGACACTATCAAATATATATATTTTTTGGAATATGGAAATTATAAATTTAATTAAAACTAAATAAAAACTTAATTGCATATAGAGCTCTTCGAGCTTTTTCTTTTAGAGCATTCACTGCCATGTTGAAACTCCCTGATGCTGTTATGGTTATACCAAGGTAGGTATAACTCATGCTGTGTTCAATGACATGATTATTGATGGTAAATTGGTGTTTGTTCTCATGACACCTGGGGCGGGAGCAGCACATTTATCTAACTCAACAGCCAGTTCATTTATATACACATTAAATAAAGTCGGACTTAGATTGCAACCCTGCCGAACGCCTCTTCTCTGGGGGAAGAAATCAGTTAGTTTGTCTCCAATTTTAACAGCACACATGTTTTCCAAAATACATTGATTTAACCAGATCATACATTTTGCCACCTATACCACAGTTTAAAAGTCTGTAATAGAGCCCTTCATGCCAAATAGAGTCGAAAGCTTTCTTGAAATCAATAAAGCAGGTGAATACTTTTCCATTCTTAGTTTGTTGTACATGTTTGTTGATTAAAGTGTGAAGGGTATATACATGGTCGGTGGTGCGGTGTTTTGGGAGGAAGCCAATCTGACTTTTACTTAAGATTGACTGTTCCTCAAGGAAATCTAGTGTTCTTGTATCAAGAATACTACAGAATAGTTTACCTAGACAGCTGCTGACACAGATGCCACGGTAGTTATTAGGGTTTGATTTTTTGATTTTTTCTTATATATTGATCTGAATTGATTTGATTGATTGGTATGTCTTTGTACAGATTTTCAAAATGTGATCTCCAGATGTCACCGTTTTGGATGGGTAATGTCTGCTCTTGCTTTGTGTTGAACTTGTTCTACATATCCCAGAATTGATTTTGGTTAATGGCATTCTCAATATCTTCAAGTTTCAATTGGGTATAATTTTGTTTTTTTGATCCTAATTGTGTATTTATATGTATTTAAAATTTCATTGTATCGAATGCGCAGGGCTGGGTTGTTCGGTTGGCGGTGTTTCTCATTTGCTATTTTTCTCAGCTCTTTTCTGATTGTTTTGCATTCTTGATCAAACCATTTGTCAGTATTTTGCCTTTTAACAGGTCTCCGTCTTTGCATTATCAGGTCAGCCCTAATAGCTGCCTTATGAAATATCATATTGATATCCTCAATGGCCTTGTTTACCCCATCTCTAGTAGGGACATGATTTTGATTATATATTGATATGCAATTCATCAAATCAGGGGAGTTCAAAGCCTTGATGAATTTGTCTACACTGTCTGGGGCCAATCTGTAAGAAGGATTTAATTTATACAGCTTACTGGGTTCCCTTTTTGTGTCACTAATTTGACCTGACAATTTAAAGAACACATTAATTTGGTTGTGGTCTGAAAGGGGGGATTGCTGTCTGACAGTGAATGCACTGATAGTTGAGGGGTCCATGTCAGTGATTGCATAGTCTACAACACTAGACCCAAGAGCTGAGGAGTATGTGAACCTCCCTAAAGAGTCCCCTCTGAACCTACCATTAACTATGTACAGGCCTAAGGCCCGACAGAGATGCATCTCCCTGCCACTTTGATTTAATATTGAGTCAAGGTTATTCCGACGGGTGATGTTTGGTGTGGTAAACAGGGGGCCTGACCGAATACATGGTTGTTGCCCTGTGTGTCAATGATATCAGGTTCAATTCCGGTACGTCCATTCAGACCTCCAGTTAGAAGTACATTTCCCTGGGCTTGGAAATAGGCAATTTCTGAATTAAGGGTGTCAAAAATGTCCTCTTCAAAATAAGGACAATCCGATGGGGGTATGTAAATTGCACTGAGGTATAGATCCCTATCGGTTATGCCTAGGGTTTGATCTAACCTCAACCAAATGTGCGATTTACCCTGTTTTACTGGTGAGGTCTGATTGCAAAGATCTCTATTATACCACACCAAAATCCCCCCCCATGTTCTGCCCTTGCGTGTGTTTTTTAGTTTTATGGAGGGCACTATGACTTCATTATATCCTGGGGGACAGTGAGTGAGCAAATCATCTTGACACCATGTTTCTGTGAATACAATGATATCAACGTCTTTGATAGATTTCATGAAATCAGGGTAGTGGAGACCCTGAATATTCCAACAGCTTATATGAAATGAACGCATCAAAAAAGAAAACAATCAAAATGAACCTGTATAGTGAGACAAATATTTAAAAAACCTACTATCTATATATTTAAAATAATAATTTGATATTAATTCCATGAAATGTACTATTTTCAATAATATTACCATTGTACTGACTACTACTATTGCTATTACTATTACTAACTAACAAATATATGTCCATGTTGTTTTGGAACTCAAATTTGAAAGTGCTCTGAGTAAATATATCTTGGGGGTCTGTGATGGTCTCTGAAGCTTCTGGTAGAAGAGAGGGTGGAAGGGCTGCGTCCTAGGGCCGTGTCTTTGAGGGTCTTTGCAAAGATATTCACCGTCTCTCTGTGTAGATGGAGTCCATCGTAGAGGTCCCAGGTGAGGGCCAGGTGGACGTTGGGTAAGGTGGCACAACCTCTTCTGATCTCCATATTGATGACATGGATGACGTGAGGAGGGGTGTCTGTCCTAGGCAGCAGGGTGGAGATCACGATGCGGGTGTCAGGGAATTCCTTGGTGGCCTGCTCCGCCATCTTTCTCACTGCCTCAGCAGTGTCCCTTCGGAGGTTGTGCAGGTCGTTTGTTCCTGTGTGGATCATCAGGCATTGAGGGCTCCCGAGGGTCTCCTTTCTCAACAGCTTCATTGCCTGGCCTGTGGTGCTTCAACGTTTAGACAGCACTTTCTTAAAAGGAAAAAGCTTGTTGGTTTCCAGGAATTTCCCGTTTGAGTCAGCCAGCAGGACCACTTGTGGGGCTTGTTCTTCAGGCTGAGTGGAGGGCAGCTGGGATGGACAGAGTTGACTGTTGGGAGCTGGCTGTGTGGGTGTTGGTAGGGTGCAGAGCAGAGATGGTGGGACAGAGACAAGGCAGGGGTTTGGAAGACTAGCAGGGAGAGTCTGTGTCTCTGTCTCTGTAGTTGTCTTTGTGGGGACTGTTGAAAGTTGGTCTGTCAGGTGTCGGACTTGCCTGGTTCCTTTCTCTGTTCTCAGTGTCCTCCTTCACTTTGGCCCGGAGCACACTGTTCTCCTGTTTTAGTGCCTCTACACTTCCTCTTAGCTCAGATGTCGAGGCCTGGTTGTCTCTCTTGAGCTGCTGGAGCTCCTCTTGAAGCTGCTGCACAATGTTGTCTAGGGGCCAGACAGCCTGGCCTGGGTCAGCTCTTTGAATTCAGCAAAGTCCAGCTCCAGCAGGGCTATACTCTCCTTCAGGAGCTGGCAGGTGTGGGAGGGGCAGAGATGGACAAGGTGGTGGGGTTCTCTGTTGGGCTCTCGTCATCTTCACTGTCACACGGAACATTGCACCTCTTGGTGTCCACCTCAGCTTTGATCAGGGAGAAAACTTCTTCAAAGGATTTCAAGTTTGCTTTGCCCTCCTGGACCATCACCTTTCCCTTTGTGTAGTAGGTGATGGTGAGCAGGGGGTCATCCTTGTTCATGTGTTTATCCTTACAAATCTTCAACCGGCCTCCTGAACCGATGCCCTCACTGGAGATTTAAGGATATTTCTTGCATAGACTTTCCTTCCAGATGTATATGGAGTCTGTGAAGAATATGAGGTTGTTCTTCTTCCTCCCTTCTTTGTGTAGTGCGTAGTCTGTGAACAAGACTTCTTTGTTCTCCTGAAGTGTCTTTTCCTTAAACTTCTCCCTGGCTGCTGCACTCTTGCAGAGAGCAGGGTATTTAACCTCCCTGCTCTCTGTTCTCTGCTTGGCTGTTTCCATGGCGACCACTTTGTTTGTTTACTGTGGGCTAACTCTTTACTGTTGCTAGCTTTTTTAGCCTTTAAACACAGTTATTAATGTTATGATTTTTGGTTTGTTCTTTTCCTCCTTATCTTCATAAAACACGTCTTCTGTTATCTTATTTAGCCTGCTTCCTCCTTAGAAAGGTTCTACACTGTGGCAGGTGGTAGCTTACAGCAGTTGATACACAGTTGCCAGCTAGCTTTTGACAGTCAGCTGGTTGTTTTCATTTAAAAAATATATCCAAAAATGGTATTTTCTTTCTTCTGCTGATAAAGTATTTACCTTTTCTTTAGAGTCCTTTTTGAAGAAAATTCGATGGTTTTTTTGCAAAATGTCGCACTGTTTAGGTCCATGTTTGAGATGAGCACTTTGGTCAACTTTGGTTGTTTTAAAGTGCTTAACAAATAAAGTTGGATTGGATTGGATGAATTCAGGAGCACATTTTTCATGCAGCCTTTTCTAGTGGAGATTTCTCTCTCTCTCTCTCTCTCTCTCTCTCTCTCTCTCTCTCCTCCCTCTCACCAACTGGTCGAGGCAGATGACCCCACTAAAGGGGAGGGGGTGGCCTGCTCCTGGCAGTTTTTCCTTGCCCCTGTCGCCAAGTGCTTGCTCATGGTGGTACTGTTGGGTCTCTGTAAATGTTATAAGGAGTTCGGTCTAGACCTGCTCTACTTGAAAAGTGTCCTGAGATAACTTCTGTTATGGATTGGCACTATACAAATAAAATTGAATTGAATTGAATTGAAAAAGATAGTGCTACTGGTGGTAAAAACAATCCAATGGGAACCATGAATGTTAGTATTTCACTATATTTCACTAGATAGCTGGTAGCACCAGTTAGATGAAAACTCAAGCAATCATTAGGTTTCATCACCATGAGACCACTTTAAAATAACATTTTCAGGATCATTTTGATGATGAGTTGTAATAGGTTGAATGGTGCTCTGTTATCTCCACTCTGCGCCCTGTACGCCTCTTCTTGCGCTGTAACCTGGGTTGACTGGCTCTCTTGTCACACACTAGTGATGGGAATTCCGGTTCTTTTTAGTGAGCCAGATTATTTGGCTCAGCTCACCAAGAAGAGCCGGCTCTTTCGGCTCCCAAAAGGCTCCCAAGCACCTCTTCATTTGACCACTTATACCTTTTATAATTCAGCCAAATTTAGCATTGTTTGACTTACGATTTGTATGTGTACACATATATCACTTAAATTATTCAATACACCCTTTGTACTGAAGTATTCAAAAGTAAAAAATTACATTTTCTAATATCATTAAATTGCTGTAGCCAATTGTTTTCATTCCATTTCCAGACCCTTGTAACTCTCTGAAACCACCCAATGAATGGACTAACTTGCTCATAGAACCACTCTACAACACAAAGCAGATAGAAACACCTGTAAAAATTTAAGCATAGATATTTAAAAAGAGGACACTTTGCTTTGTTAATGCCCACCACTGACATTTGGACAATTAAAACCAACTGCATGCACGGAGCGGCGTGGAGATCATCATATCATTCTGCCTTTTATTACTTTACAAAAAAAACCGACACATCACTATCACGCACCCTTATCTATGTTGGATCATATTTTGTGGAATTTTCTGGTTTTCCCTCTGATGTCCTCTGCCTCAGCCACGACACAGAAAGCTTTACTTGTTGCTAAAGTAACACTAACTGCTAACTGCTAACTGTTGCTATCTGTAATGTTAACTACCATCAACTGGTTAGCTCAGTTATCTGTGCTACCAGGACTAGGAGTTTGGAGCACTGGAAGAAGTGTTGGTGTTTACACTGCTAGTAAAGAGCTTTGTACGGTCAAGGGGAAAATATTTTTCAGGCCTGGGGAGGGGAGTTGCACCTGTGGTGTGCCAGAATCGTAGCCGGGCTAGCGAGCACCATAGCTGGGCTCAGCTGCCCTGTGGTCATCATGGCAGAGAGACTGAAGCGAGTAACAAAGTGAGACAAGAGTAAATCATTGGCTTTTAGTAGTTGCTTGGTGAAATAAAAGGCTGCAGAGAGACAGCAAGTTGGCTTTTTAGTATTTGCATTTAATTCAGGGATATGCAGTGTTACATACTTTGTGGAAACTAAAACGTACCATAGGTAAGCTGATCTATCCCCTATCAGCTCTTTGACATGGAAATTTTGTCTGGCTTTAAGCCTATAGAGGCCCTGTCCCCACGGCCTTGTGGGATACCTGCAGCCATCACCTGCATCTCTTTAATTACTTAATTGACACATGACACCTTCTCACCACACAGGTAAGGTTAATATTTTAACATCACTTATAAAATTAGTTTCTCTGCGTTGTCTAGCAGCAAGGTAAGGGTCAGATCAAATGGGCAATGTAGTGGAAGCTGGCCGATGGTGAAACGTATATACCAACAGTCTGCCGGCAAATCCCACTGGCCTACTTCTCATATATTCACACACTCACCTTCCAGTTCTTCAGGTGATGCTGGGTAGTCGACACCTCCTGCCTCCACCAAGTTTTTCCATCTGAAAAAGGAAAATGATAATAATAAAGACAAGCTCTTCATTCAATAGCCTAACTGTTCTTTTTAAATCCCTTGTCTCTGTCTCTGTCTTTCTGTATTTACCTCTGTCTCTGTCCTTCCGTCTTTACCTCTGCCTCTGTCCTTCTGTCTTTACCTCTGTCTCTGTCTCTCTCTCTCTCTCTCTCTCTCTCTCTCTCACCCCAACTGATCGAGGCAGACGACCACCCACCTAGAGCTGAAGGATCTGTCCTAGGTTTCTGCCTCTTAACAGGCAGTTTTTCCTTGCCCTTGTCGCTAAGTGCTTGCTCATGGTGGTACTGTTGGGTCTCTGTAAATAATGTAATAACGGGTTCGGTCTAGACCTGCTCTATTTGAAAAGTGGCCTGAGATAACTTCTGTTATGAACTGGCGCTATACAAAAAAAAGGGAATTGAAATTTAATTGTTCTTCACCCATGTCATTTATATGTACTGGTACACACCACAAGATTAACGTCACAAACAAAAGGCCAACTCATCAGTCCATCAAACAGATACCCCAACAAATCCAAACTCCTACACTTACAAAAGGGAGAGACAACAAAACAAAATATTTTAGGTGTTTTGTTTGTGATTGAATTGGGACTGTGTTGTTTCTTTGATGTAAGTGACTGTGTCTTCAGTTCCTAATTAAGCTACTTAATGTAATATTCATTGGTAGGTTTTCCTTAGTGTATGATCACCTGAAAATAAGTTTCCTTAAAGTAAATTCATTACCTTAGAATGAGCTGTTTTTACCTACAGAAGGAGTGTGTCCTCTTCTACAGAGTTCACTATGTTGAACCTCCATGTTTCTACAGTAGCTTAGAATGGTCAGATCAAACACTGGCTCTAAATAGAGCCTTTAGTTTTTTGCAAGTTTTTTTAAGGTGTTTCCCTTGGTTGCAATCTGCAATCTCACCCCTAGATGCCTGTAAATCTTACAGGAATCTTATCTTCCTTTAACTGGCCTCTGTAAAACAACAGCTGGCCCCTGTGGGGCTAGAACTGCCATTTGCCTCATAAAACAAATTACTGTCTGATGGGTGATGATGATGGCGATCACACTTCAGACATACTGACATACTGACCCAAGAGCAGCAACCTTTATGTAAAGATTTCAGAAAAATGTGGATTGGTGGCAATTTCTGTCATTCCACTAACCAAACTGAGACATTAAAAACAGAGGGTTACATGAGGGTTTGAGTGAGATCATGACATGATGATAGGACTTTTACATTCACAGCACAATCACTTGGATTATACCCAGGTGGACACCATGCCATTTTAAAATAGAAATCAGAAAAAAAGGTTAAAACTTTGCACCAATGGACATGACTGACACAAGAGTGATTGAACATAATCTGTGTCCCATTTTAGCAAAATCAACAGTTCATGAACAGTTACATCATATTGGATGGACTCCATCTTACCAGACCTAAACCGAAGTGCTTGTGTCTGAACACAGTGGTTCCGACCAGTCAGCGCCCTATGAGGAACTACTAGCAGCTACAACAAGGGCTACAGGTGTGGTTTAACGCTAGGTCTATGTGATGTGTGTGAGAAGTAACTGCTCAAAAACAAGAATGGTGTCTGGTAAAAAGGTCAGTACTGATGCTACTAGCATCAGTTCTGTAGTATTTCTTAATTGAAAGAAGAGCAAACATCACACATCTGTAACATCATATATAATGCATTTGTTAATGTCATTCGACCAAGTGGCCACTAATCATAATTAATGATGAACTTGGCTATTGACCTCTATCTGTTGTTGGAGGGCAAATTCCTGCTAATTTCGGACTCTATGAGTTGAGAACTACTAAAACCATTAATTTGGTCTTTGTGACCATCCTCTGTAGACTTCCATTTGGAGAAGGGTGGAAGTTCAGTCGTTTCAATGACCCAACGTTCATAGGCTGATGCATTCTCTGAAATGTGACACGGCATTACTGAGTTCATAGTAGTCAGTTCATCAAAGTGTTTACATTTGCTATGTCTGGTAGAAGTCAGGAGGTCTTTCCTGGGAAAAATCCTCTGCCACATAGGAAGTGATACATTTTATGTTTCAGTTTCAGAAGTGCGGGAAAGGGCTTGGCACAAGTAGCAATGTCACTTACACAAATTAAACTCATTCAAAATCCACAGAGGAACTGGTAACACATAGTGAATATCAGAGATCTGCGATCCATCCAAAATATTTCATATATCTTATTTTATGGGATGATAAACTAACACAGAGGCTTTGACTCCCTGTAATAAAAATAAATTACATTTAGGAGCTCTTAGAGTTAAGAGAGAAATGCAAAGTTTCTGTTGTCTACATGGAATCTGCTAACAACACTGACAGGAGATTTTGTCCATAAATCACCAAAATTTCCACCAGGATGTAAACAGCAAAGACAGCAAGAGAAAAGTTTGTTGTGCTTCATGTTTCTGAAAATAGCTTAGCCTCTCTCTGCTTCCTTCAGTAAAGGAGACGTGGATGGAGAGTAGAGTTCAGGAGGAGATCAGGATCAGATTACATAACACTGACCGTGTGTGTGTAAATGATAGCCTGCAACAACACACTCATGTCAGCCACTACAGTTTAGAACAGAACAGACCTAGGATACAGATGAGAAAGGTAAGAAAGTGTAGCTTGAACCAACTTGTTTTCCTGTAGCAGAATAATGACCGTAATGTATGTAATGACAGCAAAATAGTACAGTCCAACTAGTGACCCCTTGTCATTGGAATGTTGTGAATGTTGAAAGTGTTGGATCAAAGTCTGAGAACTTTTTGCACTTATTAGAGTTCTTCTGGGGCTTTCAGTCACACCTTTTGTCCTTTACAATAAGAAAAAAACTGAGACAAAATCATGTTGTTGTATCCTCTGGGGATCATGAATGTGCTCAGCATAGCTGTTTTTGTCAAGATACCTTGCGGTAGAGTGGGTGAATCAAGCACTACTAACACTGTTTTAAAATGAAAAATCTGAATCCTAATGCTGTATTACTAACTGGGCAAAACAAGTGGGCAACAGAATCAGGTCCCCCCAGGGGCTTGGAAAAGTCCCAGGTTCACTGCTTAGCAATTAATTTAGGGTAATTCAGTTTTAACCTTGTCTGGGAAAATGGAAATATGCACATTAAAGCACAATATCAACTGATGAGGGCCTTAAAGGGGGGTCCTTCGATCATTTAGTTTGGTGCTTTCATGCAAGGTAAAATTTCAGTATCGAAACACTGTACATCAGGGGTCTCCACCATGGTGCCCAAGGGCCCCTAGTAGCCTGCAAATAGCCTATGAGATGCCCACAGAGGAGATCAGAAACAGAACCTTAAACCTAAACTAAATTATAATTCATTTGAGAGCCTTGTTCTTAGTCTTTCTCACCCGACCTGGTAAACACTGCAGCCAGTTCTATTTGTTATAGTGTACCGCGCTCCTGGCGCGTAGTCTGATTTTCTATCTGAGTTCTCAGAGTTTTTATCAAGTTTAGTCCTTAAATCAGATCAAGTAATTATTGTAGGTGATTTTAATATTCATGTGGATGTTATCAGAATCAGAATCAGAATCAGAATTAGGTTTATTGCCAAGTAGGTTTTTACACCTACGAGAAATGTGCCCTGGTGCATTGGTGCATAAAATATACAAATCACACAAAAATCACACAGAAAAATAAAGTACTTTCAAAATATAAATAAATAAAGATACGAAAGATAGGAAAGGAAAACAGTGCAGAAGATGGGAGTGCATTAATGTAATGCATACTGTATATACAGGGTGGGTATAAGAGTCAGTGTCAGTGGGGGGTCCGGGCCTTGTTAATGAGGCCAGCTGCAGATGGGAAGAAACTGTTTTTGTGTCGAGAGGTTTTGGTCCTGATGGACCGCAGCCTCCTGCCAGAGGGAAGTGTCTCAAAGAGTTTGTGACCGGGGTGGGAGGGGTCAGCCACAATCTTGCCTGCACGCCTCAGGGTCCTAGAGGCGTACAGTCCTAGAGGGATGGCAGATTGCAGCCGATCACCTTCTCAGCAGATCAAATGATACACTGCAGTCTGCCCTTGTCCTTGGCAGTGGCAGCAGCGTACCAGATGGTGATAGAAGAGATGAGGATGGACTCGATGATGGCGGTGTAGAAGTGCACCATCATCGTCTTTGGCAGGTTGAACTTCCTCAGCTGCCGCAGGAAGAACATCCTCTGCTGGGCTTTCTTGGTGAGGGAGCTGATGGTCAACTCCCACTTGGGTCCAGGAGTGGGTTTGTAATGGCTTTGAGGTGGGAGAGAACAAGGCGCTCAAAAGACTTCATGACCACAGAGGTGAGGGCGACCGGTCTGTAGTCATTGAGTCCTCTGGTCCTTGCTTATTAGGCGACAGGGATGATTGTGGATGCTTTGAAGCAGGCTGGCACATGACATGCCACTGCTTTGATGTCCTCACAACAGGTTTACAGAGCTTTAATTTCTGGCTGCATGAAGGAATCAGGTGGACCATGACGTGGTCAGAGAGGCCCAGTGTGGCGTGATAAGCTCTGCTGACTGTAGTGTAACAGTGATCCAGTGTGTTCTCTCTGGTTTGGCATTTAATAAATTGTCTGTATATGGGGAGTTTGTGGGTGAGGTTTCCTTTGTCAAAGTCACCAAGGACGATAACTAAGGAGTCCGGGTTAGTCTGCTCTACACACAGTATCTGGTCGGCGAGCGTGCGCTGTACCTCCTGCATGTTGGCCTGCAGTGGAATGTAAACACCGGCCAGAATAAATTCAACTCAATTCAATTCAATTTTATTTGTATAGCGCCAATTCATAACAGAAGTTATCTCAGGACACTTTTCAAATAGAGCAGGTCTAGACCGAACTCCTTATAACATTATTTACAGAGACCCAACAGTACCACCATGAGCAAGACCTTGGGAGATGGGGGCAAGGAAAAACTTCCTTTTAAGAGGCAGAAACCTTGGACAGACTCCAGCTCTAGGTGAGTGGCCGTCTGCCTCGGCCAGTTGGGGTGAGAGAGAGAGAGAGAGAGAGAGAGAGAGAGAGAGAGAGAGAGAGAGAGAGACCACAGTTGCTTCTTTATATTCCCACCATACTGAAATTTTAAATAAAATTACATTGCCATCCGCAATCAGATTAAAATATTTCTTGGGTACAAGACACTGACAGTATATATAATGGACAGATCTGTGTCTGTGAAGTGAAGCCAATGCAGAAGTGTCTTTAACCTGCAGTCTTTCTAATGGCCAGCAGGGGGCAGCTCCATGGGCCAGAAGAAAGAAGCTGAGATTATTGAGCCTTATGGAGAAATGAGCCTTTGACTTGATTTATTAGCTCAGTAAACAGTTTGCTAATGAATTGATGGTCTCAATCTCTAGTTTCAGTCTTCTTCCATACAGCATGATGTTCATTTAGCAAATAGAAGAGAAGAAGAAGATATATACTTTATTAATCCCCTATTGGGAAATTCTTCTTTTCACTCTTTTTTTATTCTTACACACACACACAGGCTGAAATACACACTTCATGCACTTGTGGACATGCAACAGGGAGAGAGATGGTGTAGTGATGGGCTTGCCATGAGCAGTTTCTTGGGGTTAAGTTGCCTTGCTCGAGGGCACAGGGGGTGAAACTGGCAGCTCTCCAGCTACCAGTCCACACTCCATATTGTGGTCTGTGGCATTTGAACCGGTGACCCTCTGGTTCCCAATCAAGTCCCTACACACTGAGCTACTGCCGACCCAACAATGGGACCAAATAATGGTCGAATTTAGAATAAAATAGACGATAAAGCAGAGAAAGCTTTAGGGCTTGGCTACCTTGTGATTGACAAGTTATTCTTAGTCCAGCTCAACTCACCAAACTCAGATTAAACTGTCAAACTAGACAGTGCAGATCAGATATAATAAAGTATAAAGTAAGTAGTATTTGGGAAAAAAAAAATTTTTTTTTAAAGTTTACATGCAAATAAACTTACCACAAAGATTATTAACAAAGAAACGACCGTGAAAGTGCTAGTGACTGTAAAATCTCCGGTGCACTCTGGATGTGGTTTGATGACTTGCTCTACGCCTAGTTAGTTTGAAGCATACAGATACACATGCATCCATACAGAAATGTTTAGCATTTCAGTAGAATTTCAGAAGATGTGTTCACCACCATGGCAGGAGCTAATTTTTTTCTTCACTCAAAAGTCAGTGTAGTGTTTTTTGTTTTGATTAATTGTGAATGTGAACAGAAAATTAAAATCGACCAATGTTTGGCACTATACTGTCCTGACACTGCAAGCTTGAGTCTGACACAGGCTATAGGAGGCTGCTGATCAGGATGGAGGTCTGGGAGAGGTTAGCTCTGTTTACAAAAATCCCTTTAGCCATCATTCCCACAACATAATGTTTGTAGAACTGAACTTCCAATAATATCCTTTGCTTTCATATCAAGCCTTCTACGTTATTTAGCAAAAGACCCACAGACATCACTACCTGCTCTCACATTCTACTGGAGCTGAAATAGTACACACACTGATACAGTGCAGCTCCGACAGACCACAGAGTGTTAGCGTGCCGATAAATAAACAGCCCCTATTCTGGTTTAAAGCTTACTCTACTCAGGGTAATCTGTTGATAGGCATCTTTATATCCAACGTATGAATCTCCTACGTAGGTCTGGGTCATCATTGCAATAGTCAGAATGATTAAAAATACCGTTTTACAGCCAACAGAAGAAGGTGCATGCTCTTTCCAACTAATTAAAGCATATTCATTTATTAGATCATTCAGGTCTATCTGGGTAATGAAAAAGGATGTTTACCTCCCTGCAATGAAACAAAAACAACTTCTTGAGTGCAGGGAAAGATTACAATCTTCCTGACTACTGCACGTCTGACACAAGTACAACCAAACCACAAAGAGGTCACACAGACATGGCCTAGGTGGACAAACTACAGAATGAGTAGCACTGAAAAGCTGAAAAGTTCGAGTTAAATTTTCTATGTTACAAAGGAAGCTTAGGAGAACAGAAATGTATCTGTTAATGCCAGATGTAAAAACAAATAAATGTACAATTATTTTATATGTTGTTTGTTGTACTTTTTAAAAATGTTACACTCAACAATTACTCATTGAATTTACTAAATTAAATCATGGAAAATACAGTTGGGTCAACATAGTTTACTTGAGTTGGCTCAACCTCTAGTGTAATTTTACAGCTGTAAAATTGGTTAGTAAATAAGTTGTATTAACCCTATTAAATTAAGTTGACCCAACTTAAGAAAATTAAATTGGACCAAAATAATTGCTGCTTAATGCTGAAAGAAAGCCATTTGATCATGTGGAAATACTTTCCTTGATTTTTTTTTTCTTTTTTGTGTGCAGGCAGTGGAAGGGAGACCCTGTAGTATTAGCATGGCTTTGAGTCCCAGTACTTCTCCACAGCAAAGGCATGAAGGGTTACCAGAACCAGCATCAACTTCAAATTCTCACAATTCTCAAAGCCACAAATACTATTTGTCTCACAGCTTGTCAACACAGGAAGTCTCTCAGTCGAGTCTGGTATGCTTCTACGGGTATATTAATCATTACAGCTGTCTACAGTCTGCTTTTCAAGTGCATTTTCTTCTGTTTTATACAGTAAGTACAGTGATTGTGTATGGGATCTGAGCGCTGCCAAAACATGAGTGACCTATAACAGGGGCTCCCAAACGTTTTCATGTCACTGACCCCAAATTTGAGAGGATTTTGTCTTAAAGGTCCAGTGTGTAACATTAAGGAAGATCTATATCAGGAATGGAATATAATATATTTTTTATATAATATATTATAGTATAATCACCTCAATAAAGGAATCATGTTTTTGTTACCTTACAATGGGCCATTTCTAACTACATATACTACGGGTCCCCTTCCATTTAGGCCACCGTGTTGAAGAGACATTTTTCTGTTATAGCCCAGAATGGACAAACCAAACACTGGCCTAGGACCTTTTGCATTTTTTGCAATTTTCACGGCCACTGTAATTCCTCTTACAGACTTCACAGCCCGTTTTCATTCCCACGTCATCAAATATAGATGTGAGCGGTGTTTAGTTAGTTGCAATCTGCAACTTCATCGCTAGATGACACACCCTCTGAGTTAGGTTTCAATATTATAAAGCCCTCATCAGTGGCGGCTGGTGAAAAATATTCTCGGTGGGGCTCTGCCATACTTTTTTGTTTCTGTAACCATTGCAATACAATTTAACACAAACTGCAGGACACCAGTGCTCAGTGAAATAGTAATTATTTAATGCCAATATTAAAAATCAAAAAAATCATATCATATTGCACAAACACAAGCCTTTCATTTGCATTTTAAACTGAACTTGTACACAATTGACTATTTCTACACATAACATCTTTTGGAAAGGCTGTTGACTGTTACACCAGTGCCCCCTTGTGGGGGAGGGTCCAGATGCGCTGTTGAGTGCTTGAAATGGTGTCATTGGTAGTAAATAGGCAACGCAACAGGCATGCTGTCAGAACAGAGTGGAAAGTGGACAATAACATGAAATTATTATAAAGTTTATAAGAAATCTTACACTGTATAAAGGATGTATAATATAGAAATTTATATCAAGTGGCTGAACTCAAACCTTTGACTGGAAGAATAGCATACAGTATTTTATGATCAAACTAAATGTAACTAATTGTTAATGTGCTCCAGAACTAATTAAAATTAGTTAAAATTAATTGATACAAAACAACATATATACAGTAATATTAGCAAACACACTATTAAGACTTTCTAGAGTACCATATATAACTGGATGATTTTTTATGCTAAGGTCAACTATATACAAAGAAACGTGGTCAGTGCTGCGGTGTGTGTGTGTGTGTGTGTGTGTGTGTGTGTGTGTGTGTGTGTGTGTGTGTGTGTGTGATCTTATTTGTACAGGAATTTTGCCCGTCTGTCCTTCTGAATGGCAAACCTCTCAATGACCCTTTTATTAAAGTCAGGAATGTCCCTGACAAGTTTCTTCTCCATGGAGAGCATAGCCAGAGCATTCAGGCGATCCTGTGTCATGCTGTTTCTCAGGAAGGTCTTGATCCTCTTCAGTGTAGAGAAGCACCTTTCTGACTCAGCTGTTGTCATGGGTGTGGTGATGAGGATCTTGAGGAGGCTGACAGTCTCTGTGAAAGTGCTCTGAAGGTTGTTCTCCATGAAGAACTGGTACAGAGGCACTGCACCACTACAAGCCTTGAACTCACTGTTCTCATAGATGAGGGACAGTTCGGTTTTGAGCTTGGCCTCGTTCAACATGGGGTACGCATCCATGGTTGTTTCAAGCGCTGTATCTGGGAACTTTACACTGTGTTGTGGGAACAACTTTCCATGCAACAGTGTTGCGCTGATGAGGTGCTGCGTGAAGGAGAACCTCTTTGCATGAATCAGGATGGTATCACATACCTGTAAAAATACATCATCAGCTTTAATTTGCAATAAAGCTATTTTGATGCAAGTGATTCTGACTGAACACATGCCTATGTCCAAGTCAAGTATATGATTACTAAGGTGCTGATTATTCAGGGTTTTTGGTTTTGGCTTTTTTTTCAGGCCTGAAAAAAAGTTCTAGGGAAACACTGACAATTACATCACAACTTACCTCTGTAGCCAGCCTCTGTTGTTCTCCTGGTCCCAGCATCCTCTGACGCTTTATGGGCTGCTGCTGCTCGTCAGATGCGCTGTCCCCACCTGGGTCCAAAAAATAAAGTTTAATTTGATAACTTGCCATCAGACTTCTTAACTCACTGTAACCCCCCCTCAACACACACACACATCACTTATATATATATATATATATATATATATATATATATATCTATATATATATATCTATATATATACACTATGTCTAGTAACTGCTTTTAACCTCTGATGTACATAATTAACATGTTATTATGTTTTTTAGCATTTTTCTATTACATTTGTGAGAGGGATGCAACATCATTTTGTTCTGCTGTGCACTTGTTCTGTGTAAGTGACAATAAAGTTAATCTTCAATCTTCAATAACAACTAGGCCTCTTCTAGAAATTGACCTGGTGGACATCTTAATAAGCCTGTTATTACAAACTGTGTAATACTTTCCTGCATTATTATCCAAGTCTGATTGTGTCTTCTCTTTCCTTTTTAAATACTAAAACAAATATAATTGTGGTGTGCTCTATAATCACTCACTTTGATAACAAGACACATGGCTTTTACAGGCTTTTACACTGTTGGAAGTGAGCTATTCATCTTTCAAACAACAACAGCTTTATCAGCCAATAGTAAATATAGTTATTTACCTGATCGTTAGCATGCCAGTCTGTGAACCTCTGGACAAGTTCTTTAATGAAGACAGGGTCGATGTTCCTCTTCTGCAGCTGGCTGAAAAGCATGTCCACATTTGGCATGATCTTGTGGAACAGTGCCAGGAAAAAACAGAAAGCCTCGTCTTCGAGCATCCTCACAAAGCTCCCAGCCTCTCTGACAGTTGGGGGTCAAAGTTCCCAGAGTCTCTGATGGTCTGGAAACACGTTAGGAGGTCATCCTTGTGCTTGTACACAGTGTTACAGCGCGACTGTGGAAGGTCCACCGTGTTGTAGAGGCTCTGGGGAGTCTATACGCAACCACTTGGTCAAGCACGGTGCTTCGCTTGGTAGACCTGGAGAAGAAAGCAGAAAATCCTGCAAGGTCGGAAAAGAAAGTGCCGATCCTGGGGATCCTGCTGCATGATGAGCTTCAGCTGATGTGCATAGCAGTGGACGTAGTGCGCATTTTCGTACACATCCACTATTCTATGCTGCACTCCGCCGGCGGCTCCCCTCATCACACTTGCTCCGTCGTAAGCCTGGGCAATAAGTTTGGCCTTTTGTCCATGTGAGAGTGTGGTGCTGAGCCTCTCCAGCAGCGCTGTAGCGATGGTGTCGGCGGTTGCGTTCTGGATGCTAATGAACTCGAAAAACCGCTCTTGGATGTTACTGTTAGCATCGATGTAGTGTAGCACAAGCACCAGCTGGCAGTGGGTGGAAACGTCAGTCGTCTCGTCGGCTTGAATGGCGATAAAATCAGCACTCTTTACTTCCTCCAGGATGTAATCCTTAAGCACTGACAGCATGCAGTCCAACAGCTGGTTCTGTATCGTCTTTGACGTGCCCTTAAAAACGGTAGCTGTCTTCAGGTGCTCCTCCAGCACACTGTCAAGAGAGGCAACAAAATCCACCAAGCCCAAGAAAATGGGGGGGGTTTCCGAGGAGTCCGAGTCAGTCTCGTCATGCCCACGCAAGGCCAACTGTGGTCTAGACCTGCTCTATTTGAAAAGCGTCCTGAGATAACTTCTGTTATGAATTGGCGCTATACAAATAAAATTTAATTGAAAATTGAATTGAACTCAAAAGTCCCACAAAACTTCACACAATTGATAATTTTGGATAAAATGTGGCTGTTTTTATCCACCTCCTCATTATGTTTCCTCACCGCAATCCTGTGGCCGTCATCCAGCTGCGTAGTGAAGTTCACCCTTTCTAATATGGCTAGCTTTACAGAGTTATCCATGTGTGCCCTGGTGTTCTCATGTTTCTTTACCTTCTCTGACAGGTGCTTCATATCCCTCACTCCGGTAACTGTCCATGCTGGATCTGTCCCCGTTGTTTTAAAAAGCAAGCACCGAAAGTAAAATACAGCATTAGCATGCGTGCACCCAGCTAGCCAAGCCTTCCCGGTGTATCAGCTACGGGAGAAGCCGCCGCCATATACTGCTTCCCTTTCTCTCTAGCCTGCTGTCTGATTGAGAGCTCAGGTTGATCTGGGCCCAGCTCTTTCACCCAAACTTTCTCCAACAAAGTTCTCTTCTCAAACGGATCTTGGAGGAGAGATTTCACCGAGTTAGGGTTGGGTCTTGGAGGAGTAACACTCGCCATTGTCGTCTAGTAAAAATGGCGCCGCTGGAGCCCGGTCCTTATTTTATCAGGGGCGAGCTTGGGGCGATAAAATAATCACCCTTCTTGGATTCGATTTAAGGACGCTGATTGGCTAAATGTCAATACATTCATATCTTAAACAAATGTAAAATCAGATATATATTTAGACTGTTTTTCTGCTATCGATCTTCATCAACTAACTTCAGTAATTTCTACATCGAAACCATCAACCTGTCTATTAGACCCGATCCCAACTAGGCGGCTTAAAGAAGTCGTACCCTTAATTGGCACTTCTTTACTGGATATGATTAATCTTTATTATCAGGATATGTACCACAGTCCTTTAAAGTAGCTGTAATTAAACCCCTTCTTAAAAAGCCCACTCTTGACCCAGAGGTTTTAGCCAACTATAGACCGATTTCTAACCTCCCCTTCCTCTCTAAGATTCTGGAGAAAGTAGTCACCAAGCTTTTGTGTGACTTTCTACATAGCAATAGTAGATAATAGAGTATAATTTCATCACAGCACAGAGACAGCACTGGTTAAAGTTAATAACAACCTTTTAATTTCTTCCGACAATGGACTTGTCTCTGTACTTGTATTATTAAATCTTAGTGCCGCATTTGACACCATTCACCATGATATTCTTTTACAGAGACTTGAGCATTGAATTGGCATTAAAGGAACCGCACTAAGCTGTTTTTTTTAAAAGTATAGTTTTTGGGGCTTTTTTTATTGCCTTTATTATAGTTACAGCTGAAGACAGACAGGAAAGGGAGGCAGAGAGAGAGGGGATGACACGCAGCAAAGGGCCGTAGGTCGGATTCGAACCCTGGGCCACTGCAGCAAGGACTCAGTACATGGGTCGCCAGTTATGAATCCTCCATAAATACTAAAGTTAATCATGGAGTTCCACAAGGTTCTGTACTTGGACCAATTCTATTCCCTTTATATATGCTTCTCTTAGGCCACTCTTAATCACTCCATTAACTTTAACTGTTATGCAGATGATACCCAGTTATACCTGTCGATCAAGCCCAATGAAATTAATCAGTTATCTAAGTTACAAACATGTCTCAAGGACATAAAAACCTGGATGAGCTGCAATTTTCTGATGTTAAACTCAGAAAAAACTAAATTCTTGTACTTGGCTTAAGATATAGTTATTCTAGGACTGCATATTTTCATTTACGCAATATTACAGAAATTAGACACATCCTGTCACCGACTGATGCAGAAAAACTAATGCATTTGTTACTTCAATTCAATTCAATTCAATTCAATTCAATTCAATTCAATTTTGTTTGTATAGCGCCAATTCATAACAGAAGTTATCTCAGGACACTTTTCAAATAGAGCAGGTCTAGACCGAAGGCTGGATTACTGCAATTCCTTATTATCAGGCTGCCCCAATAAGTCCATTAATACGCTACAATAATTCAGAACGCTGCAGCACGAGTACTGACAGGAACTAGGAAAAGAGATCATATCTCTCCTGTACTAGCTTCTCTGCACTGGCTCCCTGTAAAATTTAGAATAGAATTTAAAATCCTCCTCCTCACCTATAAAGCTCTTCATGGTCAGGCCCCTTTATATCTTAAAGAGCTCATAGCACCCTATTACCCCTCTAGAATACTGCGCTCTCTGAATGCAGGGCTACTTGTGGTTCCTATAGCCTCTAAAAGTAGAACCGGAACCAGAGCCTTCAGTTACCAAGCTCCTCTCCTGTGGAACCAGCTTCCAGTTTTGGTTCGGGAGGCAGACACCCTCTCCACATTCAAGAGTAGGCTTAAGACGTTCCTCTTTGATAAAGCTTATAGTTAGGGCTGGATCAGGTGAGTCCTGAATCATCCCTTAGTTATGCTGCCTAGACTATCGGGGGATTTCCCATGATGCACTGAGCTCCTCTCTTCCTCTTTCTCTCTTTCTGCACACATTCATGCCCCATTAATGCATGTTACTAACTTCACTTCTTCCAGGTTCTCATGGATCCTGGTGGTGCCTCCTGCCATTTGACTGCCATTGCAAATTTCACTGATATTATTATTATTATTATTATTATTACTATTATTATTACTACAGATGCTATTATTACTATAATCACTGCTCATTGTCCCCCATCGTTGTTGTCGTTGTCGTCATCATCTTCTTCATGTTCATTATCATCATCATCATCATCATCAGTCACTACTATTAGTGTAGTCGTTGCTACTGTTGTTGCTGTGCACCTTTGTCTCTCTCTCTTTCTGTTTCTCTTTGTCTCTCTCTGTCTCTGTCTCTGTGTCTGTCTCTCTCTCTCTCTCTCTCACCCCAACTGGTCGAGGCAGACGACCACCCACCTAGAGCCGGGGTCTGTCCGAGGCTTCTGCCTCTTAAAAGGAAATTTCTCCTTGCCGCCAGTGCTTGCTCATGGTGTAAACTGTAGGGTCACTGTAAATAATGTTATAAAGAGTTCGGTCTAGACCTGCTTTATTTGAAAAGTGTCCTGAGATAACTTATGTTATGAATTAAATAAAATTTAATTGAATTGAAATTTTACTGGGGACTCCCTACAACCAACTCAAGGACCCCGTTGGTCGTCAGACCCCAGCTTGAAAAACATATACAGTACTGCTGAAGTCCTGCTAACATGCTGCTTTCATTATTTCATTATGTGGGCTGTGTAGACACAGAGAGGTCATGAACTACAAGATGCTGCCCATTCATTCCAATTTGCTATGCCAAAGGCTGTCTCTCTTCCTATAAGCCTTTCCAATAGACTTTACATTAAGGCGACATCATGCACAGGCTCTGGATAAGTCTTCCACATATTGGGATTAATTAAGTTTATTTTCTTTTTCTACTTAAACCTTCAGGATTGATCATTCTATCTGTTTAAGCTTAAAACAATAAAGGATAAAAGATTCATGAATGCTCACATTTGCTGCTGTTGACCCCTCTATCTTTTCTAGGTCTCATTTTAAAGCAGCCAGTTGCATAAATTAACACTGTCTGATAGATGTAGTATTAATGGGCCCTTTATAGACACAGCAGCAGCTCTGACTTGGACACACAGGGGGAAGTGTTTCAATGCCTGCCAAACTTTGTTGATCATTAGCACATTTTGCAATAAAGCAGGCCACTGCTATCCTGCCAGCAGCTGCTTGCAGCCCATAACTCTTCCTAATGCCACCTTGCAATCACTGCCCTGCTTTTTGAGGGGGGGTTGTAGAAACAGCAGATTTTCTTCTATATTTGCGACACAGTGGGGTAAGATGTTATACTGAAATTGTATTATTACTAGACATGCTTCCTGTATTCCTGTTCCTGTACAGAAACTATATGATCCAGAGATGCTGCTCGGGAGAACGCCAACATTTTACAACATTTAAACATTTGAATTGTATATTTCGACCAATGGTCTTGTATTGTATTTTCAAACACAATTTCAAATTAACTGAGAACTTGGTATGATGATCAGCAGCTGTCTCACAGCAGTAATAGGTGTATTGTTAATTTAGGTGTTTTTCCAAATTAAGACCGCATTTTCTATAAACCCTGTTCATTTGACTCATACCTTTACCATACATTGGCCTTTGACTCATGTCTTTGCTTTGGAGCAACGGCGCCCTTCTCTGGTTGCACTGCAAAGCAATTTAGCAGTCTTCCAACAGATATGGAATGGAAAATATCCAGATTTTACTGACTTATTCAGCAGTTAGTCTGACCACTTAGTTCAGTAAACCTGACAGAAACCTGTGGGGTTCTATTATTTTGGCAGTGAACAGTTTGGTATTTTCCCAACCTTGAATTTCTCTTAGCCTGTCTGTGTGGTATTTTGGTGGCAAGCAGAGTTCATTGTGCACAGGTGGGAGCAGAGCTGCATTATTTACATTTATGGCAACAAATTATTAGTCTCTCTGGCCACCTGACAAGTTCACTGGCTTTTTAGTGCTGATTTGGTCTCCACCAACAAAATATATGGCCCTTTCTTTAGGGGTGTATGGAAATATCTATAGATTTATATAAATGTTATAAGGAGTTCGGTCTAGACCTGCTCTATTTGAAAAGTGTCCTGAGATAACTTCTGTTATGAATTGGCGCTATACAAATAAAATTGAATTGAATTGAATTAAATTTGAGTACTGCAATATTTTGTTTTATGATATTGTATTAATTCTTATTTTAGTAAAACCTTTACTCAAGAAAACATAAAAAATATTCACCATTGGCTTATATGTCAGCAATTTGTTCATTTCTGTGAGAAACAAAATTAAATTGTTATTTCTAAAGTTTAGATTATTATTTATGATAAACTTTGAAGACATGAACACAGTCTATATTCACAGAGCATTCATTCTCTGATAAACAGCCTTGTCCTGCGTTAGAAAAGCTCAAACAACCAAAGAACTAGACGAACAATGAATGAAAAGACTGAATCTCTCAAAAAGGAAGACTATTAAGTATGTATGATTGTTAAAAAATACATAATACAAACAGAAATGTATAAAAAAGTTCCTAAAAATATCAGAAAAACTAATTTCTGCTCAATATTCACAGGGTAAAATCTGCTCAAAATTCATCCACATCTCTGGTTTTACACTTCCTGCAGTAATTGTGTTCCCTGTTCGGATTTAATGTACAGTTGATCAGTTGTTCTCACTGTTACTGTTATACATTGCAATGTCCATAAAATATGTCAGGGGTCGTTAGTTTACACATAGAAAAGGGGTCCTTCAGAAAAAAGGTTGGGAACCAGGGCTCTATAAAACCAAACCAATGAACTGAAAGAGATGAGAGAAAAGTCTTTAGAATCAACGTTAAAATATAAATGAATGCAGTTTAACGATTATTGATATTAAAGTAAATGATACAACATGCAGTGTGTGTCCCTTTTGTAACCTGTATGATACTGTCCAAATAAAAGCGTATCAAGAGAAAGCATCTCAAGTCAAATTCCTCCCACATGTAATATTCTTGGCAAGCAGATCCTGGTTCTGTGAACAACACAGAGAGCTGTAAAACATTGCCTTAACACATTACAGCGATGTACCTAAAATAGACACTTGGATGGGGAAGCAAGTGAAGCTCCGTCCAACAAATGTCTCTGTAGTGTTGTCCCAAACTGATCCTCAACTTCCATTTCATCAGAATCTGCTCTCCCAACACCAGAAATGTGTTTTACAAAATGGAAGAATGTATGTAATGACAATAAGACAAAGCTGCTATTACAGAGATTAAAGGGTAAAAAAGAACAATGTTTTCTTCCTTGTATGGTAGGGTGGGAGCTGTAGAGGTTAATACATCAGGTCTCTGGAGGAGATCGGCTTATGTCATTTCACTGACTTCATTTTAAAATTGATGATGATTTTGTGTCAGTTTTCATTATAAGCAGTACAGTCGCGACCTGCTCTGTATGAAAAGTGCCCTTAGTAAACTTCTGTTATGATTTGGTGCTATATAAAATATAGAAATAATAATAATAATAATAAATAATAATAATAATAATAATAAAATTGAATTGCCAATGTGGCTGTAGAGATATCACTATATCCTCTAGGGATGGACCGATATTAATTTTTCAGGGCAAATACAGATACCGATTATTAGTAATCAAGGAAACCAATAACCGATATTAGGAGCCGATGTACATTTGCAATGAAAATTAAAACATGAGGGTCAAAATGTATAATAATCAGTGTTATAGTGTAACTGAGTACATTTACTCGAGTACTGTACGCAAGTACAATTTATAGTTTTTTTTTCTTAAGCATTTCCATTTTATACTACTTTATATTTCCACTCCACTACATTTATTAGATAGCTTTAGTTACTTTGCACTTTGGGCCATTCTGCACTTTTGGTACTTTAAGCAAATATAATCCAAAATAAAACTTTTTCCTACTCTCCACCTTCAACTGCAAGATATTTATTGAATGAAATAAGCTGGTGATTTGAATCCAGTTACAAGCCTACATCCCTTACTAACTCCTGTCTCTCAATCTATATCCCATTTTTATTCTCTATTTAACTCTTTGTAACTCCTGTCTATTTTACGCATTTAGCTTTATATTGCTTTTACATTTTGTCCTGATGGCACTTTGAATTGCCTTGTTGTTGAAACGTGGTATTAAAATCAACCTGCCCTGCCTATAGCAGTCACTGGTGAGGAGGTCAGAGAGATTATCAGTTGGACATACAGTATGTGAAGCTGCAACTCAACATCAGTAAAATGTCTCTCTGTCTTAACATTCTCTATATCTGATTTTCTTTCTATCCAACACAAACATTTTCAACTTGCCATGTCTGTTAAGGGAGCTCCGGCCTTTAAAGTATTGTTTCTCACACTGAGGGATTCAGAAACGTTGAGGCTGATCTCAGGTCAGAGCTCTGGCAGTGTGGTCCTACCTTTACCGAGTTTGCTCGCCCTGCCGATCATGGACGTGAGTGTCGAGCGCACAGAGCTGTCGTCCTGCTGTAATAATCCACACACTCTCGGATGTTCTTTGTGGGGCTCTGCGTCGCTTCCTCGGTTATATCCTGTGGCATGGTGGCGCAGTCCTGATCCCGGCGCTCCTCATGGCTGGAGACACTGTCAGAGAGTGACAGCACTGACCGCAGAGCTGATCCGGCGGGACTGAGCTGCCTGCTGTCAGAGGAGCTGCTGATGAGCCCGGAGAGCTGCCGTGCTGTGCGTCCAGCCGCGGGACAGGTGTGGGCCTACTGTAGCTACACGTCCAGATGTGTGTCTGTACCTGTGTGTGTGTGTGTGTGTGTGTGTGTGTGTTTAAAGCCTCCGGTGTCATATTCCCTCCTCCATCAAACGATCGCTCAGGCTGTGCCAATCAGGTCTAAACGCATATTTGACATATTTTAACAGTATAGTCTACAAAATGCGGACAGCCAGTAAGCATGTGATGATACACATTTAACTTATTAGCCACTCCCATAACTTTTTAGACATAATAGCAGTGTATCCATAAGCAAACATGAGCAACCTACTTTCTGCAGCTAATTACTAATACATTTCAGTAATAATATTATAGTCACCCCAAACAACAAACTGCATTTTAATCATTGTGTGTCTACATTTTGGGGAGAAACCGAAATTTCCAATTTTGTGGGGAATAGCAAAACAGTAATATAACTATTAGTGTAATGAATTACTGTTGGCAGGGAGTAATAAGTAAAGTAATAATATTACAAGGAAAAAAATAAATAACACATTTTGAGTTGGTTGTTGATGTACTCACTGTAGTTACATGGCCAGAACAATCTGTCAGGCGGTTGCAGGGCAAAAACATTGCTGTTGGTGCTGTTTTGATGCCAGAATCTTGGCTTCCATTATCTTGTCTAAGGTTGCATTGTTCTGTAAAATTTACCATATTAATATTTATTCTTTATTTGCATATTTCGTGTTATGGTATAATTACCTGAAAATAAGAATCATTGCTTTCCGTATAACTTAGAACAGTGGTTCTCAAACTGTGTGTGAGGTTTCTTACCCTATCATTGGTAATGACTAACAAGAAATTGTGGGGTGGTGGGGTGCAAACTTCTTTTGAACCACAGTTCCCTTCCCGTTACCAACCAACAGTTCACGTTGCTTTTTTAAAAAAGATGACCATGATTGTTGCCTCAACTTTACCACATGGTTATTGTTGTAACCACAACACCATGATCTCCTAACCTGAACTGACTGATTGTCTCATCAGAAGTCTGGCAGAGCACATGTGGAAATATCTTGTTGAAAAAAATGTTGTACTTAACACAACCTGTTAGAGCCATGTTTACTAATCTGTTTACGTATTTGAGGTCAACATTAATTCCCATGGTGCACTGTGGTTTTCAGAACCAGCTGCCTCCCTTCCAGGAAACTAGCAACAGAAAATGACTCTTAGTGTGTGTCCTGTTTGTGGTCAAGTGTCCGTAACTAATATTTAAAATTCTATAAAGTATTAGAGGGCTGATTATATAGATGAATAGACCCCAAATATCTGATGACTGCAATGGTTTTTGCCAACTGGTATAAAAATCCATTGATAGTAAAGAAACTACCATGGAATACAACGGTTTCTCATTATAAACTGCTGTCAGTGAAAGATTTGTCTATCTTTCTTTCTTTATACAGCCCTTTTATCATATATCATAAGTCTGTCTCAAGGGTCTTTACAGTTTGTACAACTCTCTCTTTCCTTAGACCCACAATAGGAAAAAAGTCTTTATCCCTTTAACAGGGATAACATGGAACAAACATCAGGAAAAGCAACAGAGGAGGGATCCCTCTTCCAGAACAGATAGGAAACAGATGTCGTGTATAGAGACAGACCAATGCAAAACTACAGTATGGAAAAACATAATTATCAGAATTGTTAACATACATGGAGAAATGTAATGTTATTCCATTGTATTTGTTGAGGTTATTCTGGGACTGTTTTCTCAAAAGCCCTGAATCTTATTTTCACTTTTATAATCGTTTTATTGTTTTGGGCAGGGTAAACAATTGGATGACAATATCAGGAACATGGATATTACAATCAACTGTGTCCTTTACATTCTCCTGCCCCAATCCCAACCCCATCCTTACTTCTGTGACATGCGTACCAATATATGAATAAATAAGTAAGAAAATAATAATAATAATAATAATAATAATAATAATAACAATACATAATTAAAAAGTACAAAAAGCACAATAATTCAAAATGTTAATAATAAAAACAACAATAAAACAATAATAAGTCACAATAACACAATATGTATGTACATGTATGAGTAGTAATATTAAAAATAAATACACTGAAAAATATAAGTAGCCTCAAGTCCATAGGCAGTTGGACTAATGATGATATGCTGTAGAGTAATATAATGACAATTACAAATAATAATAATGATAATAAATAAATAAATAAAATAAAAATATGATTTCAGACAGAAAAGAAAAATAGGAAGAAAGTAAAGTAAAGGAACTTTGTGTCATTTCCCCACAGTCTTTCTGGCCCAGAGCTAAAGTTCTATTACTGGGGACATATTACAGTACTATTACAGTATTGTGGTATAAATTCATGTAGCAGATTTGTAAACTTAAGCTTCATTCTGTGAACTCTTTTCCAACATAGATGAACAAAATTAGGTTTCAAGATTAGTAATGCTGTTTACACCAAATTCCAACTCGACCTATGTTATTTATCTAACTTAAAAATAATATCATCAAACAATATCTTTTTAGGTGGCAAGAGTTAAAATGAGTGATCCTCAGCATTTGTAGAGTTCTGGTTTCAGAATGATGAAGACAGTTGGAGAACAATTAGATACAAAATAAGGGAGACCTTTTCTATCACTGAGTAAACTGACTGACCAGGCTGTTCTAGGCGAGGCTCTATAAATATAGCATGTGTTCAGGTTTAGATTTTGAATAATAATCCTGTTAAAAAGAACAATCATGTGAAATCATGTTTTGTTTTTTTTTTTTTTTTTACAAATGATGTACAAAATGTAGGGATTTTAGTATCTCATCTGGCTTGAAAAATAGTGCATATAGCTGCCAGTAATGGAAAAAAAATCTCAGAGAGAGCACACACCCGAACCCCCCTAGGTTTGATCTAAGCACCGCCCCTGCTACCTGCTCTCTATCTATACTGAGATTTATCATCTTAAAATATACCATGATTACTCAGACTGTACATGCAGCAAATACATGCATGTTATTTGAGGGTTCATGCCTATTTCCTCACTTTTAGTTTTGTATTAAAGCCAGTGTATGCATATATATACATACATCTTATGTATATACTTATGTATGCATAGTCCACATTTTTGTATTTTGTCTCACACCATGTACTGTTTCTGTTTTTCTCTTGGCTGCTGTGCAAATGAAACAATATTCAATAAAATACAGAAAGAGATAAGAACTTTCAGGGCCAGTTCTCCCTATGGTTGATTGTGTGGTGATCTAAAAACCTCCAACAAATTGTCTATTAGAATGATCAGCCAGTGCTCCACCTTGTGGGGACATATTAAAGAGAGAGCTTAAGTGGCAAATGGTACATTTTCTAGACGTAACAGAATAATCAGTGTAAGAATAACACTGGGCCAGTGTTTTTTCTGTCCGCACCATGAGTTCATTGGACAATATAGCACCCTACAGCCAGGCCAGCTCTGGGCGGATGGAGCAGTCTAGTCAGTGCCTGCAAGAAAAAATAAAGATTAGCATTACCAGTAAAATAGGTTAGATAAAAAAGATCAAATCTGACCTCAGTACCTCGAAATACTGCGTTGTTCTGTTAAATGATAAACTATCAGTTTGCCCAGAGAGTAACAGTTTTCAGGAACACATTTCCCGCAAGCAAGTGCTGGTGTGCAACCCTCAATCCTGTGTGACTTATCAAGATTGGCCGGGACTCAAGTTAAACTCCACTGCAGCCTTTTAAACCCCTCTCCTGATTGTGGCTCTCCAGTCAGGAACTCTCCTCTACACAGCATCCCCAGCAGCCCCTGAGCCAAAAACACAAGATTAAAACCCTCTGAAGGCTGCAACTCCTTCTTTGGGCAGCAACGGCTGGTTGATCGCTGCTGGAGCCTGACCCCGCCACCCTCCGCCAACCAGAGACCGCTCTCAACTTGAAAGGCTGTCTGATGGATGGGGGCGAGGTGACTGGCAGGGGCAGGGGGGCAGGAGACAGCAGCTCAGGGGGGCACTGAGGAGTGACCCGGAGCACACCTCTCCAGCCACACATTTATTCATGACTAAACTGCTCAGTGAGCTGCATCTGCTCCACAGGAAGAGCCACCTGCCTGCTCAGTAAGCCAAAGATACTTGTGAAAACCTGTGAACAAAGCGTCAAAAATGTACCCAAAACATACTGGAGACCTCTTAGCATTTGAACTTTTGGCATGGTGGAATTACCTTCACAGCCAATCCAGAGCAACAAGGTCACCTCCATCAAAGAGCAGACACTTCTCAACAAGTAGTTCACCTTTACCCAGGAGAACAGTGAAGCTGACAGAAAAGAGTTAATTAAATAATTAATTTGTAAAACCTTAATTTTATGCCTTTATAGGCATCTATGCAGTCGGTTTACTGTAGCTGGGAGTTTTGTGGTTATTTTGACAATAAACAGATTAGCCTCACAACAATCTTCCAAACATATGGATATTTTCTAATCAATTGTTTCAATTATTAATTCATTATTGATTATTAAATGATAATTACATTTTTTGATTTGAAGAATAAGTATAAAAACCCTTGAGAGTGGTTTCACTTGAGGATACTGCCGCACACTCTCTGCTGAACTTTTCTACCTGTTCAACAGACAAAATGTGGTCTGCATTACTATTTCATTTCAGTGTGTAAAACACACTTGCACACAATCATGGCAGACAAAATCATGGCCAGGCCAGGACCCAGTGTCTGAAACCAGGAGAAACACATAACTTACTTTAAAAAACCTAAACACAACCAGAATACAGGGTTACATGTTAACACACTCAGTCATGATCAATGAAAATCAGAGTCAAGGTCAGAGGTTGAGTAGTAATTACTTTTACTGGCTAAGATGTTTGCAGATATATGGTGTAAGTAATGCCATACAAGTTACACTTCAGTCCCCAAAAATGCAAATTCTCTGTGAATTCTGCGTAACCTTACTTACTAATTTTGTACATCACTGCAACATTTACGCACGTTTGACCACTTGTTGTAGTTTCCTGCACAAAACAGTGAGCCAAACTAAGTTTTATGTCTCTTGTTGTGAAGATACAGACATGTGCAATGCAAGTTTCTCATATTTACCCTCAGAAAGCATTTTTGGTTAGGTCACCTAGCATACACTGTGATTTTATTCTCATTGGAACATGTTGCCTTCAATTTTTTATGAGTTATACAAGAAAAAAAACCAATACGATTTTTTGTTATTTTTTTTTTTTTTTTTTTACAATTTTCACTTTCTCCTGCAATTTCACTGCAAAGAAATGCCTTATAACAATACAACATGCAGTGCAATTTTTTGGCAATGCTGCTGTAAGCATTCAGGAGCTTCAGTCATTTTTGAATGCAACAATCCCAAAAAAGCCTGTGAATCTTGGAGGGACTGATGGAAATGTAAGACATAATATAGACCAAAACATTTAAAAATAAGCAGCAGGTTTCTGTCCTATTCTTTGTGTCCAACTGACAAACTATTTGCTGGCCATAACAGTGTTTGGCATGCTTTAGTACATTTAACAAAATATTTAACATTTCTGCTGAGTGTCAGTCTTTGCAGTCTTCAGGCTGTCTATTAATTTCACTACAGAGGAAAATACTACTTGTTGGGGCTTGAAACTTGCTTGAAATAGGTCATCCGTCACAGTAAAGATAGTTTCTGCTTGTGTTAGACATACATTATCTGTATTCTGGTAATGCAGTTAAAAGAAAATAAATGGAAACCAATCGTGTATGTCAGGAAGGAAAAACATTCCATGACACCAGTACAGTTCTGGTAGGTACAGTGTTGTTATTAACGATAGAAATGATGGACAGAGCCGTGAAAATATAACCTTATTTCTAATACACATTATTTTGAATTTAATGACCATAACTTTGACAACAAATCACATATATTTTCAGCTGACTTTTGTATGCAATAGTACTAGTGGAGCCATTAGTTTTCATTTATTCAACAATGGAGACTTTTAGACATAAAATTGGATGATGATGATGGATTATAACTCAAGGGGAAGTCAGTTTCTGTTTCATTGTCATATTGTAGTGAAATAAATGGAAAGCAATGACTGCAGTAACAACACATTCCACCAGTTAGAAAAACTGAATTGGTCCCCAGTAACAGCCACAGTCCCAGCTGATCATGCCTGGCTGCTGACACAAAGCTGGAGTCTCTACTTGACCTCTGCTCTCAAAGAAACCATTCCTGAGCTGCACCCCAGTAGGGAGTCTCATTCTCAACCCATACAGAGTCCACCCTGCCCAGCCACCTGCTCAGACATCCAAAAAGTGCTGCTGTAGCACTTCAAATGCTGACTCAAATGATTAGACTGATGAAAAAAATGAATGATACAAGCTTTTACAAGAATAAATGATCAGCTACAAGATGCAATCTTTTGTTATTATTATATGATATTTAACTCACTAATATAGCAGCAAACAACAATTAGCTATGTAAAGATATAGTGGAGTCATGATGTCACACTCCCTCTGTCTGTGTTGCTATCACAGCCTCTCTGGGCTTTGTTTACGTCTTGTTAGTGAATTAAGGATTTATTTCAACTAAAGCAGAATTAGTGATTGTTGAACTGTGTAAAGACTAACAGAGACGGTTTTGGTGAGTTTTATTTTGCATTGCAGCCCTTTTTGCAAATATTTTCACATCTAACTCAGTGAATTAATTATTTTGACCAAGCCAAAGTTGGGGAATGTTGGAAAGACTGGAAAGACTAACAATGTAGACGATTAAGTGGTATCTAGCAAGGTATTGCAGATCGCATCTCCCTCGCTTAACGCTACTATTCCAAGTGCAAAAGAGAAACTACGGTGACCACAAATGTGCAAAAAATGCAGAATACAAATACCAGGCTCTATTTTGACTGTGATAGATCTACATAAAAAAAAAAAAAAAACACATTTTAAAATAAGGACATTGCTTTGTTCTGACTTTCATAATCTTTTTTTTTTTTCCTACTGTAAGAACATCACCACAGTTTATTGATAATGAGATCATCTTTGCACAGAGGACTGTTCAGAAAATGCTTCAAGTAAGGGAATGTAATGAGATATCATGTACCAGAGGCCCCTAAAGTAAGGAAGAAACGCTGAAGCATTAATCTACTCAGTGTTTTACTATTTTCCTAATGTGACTTTAAGAGATGCTGAGGTGGTTGAAACCTCCAGGGAAAGCAAGCGGACCTTGAGGAGAAGATAGTTTGTCAATATAAAAGAATGTGTAGCCACGGGTCAGCTATGTCTTCTGGCCTTCACACAGGATTGCCTTCTTCTCTTCAAGAGCATTTATGTCAAAATGTTTGTGTTACATCTAGTCCACGTGTCCCTGACTTGTACAGACTCTAAATTTAAAACCACTTGAACACAGGAACACACATTCATGTTTACCAGTGTAACTCTGATGCTTCAAACTGAAAAAAATGAGTAATGCTGGCGAGTTCTACTCTCTGTTTACTTCTGCTAGGAAAGAACTATTTTCTTTTATGTATCACCACGCAGAAGGAAGCGTACATCTACTCCTGGACAAGATGTTCGTGCTTGTGACAGCAAAGGATGTAAACATCAATGGCATTCTCCTCGGCTGAGCTGTTACACAGCAGGCTCACCTAGAACCACAAAGACAGCTAACATTAATTCAATTCAATTCAATTTTTTAAGAACATTAGGTATTTGTTAGAAAAAAAATAGTTCCTTCATGAAACTGCTCAAAACGAGGTCTGTGGATTATCTTGAGTAACCGGGTCATAATTTCTGGAAAGAGACAATGCTGTTGAATTTTTTAAATGTAGTTTTTGGCACTTTGAGCAGTGCCATCTGGTTCCATTATAATGGAGAGAAAGCCAATATCTCCAAAACTCAACAACTCACACCAAAACAATCTATATGTATTTATAGCACAACAGGTAAGAGAAAAACATGTATTTTTGGACTGTTCCAAAAGTGTGTGCAAAAATAAAATGATTTGATGGACAAAGAAACACCATAACAGTTGATCCAGATTAACATCATTTGGTTGTCAAACTGAAAGTGAGAGCAGTGGACACTTAGGCGGCTGTGGTGCAGAGGCAGAGCTGGTCGTCCCCTAATCGGAAGGTTGTTGGTTTGATCCTCGGCTCCTCTTGCCACACATCGAAGTATCCTTGAGCAAGATACTGAACCCCAAATTGCTCCTGATGCTGTGCATCGGTGTGTGAATGTGTATGAATGAGTTAGTTTCTGTTCAATGGACTTTGTCATCACTGAGTGAACGTCTGTGAAAGGGCGAATGTGGCACGTAGTGTAAAAGCGCTTTGAGTGGTCCGAAGACTAGAAAGGCGCTATACAAGTACAGGTCCAATCTCTCATCATTCATCAACTCCTGTCTTTTAGGCCTCGATCAGCTGTTGTATATCATCTTGTTACATGATCATTAAAGGCTTGACACTGGACAACATAGACATGACAAAAATACCAAGAAAATAACAAATTATTCATCTAATTGAATAGTTTTTATAGCTTTTGTATATCGTTATGTATTGTGTACATCATTCCTCAAACCTGCACAGTTTTTTGCACCCTCATCTTGGTATGAGCTAGAGAGTCACCTTAAACTAGATCATTTTAGAAGCATGGAAGATGCAAAAACAGGATTGGGGACTGTTTGACCACAAAATGAACATCCTGTTTCTGAATCCTGCTAACTTTATGTAATTTATTGCTTGTTGTATGACTGTTGCTTGTTTTAGTTTTTATGAATTGTATGTGCTTCTCAATGTTTACTCACTGTTACTATTTCACCAAAACAAAAACAAAAAATTGATGGAGATGGATTTTCAAGGGCATATATAGCAAACAGCACTTTTTTAAATTAAATATCACAGGAACATTTCTGAGT
>NW_026136718.1:29319047-29321122 GCF_905237075.1 Dicentrarchus labrax | reverse complement strand
AACCTAAAGTTACTTCTGTTGATATTTTCAAAAATAAAACAACGGCTTGCAAAGTACAATAATGAAACAAATATACCTAGAAGAAAAAAATATAAATAAATGGAAATAAACAGACCTACTTTTTTAAATTATTTTCCTAAGCAATGCAAAGATAACAACAAATAAGCTATTGGTATTTTGTGCTTGACTCAAGTCATATCTATAGTTTTGTTTTGAAGAAGTGTACCCGTCATGTTTCCGCTATGACGCTTGCCTTTAACTGTCGCTAACTTACCGCGGCTGTTAGCGGGTTGGAAAGTACAGAGAGACAGGCTGAACGCAGGGTCGTCGTCCTCAGCAGTAGACACAGCATGGCTCCGCTGAAGTTCTGTGCGAATATTTCCTAGCTCTTCACGGAGATTCGGAGCCTTCACTCAGCGGATATACGCGGCTTTTTTCGGCTGGCTTTCAGGCCGTAGAGGCAGCCTGGCTGTACGACTGCGACCTGCAGGAGCTTCAGAGGGCCAGAGAGGCTACAGGAGTGGAGGAATTGGTCCTCATCAACACCCCGCCGGGTAAACAACAACAGCATGGGCCTCACACTGAATGACAGTCAGACTGATACTGAATGGTTAGTAATAATTAGAGCCTTATGATGATGGTGGTGGTAATAATAAGTGTGTGTGTGTGTGTGTGTGTGTGTGTGTGTGTGTGTGTGTGTGTCTCTCGCAGGAGATGTAAAGGCAGGTGATCTTGGTCTTGGAGCAGTTCCTGGATAAGAGGCAGAGTTCAGATTGGGGTCTGGATCTGGCTCTGAAGTATCTGGAAGACCGTTGGACTGCCCGAAGGTGAAGCATCTGAGTAAAAGGCTCAGTGGATATCCACTTCTGTATTGTTTTCACATCCCAAACCAGTTTAGGGGAATAACAAATAGACCGTTTGCACAGCAACCAGTTCGACATGAAGTAGTAGGGTAAACAATAGGTAGGACATTGAGACAGACAACCACCCACCTAGAGCCGAAGGATCTGTCCTAGGTTCTGCCTTTTAACAGGCAGTTTTTCCTTACCTCCCTGTGAGCCAACATCCACAGTAGCAGCACTCCACTCTGTTTGACCTGAATAAGTATCATTGGTAATGCCTGTGTTTTACCCTGCTATTTCCTGTCAGAATGGCTGCTGTGTAAGTGTAAGTGTTTCTATATAGGCCCAAACGTGCTGAAAGAGTCTGTGATGTTCATTTTGAGGTACCAAAAGTGCTAAAAGCACATCGCTTTTTTAGGGTGTATATAAGTTCAATTCAATTCAATTCAATTTTATTTGTATAGCGCCAATTCATAACAGAAGTTATCTCAGGACACTTTTCAAATAGAGCAGGTCTAGACCGAACTCTTTATAACATTACTTACAGAGACCCAACAGTACCACCATGAGCAAGACCTTGGCGACAAGGGCAAGGGAAAAACTGCCTGTTAAAAGGCAGAAACCTAGGACAGATCCTCCGGCTCTAGGTGGGTGGTCGTCTGTCTCGACCAGTTGGGGCTGGGGGGGAAAGAAGAGAGAGAGAGAGAGAGAGAGAGAGAGAGAGAGAGAGAGAGAGAGAGAGAGAGAGAGAGAGAGAGAGCGAGAGAGAGACACAGACAGACAGACAGACAGGTGCACAGCAACAACAGTATTGACAATGGCAGTCAAGCAAGGACCATGGCAGGAGGGCTCCACCAGGATCCATGAGCCCCTGCCGAGAAGCGAAAGCCCCTGAACTCCGGGGAAGAAGTGGAGTTAGTAACATGCATTAATGGGACAGGAATGAGTGCAGAGCGAGAGAGGAAGAGAGGAGCTCAGTGCACCATGGGAAATCCCCCCATAGTCTAGGCCTATAGCAGCATAGCTAAGGGATGGTTCAGGACTCACCTGATCCAGCCCCTAACTATAAGCTTTATCAAAGAGGAATGTCTTAAGCCTACTCTTGAATGTGGTGAGGGTGTCTGCCTCCCGAACCACAACTTATAAGGACAAAATAATATAAATGCATTGGAAATAGGTCTGTGTTGAAAACGGTATTCCCTGATGGCAGTGGCCTCTTTCAGCAGGATAACG